>NC_133121.1:103112210-103460572 GCF_033568475.1 Henckelia pumila
CTTGTTTTGCCATTTGTATTTTTTTCGTTGATTTGCAACACACAAATTATACACACACACACACACACAAAATATACACACCAACCCTATCGATATAATAGGAGATATTTCAAAAAATTATTTGTTTCCCTTATATATGATGATCACAATAAATAGAGAAAGATACTCTCACCGCATTAAGGATAATTTTATTAATCAAGTATATATATATATATATATATATATATATATATATATATATAATTTTTTGTGTAAAGAAACTATTTAAATGTAATTTTTGAAGAGAGATTTTATATTTGTAATTTGTGTGAAGATGTTCCTAATTTTTATTTTTCCGATCACTGTACGTTACGTATTCAACTATTTCAAATGTTTTTTTTTGTTTTAATTTTTTTTTAAAAAAATGCATCTATAAATGTTGACATTGGCCCTCATTTTTTCATTTCACAAAACATTATATTAATGTTTTTAAAAAATTGTGGTTATTATTATGAATACAATCTCTCCCATTTATCTCATGATTGATGCATCTCGATCTCATCTGAAGTTGCATATGAATTTAGTGATGAAATTAAAATTAAAATTCTTCTCATTATATATAGAATCTTACCAATATTAATAAATAACGAACACACATCTTTATGTGTACAACATTAGTGACGTTTTTTTTGGATCAAATATTATTGACGTTTTAAAATCCAAAAATCGTGCACATATATTTTACTCGATTCTATTAGGGAAAATGTAACGAGATTTCTAAATTTGAAGTTTCCAAATGAATTTATTAGATGATTTGAAAATATTGGGAAATGTTATTAACACTTTACAAAATGTTAACAACACTCCATCTCATATAATTAATCAATTCTTAGACAAATTTACCCTTGCATATACTATCATTAAATTATGAAATATTAATTATTTTAAAAAAGCTAAATATAAAATATTTCTACATTAACCACTAAAAATTTTATTAAAAAAATAAAATTTAATATTTTAAGAAAGTTCCATATTTTGTATAATATACAAATAACCTCTTTTTTTTATTGTATTCAAATAAATATAAAATAACAAAAAAATTATACCAAGGCACATAAAATTTTGGTCACTTTTTTATTCAAGAAATATAAAAATGTGAGACCGTCTCACAAGAGATCTACTCTTACATATATATTTTAAAATGACTTCTCAGTTCATGAAAATTGGGTCTAATATAATCTTTTGTTGTTTCATTATTTGTCGGGAGTTCTTTAGTTTAGATTGCAATAAAATAAAATAAAAAAATCAAAGAGTATTAGTACCTCATCAATTTTCAAATATTTCTAAAATTTTAATTTATGTAGACTAGCTTGTTTTGACTAATTTTTAATTCACGTGGGACGAGTTTCGACTTTTTTAGTATATGTAGACTGCTTTCGTTGCCCCCATCTGATCGATCGTTGGTACTATTCCATACATTTTGCGTTGTATTATGCCTAGCATGATACTTGCTAACCCTTTTACGTCGCTTTTGAAGCTTAGAGGATTCGATTTCAATGTAGACACGAACAACTGGTAGTCATGTGTTTTCTGGCACACACTTTCTATCAAAGCCATGTCTTTGGTGCTGTTTGCATTAATTCCCAGCTGGCTGAATAACAACACAACAACCAGCTGAACAAGAACAATTTCAAACAGAACTACTTGTTTTGCCATTTGCATGTGTTTCGTGGGTTTGCAAGCCAGAAAATTGGACTTTCCTATATATATATATGTATATGTATGCATATATCGATGTATAATATGAGATATTTCAAAAAAAATTTTGTTTCCCTTATGGTCATCACAATAAATTGAGAAAGATACTCTGACCGTATTAAGGATAAGTTTATTAATCAAATAATATATAATGTAACTTTTGTGTAAAGAAAACTATTTTTAAAGTAATTATTCGAGAGAGATTTTATAGAATCTTACCCATTATAATCAAAGATCCAAAGTTGATACTGATTACTAATTCTTAAACTAACACTTTTTTATGTGTAGGTAGAGCACGTAGATGATCTTATCCATACAGGCAGTGTGATAATCCATTCAAAACATGGTATGTGTGTAGACTTATCAAAATGGGCTGAGCCCGCCCCGCCATAGAAATGGGTTGGGTTGGGCAAATCTTAGCCCGTTTGGAGGTGGGCCAAACGGGCTGAGCCCGCGCGGGTGGCCCGCCAATTTTTATTTTTTTTCCAAAAT
The DNA here is from genome assembly GCF_033568475.1 of Henckelia pumila. Lineage (NCBI taxonomy): Eukaryota > Viridiplantae > Streptophyta > Magnoliopsida > Lamiales > Gesneriaceae > Henckelia > Henckelia pumila. The sequence goes on from NC_133121.1 coordinate 103,114,440, forward strand.
TGTATTTTTTTAGTGTTTTTTATACATATTTTTTAGTTTTATTGAACTTATTTTGAATGAATTTTGATGATAATTAACTATGTAATATATTTTTTATTTTTTTATATTTTATTTTACTAATTGATTTTATATATTATTAATTTTTCATAGTAATACTTTTTAATATTGATTAAACTATTTGATTAAATTTAATTTTTCATTTTCTTAGAATTTCAAGTGTTTTTATAAATTTTTAATTAAAAAAATAACATTTATTTAAAAAAAATAATAAAAATTAGGCGGGCCGGCCCGCGCAGCCCGCGGCCCAAGGCGGGTTGGGTTGAGCATTTGGAGGCCCGCCCCGCCGGCCCATTTTGACATATATATGTGTGCTTGATTTTTCATTTTTTTTAAAGAAAGTTGTTTACTCCATTCTTATTATTGTCAACGAGATTTCTAAATTGGAATTTACAAATGAATTTGTCAGAGGATCTGAAATGATTTTAAGGTTGTGCTTGGATGAGGGTATTTGGATTTGAGAGAGGATTTCAAATTAATGGATTTGAAAACCATTGATTTGAATCCTCCTTTTATTAAATCTCTTGCTTGGATGAACATAAAATTTCAAAGTGAATTTGAAATCTATTGATTTGAAATATTTTGCGTGGCTAAAAAATTTAAGAATTTCAAATCTCAGAAAAACATACTATATTATTCTTTATATATTTTCAAATTAAAACAAGTATTATTATTACAAAATAACCTTGTCCAATTTAAAGTAATATAAATTTACATTTTATTTATTTAAATAGTATTAAATACTAAACTTACATATATAAATTTTTTTAAAAAAATATTTAATATTTTTTCTCAAAAACTATATCTTATTACAATCAAACTTCATAAGGTAAAAAATCAGGTCCATCAAATACTTAGTTTCAACATAAAGCAATAATTTGTTGGAAATTATTTTTTCATCATGCTAGTGACATAAGAAATATTTTTCGTACAATCATTCTATAATCAAATTAAAATTTTAGTATTAGTGTTTCCATTCATCATGTTTGTTAGTGAGACTCAGACTCAAACTGAACTAAGAGGAGCTGCATCTCTTCCAGTCGATATGAATTTTTTTCATACCAATATTTTTAGTACGGTATACCGAAAAACCACCCCTAGGTAGAGCACGTAGATGATCTTATTCATACAGACAATACGATAATCCATTCAAAACATGGTATGTGTGCTTTATTTTTCATTTTTTTAAGAAAGTTGTTTACTCCATTCTTATTATGGTCAACGAGATTTCTAAATTGGAATTTACAAATGAATTTATCATAGGATCTGAAAAGATTTTACAATATTTTAAAAAATAAACTATGTATGAGCATAGACAAAACCGTCTGAATCATAGGATCTGAAAAGATTTTACAATATTTAAAAAAATAAACTATGTAACGGTTTTGTCTATGCTACCCCATTCGGATAGTGCCCGAATGGGGATCCAACGATCCATGTTTTTTTTTTGGATTTGATATGATCTCATTTGAAATGGATTAAATCAAATTCAAAAAAAAAAACATCAATCATTGGATGCAGCACATGGGCAGTGCCCATGTGCTAGCATAGACAAAACCGTCAGAGGGTTTTGTCTATGCTACCCCATTCGGATAGTGCCCGAATGGGGATCCAACGATCCATGTTTTTTTGGATTTGATATGATCTCATTTGAAATGGATTAAATCAAATCCAAAAAAACATGGATCATTGGATGCAGCACATGGGCAATGCATAGACAAAACCGTCAGAGGGTTTTGTCTATGCTACCCTATTCGGATAGTGCCCGAATGGGGATCCAACAATCCATGTTTTTTTTGGATTTGATATGATCTCATTTGAAATAGATTAAATCAAATCCAAAAATACATGGATCATTGGATGCTCATGTGCTAGCATAGACAAAATCATGTCGCAGGGACATGTATTGGATATGACATTAACCCCTAGTTCAACGATTACAAGGAGACATGTATTCAAATGGACCCATATACGGGAGAAAAAATATATGGAAATCGGTCCTACCCCATGGGATAGGTGGAAGCATTTGATTGGTCCAAATGATGTGGGGCCATTTGGACCAATCATATGCTTCCACCTATCCCATGAGTAATACCCATGTGGTAGGGTCGAACTTACCAAAATATATGATCTCTTTGTAGCACATAGGTCTATATTTAGATATTATTCATATTATTATTTTGCTCGTGCGATTCATAAGGTACTGTTATTTTTATGTAATTAGTGGTATAATTAGTAAAAGTGTTTGAATAATAATTAAAAAAATAAATTATGTTCGTGTTTTGATGAAAGAATTTAAAATCCGTGGATTTAAATATATCTTTATTGTTTAGATAACTTACTAAAAAATCATATCTATTTATATATATGTTAGGATCGGGTTTGGGAGAAAAATACACAAGTTTAAAAATATTTTGAGCTATAATAGCTTGATTCTTGAAATATTGAATACCAATTAATTAAATCGAGTTTTTTTTTTCAAACCAAGCGGAAGACACTAAAAAGTAATCCTTCATAGAAACCGGTTAAATATTTTCTAAATCATTTGAAAGATATGCAAGTTGAAATGATGAAAACAGTTTGGTTGAAACATTTTATCAAACACTTTGAATGCAACATTTAGATATTTTATCAAAACACATAAAATGCTTCAATAATGCAATCCAAAACAGTAGAAATAAATAAATGCAACAAAAAGAGACACGGTCACACAGATTTGTTTATGTATGTTCGGATATTTCAACAACTCATACGTCACTCTTCCTCCTCCTCGGAAGGATAGCAATAGAAAACTTTGATATATACAACACATTTATACAAACTCACTTCAAGACTAATGTTGAATCCTAACTTTTGGTGATAACAAAACAATATATCATTGTTATAGTTTGGCTCCCGCTTACTTGTATAACAGGAAAAATTCCATCAAGAGATATGAACTAGAGATATCAATTCGAGTTGAGCCCGTCGAGCCAACCCGCCCCGCCATTAAAAAATGGCGGGTTGGGTTGAAGAATTGGAAGCCCGTTTAGGGGCGGGCCAAAACGGGCTGGTCTGTTTGGGCTGCGGGTCAGGGCGGGCCGGCCCGCCATTTTTTTTATTTTTTAAAATTTATATTATAATTAATATTTTAAATATTTTATGCATGATTGATAAGTTTTGAATAATTTATATTGTTTGAAATGTTTTATATATGATTATAAGTTCTAAATGACTTATATAATTTATTATAACTTATGTTTAATTGATTAATTTTAAAAATTTATATTATTTATAATGATTTATTTATTTTTAATGAGTTTTAAATATGTATATCATTTATAATTGTTTATGTATGATTTTTTAAAATTTATTTTTATTGTTTTAAATATTTTTTGAATTTTTTTTATTTTTTGGCGGGCCAACCCACAACCCATGACGGTTGGGTTGGGCTGGGATATTCCTAACCCACCATCAATTCGGGTTGGTCCGCCCCGCCCCGTCTGATGGCGGGCCAAGGCGGATTGGGTGGGTCGGCCCGAATTGACATGTTTAATGTCAACTGATTATAGCACATCAACGGATCGTTGTAAGACATCGACTGAATTTTGGGATATCAACTAATCTAAGAATGCCAACCAAAATTGAAGATATCAACTTCTTACAGTCATCAAAGTGTAAACCGGTCTCTGCATATCTGCTAACTACTGTACAACCGATCTCGACAATTTGAATAAAGTTCTACTAATGTTCACAAATTTCAAGGACATCTACCGACTTCTTAAAGTCACGGATTCCTAGTGAACGGATCTTTGACAAGACAACTTAATGCGAAAGGATAAATCATTTAAGGAGTCGTTTGACAAAATGCGAAAAACCATTAATAACATTTATTGTGAAGACACATTGAATAGATAAATAAAGAGCGTCGGGTACAAATATCTTGGAAGAAAACAGATCGCACCTTTTCAAAACGAGGAATGTTATCTGATCTACATAACGTTTCCTACCATTGGCAGAAAGATAAAGACGTTGAGACTTTTGATATAAATATCAGAGTACATCAAGAAGAACGATAGAGAGAGGATTTGTAAGGCCCGAAAATATTAAGTTATTAATTATGAAATTTGAGAATTAAATTCCGTATTTTGGGCAAATATTGATTTGATAAGTTATGGAAATTAGAGATTTAATTTCCGAGCCGAAAATATTTAATTTGAGAATTTACGGATTTTGAGAATTAAATTCTGGGAATTCTTAAATTAAAAGAATAAATATTCGATTTGACTATTTATGGAATTTAAGATTAAATTCTAAATTTTTGGAATTAATATGATTTAATTCAAAACTAAAACCCGATCAGGGGTTGATTTGAAAATATCGAAGTTGCAAGGGCTAAAGTGCAAGAGGTCGGGATTATTTAATTTAATTCGAACTTATTTAATTTTAATTCGAGTATATTTAATTTGGGAATATTTAGAGTTTTGATTTAAATTCTAATATTCTTAAATTATTTAGGATTGAAATTGAATTAAAAAGAGGGCCGAGGACTGAATTGCAATTTTTGAAGTTTCAGGGGCTAAATTGCAAATATGACAATACATATCCGATTAATAGGTGAATTATCAGCATGTTACGTGTATGTCACTTATGCAATTCAGAAACTTGAACAGAGGAAGCCGAGCTCTTCATGTTTATGTTGATTTTTGATTTTCAAAACCTCGTAACTTTTGATCCGATCGCCCGATTTTGATTTCGAAAATAGTTCTGGAATCCTTGCAACAACGAATTCGATTTGATGTAAGTATTTATTTACTTCGGCAGGTTTTGAAGATTGAAATATGATCAAGATCAGAAATTGTTGTTATGCGCATGTTTTTTAAATGATATGTGGATCGTACCGAAACCGAACCGAGAAATGAACAACGTATGAGTTTAATATGAATTACAGCTTATATTTGATGATTATAGCTGCTGGTATGAGGATTAGGATGATGTTTTACTGATTTGGATATACGTATGACTTGTATTGAAGTTGAAAATGATTTCGATATTTTGTTGGTTACCGATTTTAAATCGCTACGCCGTCGATTAATGTTTTGAGATCGTTTTGATAGCCTATGACTGAGCTGATATCTTCTTTGAGATGTTATTAATGATGTAGAAAATTTATTCCTCAGTTTCAGACTAGTTTTGAAGGCTAACGACTCAAGACTCTGATTTCGAACCAAAGAAGAAGAAGTCGAGGTTTGAAGTGATTTGATTGAAGATATATTGCTGATTTTGAATCGATTTTGAAATGATAGACTTGAACGAAGTTTGACATGAATGTTTTGATGTTATGTTTTAGATTTGAAGCATTCAAAACCGAGAAAATACGAAGGTATAAGACGACATCGCGAGTCAGGGATCTGAAACTCGAGAATGAAGCTTCTTGAGTTGTCCCGCCAAAATCACATACTTTTTTATCGCTTTGATTTTATTTGATGTTGTGGATCCATCTCAGGTAGTGGATCTTTGAATTCGATATGATTATGATATGATATGTATGGAATTGATTCTATTGCCAAGGTCGGAGGCGACCTTATTTTTTAGTCAAGAATGGCTACGATAGATGGATATCCATGTCAAGATCGTTTACGAATCTTGACGGAAACGAAGTTTTATGAATCAATTATTGATCGATATATGCGTTATTTACTCTATTATCGATTCGATTATGATTAGAGTCGATATGATTTATTTAACGCTTTATATGTTGATTATACTGGGAATGATTTCTCACCGGAGTTTATCCGGCTTTTGCTTTGTTTTGTATGTGTGCATTGCAACAAATGGGGCAGGAGCTAGTCTGATAAGACATTGACAGCTCGGGAGCGAGACTTAGCAAGTGTGGACTCGGGTTTAAGCTGAAGAATGGTAGATAGATATCATCAAACATGTTAGAACTATTATGTTTGAAGTTCATGTATGAGACTCAATGTAGTTATGACTTTTATTGTTTTTTGAACGATCCGTTTGATGTACTAAATGCATGATTACATGCTTGAGACTTCATATATGTTTATATGCAAGTTTTAGAATTGATAAACTATGTTTTGGAGTTAGTTTTTGATGATTTGGATTGAAGGTCAAGCTTTGACAGCAAAATGCAATCTGCAGAATTCTGAAACAGAGGAGCTCGCTCGATCGGGTGAACTCCACCGATCGAGCGAGGCCCTTAAATTGCAAAAACAGAGAATTGAGCAATTGGAGCTCGCTCGATCATGTGAGTACATGGGATCGAGCACGACCTGAAAATCCTGAAATCCGAGAGCTGAGGAATTGGGCTCGCTCGATCGGACGAGTTCATCCAATCGAGCGAGGTTCTTGAATTTAAAAAAAAATTAAGCTCTTGGTTTTAATATTCTTTTAATATTTGATTAATTTTTTTAATTAATCATTAATTGCCTTAAGATTAGATTAGCAACCCGAGGTCCCCACAACAGGTGGTATCAGAGCGTAAGTTTCTTGGACTGAGATAGAAGCTGAGCGGGGTAGATTGAGTCGCATGCATTTATAGTATTGCATGATTATGCATTACTTGATTTGATGATTTGATGAATTGCATGTGAGTATGATCTACTCTTGAAATTAAACTGACTAATTTACTGATTTGTAACTTTCTTGATTTTGTTATAAGATTCCCCGGGTGATGTAAGCACCCAGAATTGAATAGAACAATGTTATTTGGGTGAAGTAAGCACCCTAGACTGAACAGAACTATATTGCTCAGCTGAAAGAAGTATTTCCGATTGAACAGGACAGTGTATCAGCGAATTAATAGATGTTATTGCAAATAGAAGTTGGTTTGCAGAGCTTGATTAGTTGTGCAAATCTTTGAAATATACAGATATATGTCGTATCAGATTAATTGTATACCAACTTCAAAACCTAACAACCAGCTGATGGATTGTGACGAATAAATTCTGAAAGAGAATAGGTATATTGATTTCTTGGTAAGTGCATAGAACAGAGATTTATTAGCGGTTCTTTGCTATAACAGATAGAAATGATGAGAAAAAGAAGATTGTGCCAAGAAAGATGAATAGCCAGAAAATAGAATATACCAATCAGAAGCAGAGCAATTCGAATACTGAAGAATATTATTTTATTAGATTTTCAAGCCTACTACGATTCCTTGAATTGTAGATGAGGAAGAAGCTCAAGATTGAGTTGTTTATTCATGGCTTGAATTCGGAGATTATGTCTGAGTAAATGTTGACGACAACATTTTATGAAAGTAGTTCTTTAACTCTAATGAATCGAGACAGACTGGTCTGGGTCTGAATGCAGAGTATGTTAGAGATTATTGCACTTATTGTGGAGGGAGATATCCTAGCAATCAGTACAAAGACATTTCAAGCAGATGTGCTAGAATATGTTCGAAGCAAATCAGATTCTGAGAAAATTTGAATAAAGATCATTTCCATAAATATACAGAGGATCAGAATGAAAGTGCACCTGGAAATGTGATTGCAGGTAACAGATTCATTTTGTTTTAACCTGTTTATGTTATTGGTGCAAGAGATATATGATAGCTGACATCTTATTATATTTCCACCTCTGTATCAGAAAAGAGAATTTGGGAATTGAACTAAAGAATGGAACTACTGTTTCGATGAAATGAAATTGAACATGATTTTGTTCTTACTTGAGATATCTGTTTATGTTGCATGATAGATGATGATGCAATAACCTAGTACAGATTAGCAGAAGATTGATGATAAGAAGCGATTAAATTAGATCAACAAGAACATAATGTGCATATAAATATGATGATATGATATGGGATCTAGAATTCAGATTCTTTGATTTCGGTTCAGTGTATATTATGTTTGATTACAGAAATGTTCCGAACTAAGTCTATTCTATGCACTAGATATGTTAAAGATCTAAACCAGCAATGAGTAGAGATTGCAGATATGTTCCAGGAATATTTTCGACTTTAGTTTAAGTTGTGAACTGGAATTCAATAGCGAATTGATGAGTTTATGAATTGAATAGTGCTTTTGAGGTTTAGAGAATAGATGAAGAAATGAAAATCAGTTACAGTTGAATCTGTTCTTTGATTATGCTTAATCGATTACATCAATTGGAAATATGATTCTTGAAATATTTGATTTGAGTGGCTCTCCTTGTTTTGTTCATAGAGCCTGAGTTGATTTACTCATTCTGAGTTATGAGATGCAAGTGAGTTGTTTTCAATTAGCAGAGTTTGTTATCCAAAAAACTTGATTTTTGGATGACCTTGATTGAGAGATTTTCTCAATCTTGATTTATTTCTTTTGATTTTGAGAATTATTGATCATTTGATGAAAATTTCAGTGTCTTTTGAGATTTTTGGCTCGTAACTGATAGAAAAATTAGATTATTATCCAGATTTTTGATTGATTGTATGATTTTTCAGTACTTTGGAAATAGAAGTGAGAAATGAAATAGGCATTCGATCGATTGATTTCAGATTTCTGTGTATTCTGGTTTGAATATATTCAGACGAATGCATAACCAATCAGAATGATTTTCGATTGGAAATGAGCCAGATTTGTTCAGAAGATGAAAAAAACACAGAAAGTAAATCAAAGTGATAAGAATTCGATAAAGAATGCCAGATTGAGATATGAATTGAAGTTGCAGATTAGAATGGATGAATTAGATTGTGATTGATTATATGATTGTGCTTGATATTTCCGAAAAAAGATATCAGATTCTGAAAGAAATGCACAACAATGAATTCAATATGCATCCAATAAATTTTTTATCAGAAGATAGAGCAAACAGATGAAACAGAAGTTATGCGTTCTAGAGTGTAAACGCATAGAGAGTTTCAGCTGAAGTTGAAAAGCATTGACCAGATGGTTTCAATGACAGTTTAGAAACTCCAGAATTGGAATGAAGTCATGATTTGATAGATTACTTTACTAAACTACCAAGATGAAGCAGTATGCATGATGTCAACTGTGGTAGTGATGATTGAATTGATTTGAATTACTGACTAATATGATATGACTTATGATCAGATTGATTGAAATTACTGAATAAGCTAATCTATAATCATGATCAGATCACTGATTTGTGATCAAAAATATTGTGAGATTACACAGTAAGCCAATTGTTTCATATTGAGACAGTAGGTTTACTATTGAATTATGATTCAGAGTATTTAAAACTCTGAGTACTCTTTGATGTGAAAGTACAACATATTATCCTTGAATTGAATGATAGTCAGGGCAAATGAATCGAATTTCAATAATAAACTATATCGGACATGATATAGATTATCAAAAGCTCTGAGTACTTTGGAATCTGTGAATACAGCATATTATTCTCTAATTAATGAATAGTCCAAACAGACTAATCAGATTTTCAGAATATGCTGTAAAAAATGTGATACGGATATAAATAGATAGCTATTAAGAAGTTAATGATATGATGAGATTACAGGAATTATTGAAATCTATTGTCAAGATAGAGACTTCAGATTTCTTTGATAGATGTGGCATCGATTGATTGATGTTATGAGTGTTTGGTTATATGTGATTACATTATACCATTCTCTGATCGATGGATTATCTGAGTTGATTTTCCAGATTTTGAGAATATTCTCAGAACTCTAGTACCTGATTCAGTATTAGTTGACTTGATGTATTGCCACTTGATTATTATGATTCATGTAACAGCCATCAAGTCGATATTAAGATAGTGCTTTAATGATACGATAAGAAGGACACCAGATTTTTTTGTGTTGAAATGATATTTCAGAAGTATCCGACATCAGATGTGATTTGAGAAACACAAAGAATGTGAATATGAACCGAATAAACAGAGTTAGTAATTGAATGATAAATATAACTTTTAAACGCTGGAACTGATTGGTCAGCGAGAAAGTTATTCTTGAGACATCATTCAATTCAACGAGAAAGAGCAGTGTTTGATATACAGATTCAAAATATGAATATAAGATACAGATCTTGAAGCGATGAACATAATGACAGTATAGACTTGGTATATGTTCTATGTAGAGCATGGAATAATATAGAGAAAGAAACAAGTCGTCACTGAAACTGAATTTTCCTGAATGAGATGTCAGAAATAATTGATGATGGTATGGAAAGATTTATTCTTTCTAGCTCGATATGGTGGATCAGATTGTTCCACGTATCTAGAATAAGGAAGTGCCAGTTAGATTTTTCCTATGTACTTTAAGAAGATGAAATAGATATTGAAGAGATTCTGAGTTACGTCAAATAGTCGATAGATCCTTGATTAAGGAGAGAAATAGCTCAAAAAGAAGCCTTTTCAGTTAATTAAAGTACGAATGAATAGATACAGAATACAAGAGAATAAAAGCAGATTAGAAGAGATAATCTGATAAGAGATGAAGAGATGAGATGCGAAGATCAGAGTTATATGATTGAAGTGAGAATTACTTCAGATAATCATTCAGTGTATCAGAATTGATAGTTCGATTGAATACGATTTCGAGGACGAAATCATTCCTTAGAGAGGAGGAATTGTAAGGCCCGAAAATATTAAGTTATTAATTATGAAATTTGAGAATTAAATTCCGTATGTTTGGGCAAATATTGATTTGAGAAGTTAAGGAAATTAGAGATTTAATTTTTGAGCCAAAAATATTTAATTTGAGAATTTACAGATTTTGAGAATTAAATTTCGGGAATTCTTAAATTAAAAGAATAAATATTCGATTTGACTATTTATGGAATTTAAGATTAAATTCCAAGTTTTTGGAATTAATGTGATTTAATTCAAAAGTGAAACCTGATCAGGGGTTGATTTGAAAATATCGAAGTTGCAAGGGCTAAAGTGCAAGAGGCCGGGATTATTTAATTTAATTCGAACTTATTTAATTTTAATCCGAGTATATTTAATTTGGGAATATTTAGAGTTTTGATTTAAATTCTAATATTCTTAAATTATTTAGGATTGAAATTGAATTAAAAAGAGGGTCGAGGACTGAATTGCAATTTTTGAAGTTTCAAGGGCCAAATTGCAAATATGACAATACATATCCGATTAATAGGTGAATTATCAGCATGTTACGTGTATGTCACTTATGCAATTCAGAAACTTGAACAGAGGAAGCCGAGCTCTTTATGTTTATGTTGATTTTTGATTTTCAAAACCCCGTAACTTTTGATCCGATCGCCCGATTTTGATTTCGAAAATAGTTCTGGAATCTATGCGACGAGGACTTCGATTTGATGCAAGTATTTATTTACTTTGGCATGTTTTGAAGATTTAAATATGATCGAGATCAAAAATTGTTGTTATGCGCATGTTTTTTAAATGATATGTGGATCGTACCGAAACCGAACCGAGAAATGAACAACGTATGAGTTTAACCGAACCGAGAAATGAACAACGTATGAGTTTAATATGAATTCCAGCTTATATTCGATGATTATAGCTGCTGGTATGAGGATTAGGATGATGTTTTACTGATTTGGATATACATATGACTTGTATTGAAGTTGAAAATGATTTTGATATTTCGTCGGTTACCGATTTTAAATCGCTACGTCGTCGATTAATGTTTTGAGATCGTTTTGATAGCCTATGACTGAGCTGAGATCTTCTTTGAGATATTATTAATGATATAGCAAATTTATTCCTCAGTTTCAGACTAGTTTTGAAGGCTAACGACTCAAGACTCTGATTTCGAACCAAAGACGAAGAAGTCGAGGTTTAAAGTGATTTGATTGAAGATATATTGCTGATTTTGAATCGATTTTGAAATGATAGACTTGAACGAAGTTTGATATGAATGTTTTTATGTTATGTTTCAGATTTGAAGTGTTCAAAACCGAGAAAATACGAAGGTACAAGATGACATCACGAGTCAGGGATCTAAAACTCGAGAATGAAGCTTCTTGAGTTGTCCCGCCAAAATCACATACTTGTTTATCGCTTTGATTTTATTTGATGTTGTCGATCCATCTCAGGTAGTGGATCTTTGAATTTGATATGATTATGATATGATATGTATGGAATTGATTCTATTGCCAAGGTCGGAGGCGACCTTATTTTCTAGTCAAGAATGACTATGATAGATGGATATCCATGTCAAGATCGTTTATGAATCTTGATGGCAACGACGTTTTATGAATCAATTCTTGATCAATATATGCGTTATTTGCTCTATTGTCGAGTCGATTATGATTAGAGTCGATATGATTTATTTAATGCTTTATATGTCGATTATACTGGGAATGATTTCTCACCGGAGTTTATCCGGCTGTGGCTTTGTTTTGTATGTGTGCATTGCAAGAGATGGGGCAGGAGCTAGTCTGATAAGACATTGATAGCTTGGGAGCGAGACTTAGCAAGTGTGGACCCGGGTTTAAGTTGAAAAATGGTAGATAGATAGCATCAAACATGTTAGAACTATTATGGTTTGAAGTTCATGTATGAGACTCAATGTAGTTATGACTTTTATTGTTTTTTGAATGATCCGTTTGATGTACTAAATGCATGATTATATGCTTGAGACTTCATATATGTTTATATGCAAGTTCTAGAATTGATAAACTATGTTTTGGAGTTAGTTTTTGATGATTTGGATTGAAGGTCAAGCTTTGACAGCAAAATGCAATTTGCAGAATTCTGAAACAGAGGAGCCCGCTCGATCGGGTGAACTCCACCGATCGAGCGAGGCCCTTAAATTTCAAAAATAGAGAATTGAGCAATTGGAGCTCGCTCGATCGTGTGAGTACATGGGATCGAGTGCGGCCTGAAAATCCTGAAATCCGAGAGCTGAGGAATTGGGCTCGCTCGATCGGACGAGTTCATCCGATCGAGCGAGGTTCTTGAATTTTAAAAAAAATTAAGCTCTTGGTTTTAATATTCTTTTAATATTTGATTAATTGTTTTAATTAATCATTAATTACCCTAAGATTAGATTAGCAACCCGAGGTCCCCACAGAATTTCTATTACAACAAGATAAGTATTCGAGCACTTAAACTGTTCTTGAACAATCTATTGCTCATTTAACCCTTCGTTCAAATTATATTCGTTCTACGAAGAGATCTACTCAAGGCTCACTCAAATTCAAGCCATTGTTTGAAGAACATCGGCTGATTCAAGGATTTGAGAATTTAAGCTTTCAAAATCTTATCCATCCATCATCATCAACCGAAGAAGTTTGATAAGAACATAGAATCTTATTAGTGTAAATCTAGGAGTTCAATTTTAGGCATTTATAAGTCCTAAATTGGATTGGGTATATTACAAGACTTTGTAATAACCAAAGTCTTCTAGTGTATCCTTCCCGTGAGGAAGAAGAGGTGACGTAGGAGATTGATCTCCAAACATCCATAAACATTCCTGTGTCTTTTTACGTTACTGCATCTGTAACGACCCACGTCCTTCCAGCGCATCACTCCCCAGCCTATAGCATGGGCTCGGACCGCATGGTTCGACGGGCATCGCACTCATGACCTCCCCACTCCTGGTAGTGGGTTTTTGCCCTTCCCAGGAATTGAACCTTGTACCTCCTGGCTTAAGTACAAAGTTTTTATGATTCCTGGTACCATTGAGCTAACTTTCGCTCCACAAGGATCAAGATCTAACTCCCACATCAGGAAAAAAAAGTAAAAGGCTAGCTCAATGGTACCAAAAATCATAAAAACTTTGTACTTAAGCCTAGAGGTACAAGGTTTGATTCCTGGGGAGGGCAAAAACCCACTACCAGGAGTGGGGAGGTCATGAGTACGATGCTCGTCGAACCATGCGGTCCGAGCCCATGCTATAGGCTGGGGAGGGATGCGGTGGAAGGACGTGGGTCGTTACAAAAAAGGGCGCCCTTTTTTGTAAAGACCAACTTCCTTCCACCGCATCCCTCCCCAGCCCATAGCATGGGCTCGGATCGCATGGTTTGACGGGCATCGCACTCATGACCTCCCCACTCCTGGCAGTGGGTTTTTGCCTTTCCCAGGAATCGAACCTTGTACCTCCAGGATTAAGTACAATGTTTTATGATTCCTGGTACCATTGAGCTAGCTAGGAATCATAAAACTTTGTACTTAACCCTGGAGGTACAAGGTTCGATTCCTGGGGAGGGCAAAAACCCACTGCCAGGAGTGGGGAGGTCATGAGTGCAATGCCCGTCGAACCATGCGATCCGAGCCCATGCTATAGGCTGGGGAGGGATGCGGTGGAAGGACGTGGGTCGTTATAGCATCATATCATTCTTTCATCATTATCACCTAGTTTAGTGAGAGATGTTTTCCGTACTACTTTAGTAGCTCTTATTTACTTAGGAAGTTGAGAAGAATCGATTAAGTGAACTAACATTTACTTAATCATATTGCATTTGGGCATAAAAATTCAAAGTGTATTAACCCCCCTCTACACAAGTATTCGATCCCCAAAAGGTGGCATCAGAGAGAGTTTCTTCTTAGCTGTTGATAATCATTCATCATGATTTCTATAAATAAAAATCCCATGTTTTCTAAGGAAGATTATGATGACTGGAAAATTTGTATGCAGACACATCTTTCTGCTCAAGATGATGACATGTGGTATGTAATCACCGACGAACCTATGAAAATTTCAAAGTTAACACTGCCATAGCCATATCAGGAGGCGAACCACAGATGTTTGAACAACCCAGAGCAGAATGGAGCACTGAGGATAATAAGAAAGCAAACCTTGACGACGTAGCCAAAGAAATCTTGTACAAAACGCTAGACACATATATTTTTATTGTTTAGATAACTTAAAAAAAAATTCAAATCTATTTATATATATGTTAGGATCGGGTTTGGGAGAAAAATACACAAGTTTAAAAATATTTTGAGTTATAATAGCTCGATTCTTGAAATATTGAATACTGATTAATTAAATCGAGTTTGGTTTTCAAACCAAGCGGAAGTCACTAAAAAGTTATCCTTCATAGAAACCGATTAAATATTTTCTAAATCATTTAAAAGATATGCAATTTGAAATGATGAAAACAGTTTGTTTGAAGCATTTTATCAAACATTTTGAATGCAACATTTAGATATTTTATCAAATAAATAAAATGATTCAACAATGCAATCCAAAACAGTAGCAATAAATAAATGCAAAAAATAAAGAGACATATATTTTTTTATGGATGTTCGGAGATTTCAACAACTCATGCGTCACACCTTCCTCTTCCTCGGAAGTATAACACTAGAAAACTTTGATATATACAATACATTTATACAAACTCACTCCAAAACTAAGACTTACCCACTGTTTATGAAACGACCCTAACTCTACTTTAAATTAAATTAAATAAAATGCGGATTTTTTTGAAAATTTCGGCATGACCTCTCTATTTAAATTCAAACCCGCCTGTCCCAGACAACAAACATAATAAAATAAAAAAAACAACTGACAACACTAAATAAACTAGACCAACAAAGTGAACGAAAAACCTGAGAAAGAGATTCGACATTTCAATCGTCCATAAATCATATAGTTTAATATTTACATGTCCACCAATAATTCTAACATTTCTTACATAAACCATTGTCCCATCAACAACATGAAAGACCATAAAAATGATAAAATAAAATTTTGCGGAAGACTGGCATAGGTCGAAGGGATGTGTCGTGCTCGCATCGCCGTCTACTCGATAGTCTTGCCCCTCGATCTCCATAATAACTTATACCTGCACCAAGTAGATGTAGTGAGCCTAGGGGCCCAACAAGAATAAGGAGGAAATAACGAGTGTTTAAAAGTACATGCTTAATACTTAAAATACTTATACTTAATATACCTTGAAACTTGCTCCGAAAAGTTGAATGATAAATGTGAATGAGATGTAATGCATGCAATGAACTCACACATTTAAACTTGGGAACTTTCTTAAAATTTACTTAATCTCATACATGACTGAAACTGAATATAAACTAAGTCGAGTCAAATTAGAACTGATCTGTAACTGAAACTGTAACTGAAATCTGTAACTGTGAACTCAGATCCTTGAATTGTGACCCTGTGGTTTCGATCATGATCATGGCTACAGTGCACTATGCCGCAAGGAAGTCAGGATATCTCCCAAACTCGTATTGCCCTGTGATTGGTAAGGTAGGCCAAAATTTCTCTTAACCCCACACATACACGTCTATATTTGGTAAGGTAGGCCAAGACGTCTCTCAACCCCACACATACACGTCCTTTGGTAAGGTAGGTCAGAACGTCTCCCAACCCCACACATACACGTCATTTCTATAGTCACAATCATTTCACTTCGTTCAAAAATATTTTCTTTCATTCTTACTTGACTCGACTCAAAGATATATCATGCAATCATGGAAATGACTTTCTTTGAAAATATTTACTCGATTACTCGGTTCACAAATAAATGATGAAAGATGGTTGACAAAGATGGTGATTTAGATGGCAAATCATAGCTAAGAACTTAAACTTTACTTTAGGCACTTAAAACGTATCTCGGGCAATCTACTTGAAATGCTTATAACTTACTCAACACTTAGACAAAACGACTTCTGCTTGAAAACACGGTTCACATGCACTTATACTTAACTAGGAAGGTCACCCTCGAAGTACCATTCTTACACAATAAATCCCTGACAATATTAGTACCATCTAACAACTCAAACAACATCCACGTACTGCCCAAAACTGGAAGGAATATTGGTAAACCAACTCCGTTTAACTTGAAATCGCATTTTATAGAAATAAACAGTCAAATAGTACACTTTAAACTACTAAAAGAAATTCTCCGTTTAACTTGAAATCGCATTTTATAGAAATAAACAGTCAAATAGTACACTTTAAACTACTAAAAGAAATTTTTTTTAAACGAAAATAAACACTAAAATATGCATTTAAACAAATTAAACAGCTAGTTTTGAAAATATTTACAAAATGGATGACATCAAAACATTTAAAGTATCAATTCGAGCATGACTAACATATAAAACTCTAAAAAAAACTTACAGACTTTGAGGCGATATTTCTCGAGTTTCTTGCAACCGGAAGTAGGCACAACCCAACCAGAACCATGCTTTGATACCAATTGAAACGACCCTAACTCTACTTTAAATTAAATTAAATAAAATGCGGATTTTTCTGAAAATTTCGGCATGACCTCTCTATTTAAATTCAAACCCGCCTGTCCCAGACAACAAACATAATAAAATAAAAGAAACAACTGACAACACTAAATAAACTAGACCAACAAAGTGAACGAAAAACCTAAGAAAGAGATTCGACATTTCAATCGTCCATAAATCATATAGTTTAATATTTACATGTCCACCAATAATTCTAACATTTCTTACATAAACCATTGTCCCATCAACAACATGAAAAACCATAAAAATGATAAAATAAAATTTTGCGGAACACTGGCATAGGTCGAAGGAATGTGCCGTGCCCGCATCGCCGTCCACACGATAGTCTTGCCCTTTGATCTCCATAATAACTTATACCTGCACCAAGTAGATATAGTGAGCCTAGGGGCCCAACAAGAATATGGGGGAAATAACGAGTGTTTAAAAGCACATGCTTAATACTTAAAATACTTGTACTTAATATACCTTGAAACTTGCTCCGAAAAGTTGAATGATAAATGTGAATGAGATGTAATGCATGCAATGAACTCACACATTTAAACTTGGGAACTTTCTTAAAATTTAATTAATCTCATACATGACTGAAACTGAATATAAACTAAGTCGAGTCAAATTAAAACTGATCTGTAACTGAAACTGTAACTGAAATCTGTAACTGTGAACTCAGATCCTTGAATTGTGACCCTGTGGTTTCGATCATGATCATGGCTGCAGTGCACTATGCCACAAGGAAGTCAGGATATCTCCCAAACTCGTCTTGCCCTGTGATTGGTAAGGGAGGCCAAGATTTCTCTTAATCCCACACATACACGTCTATATTTGGTAAGGTAGGCCAAGACGTCTCTCAACCCCACACATACACGTCCTTTGGTAAGGTAGGTCAGAACGTCTCCCAACCCCACACATACACGTCATTTCTATAATCACAATCATTTCACTTTTTTCAAAAATATTTTCTTTCATTCTTACTTGACTCGACTCAAAGATATAGCATGCAATCATGGAAATGACTTTCTTTGAAAATATTTACTCGATTACTCGGTTCACAAATAAATGATGAAAGATGGTTGACAAAGATGTTGATTTAGGTGGCAAACCATAGCTAAGAACTTAGACTTTACTTTAGGCACTTAAAACGTATCTCGGACAATCCACTTGAAATGCTTACAACTTACTCAACACTTAGACAAAACGACTTCTGCTTGAAAACACGGTTCACATGCACTCTATACTTAACTAGAAAGGTCACCATCGAAGTACCATTCTTACACAATAAATCCCTGACGATTTAGTTCCCGGGCAGCACACTCAACACTTAGATTCTTGACTCTTATCATTCACTAGTCTAGAACACCATCAAGACTTAACCGAATTAGATCCCGTTTGGAACGAAATTTCCCAAAACATGAGTATAGCACTGGCATAAACCACTATTCTCGGACAGCCCTGCCCCTTGACAGAAACTGTGCACTCTTCCCACTTGGCTCCCTTGTAAACCTTCAACCCATACTCCACTAAGAATCCCAACTATAATCTAACCACTTGACCACCTCGAGACCCCACTAGCCTAAAAACAAATGCCTTACCCAAGCCTAGCAACTCAAAAGGCAGCCCTGCTCCTGACCCTTCAAGACCAACCCTTGAACCTCAAACTAAATCCTCAGCTTGAAATAGCCCTGCCCCAAGCCCATTTCCCAGCCCGAAGCAGCCCTGTCCCAAGCCCGTTTCCCACCTCGAGAAGCTCCTGTCCCAAGCCAATTCTCACCTCGAGACAGCCCTGTCCCAAGCCAATTCCCAGGCTCGAATCAGTTCTGCTCCAAGCCAAATCCCAGCCTGTCCATCAATCCCCTGATCAAGAACCAATACTCCAGCTCGTGCTAGCCCCTGCCCCTGCCAACCTGAAACCCAATCATCACAATGGCCAAACCGACAGCCTTTCAACCCATATTCTAGCTATATCCAACACAACCTAAGCGCTAGCATGTGAGCTACGTCTCAACCATGGCAGCCTCTAAATCACCAATCAAGACCACACAACAAACGAATCACATAAGCCCAAGTACAATGAGAATTCGAACTGAGGCAGAAGCAATCATTCAACAGAAACTTTTATTCTCAACAACTATCCAACACAAGAAGACGACATAAGCACGTACAACTCCATGAAACCTGAAAAGGGCTCGACGGCTTTGAAAAAAAAACAAGACAGAACATCGAGCATTCCTCATGAAAATCAGAAAAGAAATCGAGCATCTTATAAATCCAAATAAAAATCGAAATACAAGCAAGAAAACAAGCACACATCGTATTAATCTACTTGGTGGCCAAAGAAACCTAAAATTTCTTGCCTCGGCTCCAAAAATCAGAAATGGGGGAGCTCGGCCGTCGGAAAAATCAAGCTGGAAAAGATGGTGGAACTTGAGCAGCTCGCCTGGAGGGGTGTTTTCACCGGAAGAAATGGAGCTGGCGGCGGCCGGAGGCTGGATATGGAAGAGGGAAAGTGCCGATCGCCTTGGGAGGAAAATGAAGGGAGAACATGGAAGTTTGTATTGGCCAGGCTTGAGGGAGGGGAAAAGTGTTTGGGCCGATGTAATTAGGTAGGGTGTAATCCCTTATTGGGCCGGGTCAACACATGAGTTTAAGTGTCTAAGTAAATATTATATAATATGCAGTATTTTATATGGCGCGAGTAAAAGTGTTCTTCTCAGATTTCGCAAATAATCAAATTTGAAAATTCAAGAATTAAACACTTTAAATATTTTAAAATAATTTTAAAAAAACTAGATAATCATTTAAAAGAAATTTAAATTAATACACATGCGGAAATAAAAACCTTTAACATGATTTGGACAATTAAAAAGCATTTAAAATAAATAAGCTAGACATTTAAAATAATTTAAAATAACTAACCGCTAAACTAGGCTATTTAAAATAAATAAATAAGTTGGACAACTAAAAATCATTTAAACAAATAAGCTAAATAGTTAAAATAATTTGAACGAATAAACTAAACAATTAAAATAAAAAAAATCATTTAAATAGGCAAAAACAAATTGCACAATAAAATCATTTGAATAAATAAGTAATATTTTATTAACACATAATTCAAATAAAGAATTTAAATCAAATAAACTTAAAAATAAAAATCTTAATATTTATTAAATTAAATGCATGCGATTTAGTAAATTGGATTTTAGGTGTTACAATTCCTTCCCCCCTTAAATGAAATTTCGTCCTCGAAATTCATGACTTACTAACTAGGTTCGAACACCTTATACCCGATCAACACTAAGTTCTCAAACTTCGCACCCACATCAGTTGACGCTAATTAACTTACTCTGTGCACTATGATGCTTACAGAGATCTATATCACTAAGGGCCTAACTAACTCCTACCGCAAAAATAAATTTGTAAATTCCTATATACCCCCAAATGATTGAAGCCCTAAAGAAATTTTCTTTTTTTTTTTTAGTCACTGTTCCCATGTGACTGTAAGAGTTTTTTTTTTCGCCACCTAAACTCCTAAAATATCTGATATCTTCCTTAGTTTGATAACTTTAAATCCTAGATCCCAATTTCAAGCATTAAAGTTCCTGTATACCCATTAAAGAATTTATGTCGATCTTTATCATAAATTAAAAACTTTCCTATCCACGAAGCTACGCTTATTGTCTATTTACCAATTAAACTTAACTCATATAACATACAACTCGAGCTCTTAAGAGATTCACAAGTTCTCAAAATACTTAGAAACTAAACACTAAACTTCTCTAAATAGGATAGCTAAGGGACTGCACTATTCTACCTCGTTAGACCTCGAAATAAAATATGAATCTGACACATACTTCACAACGAAGACACATGGAACCCATCATGCATCACTAACAACTCTGCACCACTTATTAGCAATGCTACGCTTATTGCTCTTGGACTATGCTCAATCGCCTTATTAGTTACTATAACTCTCAACGCTTCTAAGAATGCTTAAAATTTTCTTAAACAACGGCTCTAGCTCAGCTAACCTTCAAGTGGGACGAATGATTCTTCTCAACTTAGAATTGATCGACCTAATTCCATAAATAAATTTAATCCAACCCCTGATAAGAAAATAAAATCTTAAAATCCATTGTGGTTCAGTCCTATGGTATTAACCGATAACATATAGAACCCAAATATGTGACTAAACAGATCACAAATATCCATTCACCAATTTATACGTTCATCTCTGGCATCTTTGATTCTACCGGAAGTTCAATTCTTAATTAAAATTTCTCAACAGATTTATCCACTTTTCTATCCCAGACGCAACTACTAAGAAATATCTATTTATACCTCAAGCCAAATTATACCACGTACTATTATCCACTTATTGGATTAGATCATCTCTAAGTACCAAACAATTTTTACATATCGTCTGATGACATATCTCAAATCCCTAGTTCAACTTAACCGCAAGTCTGACAAATACAAAAATCCCCAAACTATTGTATGGCACAACCTGAATTCATACTTCAAAGAAATTAATATGCAATTGGAAACCTTGCACAGTTTGTAATTCGATTGCAAATACTTTCTCATTGTTCCCCAAGTACCTTAGTATTTTACCGATAAATAAATATTCAGCTTATTCGGAAATCTTCCTAAATATTATATTCATCCTTCTGTACCCATAGTTGGTGCAAAAGCCTTATCGGTTGACATTCACAAAATCTTAGAACGCTAGTATATATTACCCAAAAGTATTCTAAGGGCAGCTCTATTTTCCTATCTCGCGACTGACCACCTATTCAGCTTACCAAAGTCATCTATTTACTCTTAACGATCCTATTTAAAATTGAAACAACCCATTTGATTAATCTACTACCTGGCAGTCTACTCGCTAGAAATTATATAATTAGTAGTTGTCATTCCTTGGATCACAACAATAACTTAGGATTTTATCTAATACCAATACTAAATTCCAACGGTCTAAACACTTACTAAGCGGTTACGAGTCGATTCTCTTCACAAGAATAGAGATGATAATTTGAAACTATGATCCACCCAAATAATTCACCATGATGGATCATGAAAGGAAACAAATACACAAGTAATGTTGTTTAATACGAAATGAAATAATGCAAGCATTGCATGCAAACGAGCTGAAAATAAGAATTTAGATAAGTGAAAACAACTCACTCATAATTAAATTCTAGGGATGAATGAATAATAATAGAGGCTCCATGAATAATGAATATGAGCCAACAAGATAGCAATTCTCGTGATCACTCATCCATGAGTACTGAAATCATGCTCAAACAAGCAGCGCACAATTAAGAGCAATCAGTGTGACTTCAGTCGAGAGAAGTCCACGCAAGTCAATAATCAGGGAAAAACAATGGTCTCAAAGTAAAATCAGATGTCAGCCACAACATAAGTAGATAACTAAAAACAAAGACAAGGTGAATCTTACTCACATCAACATGTGGACCTATAACCGAAGAAAAATTCCAAGAAATGAAAAATATAAACAATATTTTACTAAGAAGTTCAACTAATGCCAAAGTGGCAGAATTCAACGTTGATTAATGTCATACGAATCCATCAATGCTCAAAGGAAGTGCAAAGAAATTTCGGGTACTCAAAAGAATATGTTGCAACAGATTTGAGCACAAAAGAAGGAAAAAGGAAATAACGATCGGAATAATAATTCACATAATCGAAAGACTCATAGTAACCGACTCCCTAATTCCAAAATCATATCTACCCAAATACCAAAAGAAACTCAAATTATCCATAATCATATAAACAGAGTACATATCCCAAGTATTTGCACGGCTTCGATTCATAAATTTAACTGACAAAACATGCACCTAACAATTTCTAAGCAAACTATTCACTTAGTTTTATCATATCCATCCATAAGAGAATAAATTACAACAAGGACACAACGACTAATATCTCATAATACGCAAGTTCAATATTTTCCAACAAACTCCTACAATCTCATCAAAATTATTAGCACCATCTAACAACTCAAACAACATCCACGTACTGCCCAAAACTGGAAGGAATATTGGTACACCAACTCCGTTTAACTTGAAATCGCATTTTATAGAAATAAACAGTCAAATAGTACACTTTAAACTACTAAAAGAAATTTTTTTTTTAAACGAAAATAAACGCTAAAATATGCATTTAAACAAATTAAACAGCTAGTTTTGAAAATATTTACAAAAGGATGACATCAAAACATTTAAAGTATCAATTCGAGCATGACTAACATATAAAACTCTAAAAAAAACTTACAGACTTTGAGGCGAGATTTCTCGAGTTTCTTGCAATCGGAAGTAGGCACAACCCAACCAGAACCATGCTTTGATACCAACTGAAATGACCCTAACTCTACTTTAAATTAAAAAACACTAAAATATGCATTTAAACAAATTAAACAACTAGTTTTGAAAATATTTACAAAAAAGATGACATCAAAACATTTAAAGTATCAATTCGAGCATGACTAACATATAAAACTCTAAAAAAAAACTTACAGACTTTGAGGCGAGATTTCTCGAGTTTCTTGCAACCGGAAGTAGGCACAACCCAACCAGAACCATGCTTTGATACCATCTGAAATGACCCTAACTCTACTTTAAATTAAATTAAATAAAATGCGGATTTTTCTGAAAATTTCGGCATGACCTCTCTATTTAAATTCAAATCCGCCTGTCCCAGACAACAAACATAATAAAATAAAAGAAACAACTGACAACACTAAATAAACTAGACCAACAAAGTGAACGAAAAACCAGAGAAAGAGATTCGACATTTCAATCGTCCATAAATCATATAGTTTAATATTTACATGTCCACCAATAATTCTAACATTTCTTACATAAACCATTGTCCCATCAACAACATGAAAGACCATAAAAATGATAAAATAAAATTTTGCGGAAGACTGGCATAGGTCGAAGGTAGGTCAGAACGTCTCCCAACCCCACACATACACGTCATTTCTATAGTCACAATCATTTCACTTCGTTCAAAAATATTTTCTTTTATTCTTACTTGACTCGACTCAAAGATATAGCATGCAATCATGGAAATTACTTTCTTTGAAAATATTTACTCGATTACTCGGTTCACAAATAAATGATGAAAGATGGTTGACAAAGATGGTGAGTTAGGTGGCAAACCATAGCTAAGAACTTAGACTTTACTTTAGGCACTTAAAACGTATCTCGGGCAATCCACTTGAAATGCTTATAACTTACTCAACACTTAGACAAAACGACTTCTGCTTGAAAACACGGTTCACATGCACTCTATACTTAACTAGGAAGGTCACCCTCGAAGTACCATTCTTACACAATAAATCCTTGAAAATTTAGTTCCCGGGCAGCACACTCAACACTTAGATTCTTGACTCTTATCATTCACTAGTCTAGAACACCACCAAGACTTAACCGAATTAGATCCCGTTTGGAACGAAATTTCCCAAAACATGAGTATAGCACTGGCATAAACCACCATTCCCGAACAGCCCTGCCCCTTGACAGAAACTGTGCACTCTTCCCACTTGGCTCCCTTGTAAACCTTCAACCCATACTCCACTAAGAATCCCAACTATAATCTAACCACTTGACCACCTCGAGACCCCACTTAGCCTAAAAAAAAAATGCCTTACCCGAGCCTAGCAACTCAAAAGGCAGGCCCTTCTCCTTACCCTTCAAGACCAATTCTTGAACCTCAAACTAAATTCTCAGCTTGAAACAGCCCTTCCCCAAGCCCATTTCCCAGCCCGAAGCAGCCCTGTCCCAAGCCCGTTTCCCACCTCGAGAAGCCCCTATCCCAAGCTAATTCCCACCTCGAGACATCCCTGTCCCAAGACAATTCCCAGGCTCGAATCAGTTCTTCTCCAAGCCAAATCCCAGCCTGTCCATCAACCCCCTGATCAAGAACCAATACTCCAGCTTGTGCTAGCCCCTGCCCCTGCCAACCTGAAACCCAATCATCACAATGGCCAAACCGACAGCCTTTCAACCCATATTCTAGCTATATCCAACACAACCTAAGCGCTAGAATGTGAGCTACGTATCAACCATGGCAGCCTCTAAATCACCAATCAAGACCACACAACAAACGAATCACATAAGCCCAAGTACAATGAGAATTCGAACTGAGGCAGAAGCAATCATTCAACAGAAACTTTTATTCTCAACAACTATCCAACACAAGAAGACGACATAAATGGATCATAAGCACGTACAACTCCATGAAACTTGAAAAGGGCTCGACGGCTTTGAAAAAAACAAGACAGAACATCGAGCATTCCTCATGAAAATCAGAAAAGAAATCGAGCAGCTTTGGGCCGATGTAATTAGGTAGGGTGTAATCCTTTATTGGGCCGGGTCAACACATGAGTTTAAGTGTGTAAGTAAATATTATATAATATGCAGTATTTTATATGGCGCGAGTAAAAGTGTTCGGCTCAAATTTCGCAAATAATCAAATTTGAAAATTCAAGAATTAAACACTTTAAATATTCTGATGTCACGTCAACGAGTAAATATTTAAATAACAAACAGAGCGATTAAAATAATTTTAAACAAACTAGACAATCATTTAAAAGAAATTAAATAAATACACAAGCGGAACTAAAAACCTTTAAAATAATTTGGACAATTAAAAAGCATTTAAAATAAATAAGATAGACATTTAAAATAATTTAAAATAACTAACCGCTAAACTAGGCTATTTAAAATAAATAAATAAATAAGTTGGACAACTAAAAATCATTTAAAAAAATAAGCTAAACAGTTAAAATAATTTGAACGAATAAACTAAACAATTAAAATAAAATTAAAAAAATCATTTAAATAGGCAAAAACCTTAAATCTTTAAAATCTTTAAAACAATTAAATTGCACAATAAAATCATTTGAATAAATAAGTAATATTTTATTAACACAAAATTCAAATAAAGAATTTAAATCAAATAAACTTAAAAATAAAAATTCTAATATTTATTAAATTAAGGTTAATTGCCAATCACTCCCTAAAACACTTTATACCTTATTTATAAATCCCTACATAAATAAAACTTACTTTCAACTCCCTGGAGAGAGAAACTTTTGTTTCTAAATATCAATTTTACCCTTATCTCTTAAAAAAATAAAAAATAAAATAAAATAAAATAAAAAAAATGAGAGAATGGATAATAAAAACAAAACTAATCCAAATAGTATATATATATAAAAATTAAAATTAAAATAAAAGAACATAAATCATATCATATGCATGCTTATGTTGATACAGGAGCATGTGTTTAAGAAGCAAACATATACTTCCAAATCATTATTGGAAGAAATATGATAAAGGATTAAAAGTTCGAATAGGAGATGGATCAATAATCATGCTTAATACAGTAGCAGAAAAATTAAAAATAGAAATAGAAGAAACAAAATTTGTAATACCCATTATATATCAAATAGAATCAGGAATGGACATTATAATAGGAAATAACTTTTTAAAAGAATATCTTTCCTTTACACAATTTGAAGATCACATACCTTTAAACAAAGGATCATCAATGATTTACATTCCCAAAATACGAACAGCATTTCGCGTAGGAAATGAAGGATTTACAAAGAATTTTCATAAACGAAATACAAATCCAATAGAACTAAAAATAGAAAATATTTTAACGATTAATCCTGAAAAAGAAATCATGAGGAAATTTCATGATATATGTTCTGAAAATCCTCAGGACAAAATTAAGAAAAGAAAACAATTCATTGCTTCAATAAAACTCAAAGACCCTAATATCACAATCCGTGAAGCACCAAGAAGATGTAACATGGATGATGTAAAAATATTTGAAAAAGAAGTTCAAGAATTATTAAAACTTAAGATAATCATCCCTAGTAAAAGTCCACACTCTTCACCAGCCTTTTATGTCAGTAAGAAAGATACTGATAAGAAAAGAATGGTAATTGATTATCGAAAGATGAATAAAGCAACAATTATGGATGAATATTATATCCCAAATAAGGATGATTTACTATCTTATATAGGAGAAATGAAATATTTTTTCAGTTTAGATTGTAAATCAGGATTCTGGCAAATTCAACTAGAACCACAAACACAATTACTTATAGCATTCAGTTGTCCAAAAGGACAGTATCAATGGACTGTATTATCTTTCGGACTTAAACAAGCACCAAGTATCTTTCAAAGATATATGGATGAATCTTTTAAATCATATATAGATTTTTGTTGTGTTTATATAGATGACATATTAATTTATTAAAAAACACTAGATCAACATTATAAAGATCTCATGACAGTTTTAGATATTTGTCATAAAGATGGAATTATACTTTCTGAAAAGAAAGCACAATTATTCAAAACAAAAATAAATTATTTAGGATTACAAATAGAAGATGGAAAACATTGTTTACAACCGCATATACTTAAGAAAATTCATGATTTTCCTAGTGAAATCAAGGATAAAGATCAATTAAGAAGATTTTTAGGATTATTAACTTATTCTGGAAATTACATTAAGAAACTTGCAGAAATCAGAAAACCTCTTCAGTTAAAACTTAAACAGGACTATAAGTGGAAATGGTCGAAAGAAGATACTAATTACATAGATACTATTAAAAAGAAAATAATTAGTAATCTTTCTGAATTATATTTTTCTTCAAATAAAGATATAATAATAATTGAAACAGACGCTTCAGATGAATACTGGGGAGCATGTTTAAAAGCTTATACTGGAGAAAGAAATTTAGAAGAACTTACTAAAACAGCTACTAGAAATAATGAAGAATTATGCAACTATACATCAGGAACTTTTCAAGATGCACAATTAAATTATCATTCGAATAAAAAAGAATTATTAGCTTTAATATTCACAATTAGAACTTATGAAATTTATCTTATTTCTAAACCGTTTTTAGTAAGAACAGATAATATGAATTTAACATATTTCAAGACAAGGAAAATATCAAGAAATGCAGGGAGAAATGCAGCAAGGCTAATTAGATGGCAATTGGAATTGAACCATTATCAGTTCGAGATCCAACATGTCAAAGGAACGGATAATTCATTACCCGATGCATTAACCAGAGAACTTCATCCAAACTATACTATGCGTAGTAACGGAATAACAAAGGAGATCCTAAGTGATCCAGAAAATGACTGTGAGTCATCCGAACATGCCTCAGAAAGCATGGGGAATATAAATTGATGAAATGAGATTTATATTCAGAAACATGAATTATTTTATGACTTTTCAGTCATCCGAACATGCCTCAGAAAGCATGGGGAATATAAATTAATGAAATGAGATTTATATTCAGAAACATAAATTACTCTTTGAGTAAAATAATCAATTTAAGATTGATTCAATTCTTGCAAAAGAATTTATAAATGCAATGATACGCATAATAAAACTATCCGAATTACTCACGAAAAGAGTTATTTTACTAACCATTATATATATAAATATGTTTTCTTGTGCAGAGTATAATCAAGATGGAGCAACTAAGTCAATTAAAAGAACAATTGATTGAATTGCAGGAAGAAATTCAAATTCTTCAACTCAAAGAAAGGAATTTGAGTAGAAAAATTCAAAGGACAGAAGAAAAGATGATAACTTCATCATCATCATCCTTACCAAGAACACCAATCAAAATGGCAACTCCATTGACAAAATAATGGAGATAAAAGAGAAACAGTCAGTGGTCACAGCCAACACTGACAAAGAAAAAGAAATGAAAAAAGAACCGGTGGACACAGCCAGCACCGAGAAAAATAAAAAAGAAGAAAGGACGTTTAAAAGTGCCCTTGAAAAGAAAGAAAGAAAGATGGTCAATCTGCGACCACAAAAACTAATTTTTGAAAAAACAAATTTTTTAGAAAAACTCAAGACTGAATTCTTTGAAACACTAAACTATTTGAGAATAGCCAAACCATCTGCAGAATCTTGGCTACAAACTTGTGACACACAGAGCATATCAAGAGCAAGAACACTGCAAGGTGCTCCAGCGCATAAAGTCGCAAGATTCTTTTCAAATGGATTATTAAGTGGATTGGAAGTCAGTCCCAACAATCAAGAAATAGAACTATTTCCATATCAGTTGAGAAATAGTATCATCCAGTTCAAGAAAACAGTTTTTAAGGACGATCCAGTATTAACATTAAGTATTCACTCAACCCTTCCAGATTGGGATGATAACAAATTCTATCAACCAATGGTATATATTCAATGTCGAAAACAAAAAGACAAGTTCTTATTCGAAGGATCAAATGAAGAGAAACCAGTAATGGATATCTCAACACTTCCTGGGATAAGAATAAAGACATTGATTGATATGATCTCAAAGACAGGAAATATTGATGGAAACTCAAAGGTTAAAATAAATTTTGCAACTAGTAAAATTTTATTAAACACTGGACACAAAGAGACAATCCAAAAGAAAGAACAAGTCATGTTAGCTCAATTCGAAGCTCCAATCTATGAAGCAAGAGTTGACATGACCCGAGAAACCCAACAAATGTTATGTCAAAGACTAAGAACAATGATTTTCACTCACAAATGTGGACATTGCCAACCCATTCAGACAGAAGAAGCAGATGTTAAAGAGGACAAACCAGCTGTCAAAGAAGAAAACCAATAAAGAAATGGTCTGAATGCACCAGTGATTCAGAGAGTGACACAATGTAAAAACAAATGAAATCTTGGACCACACCACATGTTAAAAGCATCCACTCAGATGTAAAATGAGCTGTTTCCATTATGTAGTGTCGGGTGGTCCCCCTCTTTTCTTTTATTTTTAATTATGTATGCGTTTCTCCATGCCTATAAAAGGAGATGTTTTGTGCTGTAAAAAAGAAAGTGAAGTTTGAGTATCTCTCTCTTCTTAAAGTTTCTTACAATCTGGTTCATACAAGACGTATGAAAACTATCAGAAACTAAGAAACATAAAATCAGAAACAAAATAAGCCTTATGGCTAATAACTAAACAAGCAGGGCGTAAGGAGGATAAGGTTGGAAACCAATCATTGAATATTCATGGTTAAGAGTAAACCTGGAGATCCATAGAGCAAGTATCAGTTGATTAAGTGATCGTTAAGGGAAAGCAAGGATTTGGCCTCTGCTCAAAACCAAGATTCATTCAAACAAGGTAACCTTCCTAAACCTCCTGCAGCCCTTAATTCAAAGAAATAGTCAAAATACATTAATCATGTCATCATCCTTTATAAGAAATGGAAGATTAATAATAAAAAACTGGTTCGAAATAGAATATGATCATGAATATGATACATTTCGTGAATATCGTTTAAATACTTCTGATTTAACCATATTTGAATCAATTTATCAACTAAAATTTGTATTAATAATCCATGAATGGAACCAAACTAATATGAAAACATTTATCTGTTATAAATGAATCAGATCTGTAAATCCATGAATAAGAAAATTCATAAGAATTTGAAGAATTTTTGAAGAATTCCGCAACCTGGTATCAAAGCCTGGATTAACTTTAGATATTGAGATTAAAAATTTATTTGATAAAATAATCTTACTAAAAGATTTACGTCAAATAGATCAATTATGGAATAAAATAAAAGATCTCCAAACCTTTTATTTCAAAAATCATAAAAAAGAAAATTTTTCAAGCAACTGGAAAATGATAATTCAAATTTCTGAAAACGATGAAATTGAAGACATAACAATATGTTATGAATAAGAACAAACTTTGTTATCGAAATCCGATCAACAAAAATAAAATAATAAAAGTAACAATTTTTACTAAATGGAAAATGTATGAAAATACAAAAATAAATATCTTTAATTTATATTCTGAAAATATAAATTTTGATATAGAAAATTGTGAAAACAATTTGAAACATCTTAAAAATTGTCAATCTTCAATTGATAGTTTCGAAGATTTTCAGAATTTATTAGAACAGATAGATTCAACAAAAAGGCTTTTAATAGCCTTAAGAAAATTAAGAAGTTCTATCATCTATTAAAATGACAGAAGTAACAATTCCAAATCAAAACAACCTGGTCGATGAATCTGAAGAATCTGAAGAAAACCAAGAGTATAATTTGAATATTATATTCAATCAAAGTAAGTTTGTTGAAATACAGAAAACAGGGTTTTCTAATTCAAAAACAAATCTAATAGAATAACCAGGAATACTAAGTAAGATTTCAAATTTTATTAATCCCAGAAAAAATTTAATTTATTATTCGATTCGTACAAAAGAACGATATTGTAAAATAAATAACGAATCAAGGTCTAATACTCTGAAGTTATTAACAACTCAAGATATTAATACCATCATGGCAAAAGCCAGTGAAAAAAAACGATCTGAACTGAAATATGTTCATATCGGAGGAATTAAAATAATAATATCAGCTCACTACCGAGAAAGAATAGATACACCAATTGAGATAACAGTTCGTGACAAAAAAATACGTAATTTCGAGGATTCTATCCTTGGAAAAATTGAAGGAAATTTATGTTACAAAAAGATGAAATTTTGTATTTAAATGACGTTTTAACATTAGATTATTACTTTTATAGAAATAATCTTATGTTAACAGGAAACCATCCGATCAATATAAACTATGTTGTCGGTTTAGCAATAAGTAATAATTCTCAAATAGGAATAATTTCAACAAAACCAACTATTTCTGTTGAAAGAATGTTTGAAAATATTACAAGAATTGAACACCCTCGAAAAGCATTTATTGAAGAAATAAATCCCTATAAAAGATGGAGTTCAGATGACCTCCAAATCACAAAACAGTCTGTACCAAGAAGATCATTATCATTTGCTAGAAATGATGAAGATATTCTTGATAAGATTGGAACCATGAATCAAAATATTCTTAAAATTAAACAAGCTATTGTTAATGAGTCAACCTCATCGCAATGACATCCTTAATAAAATTAGAAAAAGATCTAGGAGATTTAGAAAATAATATTAATAAGATCAATCTATCAATACAAGAATTAGAGAATAATTTCAAAGAATATATTGATTTAGCAACGACTAGATTAATAATTGAACAAGAAAGACATAGTAATGAAATATTAAACTATCTTAAGGAAGTTCTTCCAATAGATAAAGGAAAAAGAAAAATGGAAGAAGAACCACCATTCAAAATTGAATCATGGTATAGAAATCCCCTTAGTTATGACAAACATAAGTATGGAGATGTTTAGTGAAACCGACTCATCTGATTTTAAATAAATAGGTGTAAATACAGAAGAATTATATCATTCACATCAGGACTCAGAACAATACAGAGATATGGAAATTTCAGAATCAGAATCTGAAGATGATTCTAGACCACGATTAAATCTACGAACGAATGTAGAAGGTAGTGGTGGAAGAGATGATGAAGAATTTAAATATAACAGAGACCAATACTCTGGATCTTATAAAGATGTTAGAGATATTCTTAGAGAATCAAAAACATCAGGATTTGTGAAACAGAATATCTTAGATTTAGGTTGTTCAACAGCCAAAGAAAGAAAATCAAAGATAGATCATTGGGCAAATGAACTATCAATACAAATTCAATTAACACCATTATTAGACAAAAGTGAGAATATTCAAGTTTTAACTCATGGGATGATAAAAATGACACTGGTAGGAGCAGTAAGAACTTGGGCTGAAAACCTAGTAATTACTAATCTACCACAAGGAATGACAGGACATCGATATTTCGAACTATTTGTTGATGCCTTCTACCAATAATTTTTAGGAGTTTCTAATAATAATGCTAATTTGGTAGCTAAGAATATAGAACAAAATAGAGCAATCTTTATATTAGATAATATTAAATTATGAAATTTATGTTACTTAGAAGAATTTATTTGTGATTATGAAACAAACTATTATCAATTAATAGATGCTGATAAAAAGGAACATTATAAACTAAGTATCTTTAATAAGATACCTAATATACCTATACACAGTAAAGATGAATTATTAACTAGTCCTTATGCTAAAACTTTAGGAGGAGCTATTAAATTCATCAAAGACATAATAACAAAGAAATGTCATGAAGTAACACTAAATAAAAGAATCTCTAAATCCTACAAACAAAACAATAAACTTTGTTGTGACAAAATGAAATTCACAGTAAAAGAATACGGTTGCAAAACAAACATCTCACATAAATATTTAAAACGACAGAAACAGAATAAATTTAATAAACCTTATAAATCTTTTAATAAGAAATTTATTCCCTATAAGAAAAAGAAATTTAAAAAGAATTTTTTCAGAAAACCTTATAAAAGAAAATTTTATAAAAAATTTGATAACAAAAAACCACCTTGCCCAAAGGGTAAAGGAAAGAATTGCACATGTTGGTTGTGCAACGAAGAAGGACATTATGCGAATGAATGTCCAAAACGAAACGAAAAGAAAAATAAAATTAAACTTCTTGAAGAAATATATACTATTGGATTCTATCCGTAGAAACAATTGAATTTTCATCCGACGATGAAAATATTTATTATCTTGATGAATCAAGTGAATCAGATTTTGAATCCGATTCCACATTTAATAATTCAAGAAATAATAATGATTAAAATAACGACAAGGGCATTTTCGGAAAGACAAATATAGGGAGTAAATTGAAAGTTATGTTTGATTTAGGGAGTTATCTACAAGTTGCCCTTAAATTAAATGCATGCGATTTAGTTGATTGGATTTTAGGTGCTACAGTTTATCTTAATTAGAACTCCTAGCCAACTCGATCGTAGGCCGCAACACCACAATTTGCATAATGTTTAACGTCACTTATGCCAAGACTACAAAAACAATTTTTAACGTCTTTGTGTTAAGACTCTCACTCAACTAATCTTTGAAATACATCTTTCTTTAATATATGAGTGAGTTTGGTGTGAAGAACTTGACTGAAAAGCTCAAGAATTCTGAAGTGTTCTTCACACCAAGTACAAGCTCTTGATGAATCTGTTTTTGACGCCCTCTACCTTTGCATCCCCTTCAAAAAGCTTGTATTTGTTCTTTGAGATGATATATTTATAGGCTTTAAGAATGATATATCCGTTAGACACATAAATAGAGTCGTTAGAAGATTATGTAATGTTTTTGGAGCTAAACTGATCTTCGAGATCAACTGATCGTTGGAGCGAAACTGAACTTTGGTGTGAAAGTGGAACTAAAGTACTGTAGCAGTTTAGGTACTGTAGCAATTGAGAAAACTTTGGTTTTGTAGCAGTTGAACAAATCTCAGTTTGGTAGCAGTTGAGCAAGATTCAGTTTGGTAGGTAGACAGTAGACTGATCGTGAAAAACTTCAGTTTGGGTAGCTAGGTAAACTGATCTTGGTCAACTTCAGTTTAGGTAGCAGTTTTGCAAGCAGAACTGAATTGCTAAACTGGATGCAGTTTGACATGATTCGTTGATATCTAGGCAAAGTAATGAACACAAAAGTTGTAGCTCTTTGTCTTGTATTTTCAACGTATCAAGAATCACTCAATTTGGGTTTTATATGAGAGAGTTAAAATCGAAATACCAAACCTGCTACCAAACAGTTGAGGACAAGAGCAATCGAGTGAATATGGTTCAACCGAGTGTTTTATCTCTTGATTCGTTGATTTTTGGGAAAAACGATAAACAAGAAAGTTGCAGCCTTTCTCTTAAATTTCCAAAGAATAAAAAATCACTCCATTTCCTGTTTATATGAGAGAGATATGCTGAAAATACCAGACCATGCTAGTAATTCTGCTCTGCAAAATTTCAGTTCCAAACCAAAAAATTCAATGTGGTTTAGCATCTCCTTATCCATCGATTCAGACTTAATTTGACTTGTGAATATGATTTTTAGATCATTGTATTAGCGTTCTAACTCATGCTGAAACGTTCCATTGGATAATCGAGCTGTAAGATATGACCAAAATATCAGAACTACTCGAGGTCAACTCCTTCTGTATTCTTGCTCGACTGATCAGATTTCAATTGGTCTTGAGACGTCAGTTTGATCTAGATAACATCCATTTTTGCTCAACTGAAGTGAAATACGATATGTTCCAAATTGTGTTTTATATGCAGTAGTTTTGGCGGCTAATCATTTTCATCACTGACTGTGAGATATCATTGAAACATTAGAGCTCTTCATAAATACAGTTTAGCTAATTTTTAGTTTTAGCTTCCATCAAGAGTTGACAACTTCAAACTAGAGTAAAAATGTGACAAAATAATAACAAATTTTATTATCATAAAAAACAAGATTGCTTGTGTTTTACTATCCAACATTAATATATATTTACACTATAATTGAGCTAATTACAATGGATTGGGAAATTAATTTTTTTGATCCATTAACTTGTCCATGTTTTGGTTTTGTTCCATTAACTTTTATAATGTGGGTTTTGGTACACTAACTTTGCATTTTCAATGTTTTTTGGTCCAACTGCATACGTGTCAACTTCTGATTGGTCCAAAATGATGACCAATCAGAAGCTGACACATATGCAGTTGAACCAAAAAACACTGAAAATGCAAAGTTAGTGTACCAAAACTCACATCGGAAAAGTTAGTGGACCAAAACCCAAAGGGCATAAAATTACTGTACCCAAAAACTTATTTTCCCCAATGGATTTTAAATCCTTAGAATATTGGAATAAATTGAAATTTATTGTGCTTAGAAGGTGTTTGGCAGAGAGCTTATAAGTTCTTTAAATTTTTTTGAAATTTTTTTAAAAATAATTTAGAAGTTTCCAAAATAAGCTATTCGATAGTTTATATGATTTAAAAAAAAAAAACAAATTGCTCCACCCTCAAACTTTTTTTTGGGGAAAATTCTTAATTTTAATGTTTTCCTTTTCATATTATCCTTGTATATTATATTAACTGCTTTCAACTCATTTTTCACATTATCCTTAAAAATTAATAGTCACACATTTTTTGCATTAACCTAAAATATAAAAATAATTTTTTATTTCAAAAAAATATTTTTATTTGTTAATATAAACATTTATTATAAAAATTAATTCACATTTTTTTACTTTCACGTATTATACACTTTTTGGTAATTTGGACAATAAAGAGATTTTATAATACCAAATGCATCAATATCTTTAAATTGCTCAAAATAAGTTAATCCAAACACTTTAACTTATTTTAAAAAGAATACCTAGTAGCTTACTCCTAAAATAGCTTATTATAATTAAGCTATTAGAACACGCTCGATCCCCAACACATGTTATTTTTATTACTTACATGATGAAATATTCAAAATTTTAGAAGTAATAATTATCTAATCTAATATAAAAATTTAAAAATATAAATAAATATATGATTTAATTTAAAATTATAGATAGAGAAAATATTGTAGATTTTAAAAGAATGGATGATATTAGGAGTGAGAGTCTGATAGACCATCTATTAAAGAAATTTAAAAATATAAATAAAAATACTGTTGAATTTTAAAATATAAATATAAATATTCGAATATTGAAAAGGAAATAATATTGCTAGAAAATAGAAAATATGTTTCAAATTATCAAAAAAAAAAAAAGAAATTAGCGATATGTAGCAAAAAATTTTGGGTAAAAAGAAGGGTGGGGGGGGGGGGGGGGGGTGGGGGTTAAGGAAAAGAAAATGAAAGAAAAGAGAGGGCAATAGTGTAAATTTCTTTTCGGATTCACCCAATTAATTGAATGTTGATTAGTATAATGTTCAAATTTTTATATAACTAGTAATATATATCAGTTTTGATCTCACGCATCCTAGGATGTGGGGGATCTACGTACACCCATACTCAAAACAATTCTGATTGTCTTGAAATTTTCACGGTATGATCGTCTCGAAAATGCGAATTCAACGATGTATCATATGATATAAATTTCAATATCAGTGGTTGAAGATTTGATGATGACCGAAAATTATGCAATTTCCGCAAATTAATTGAATGTTAGTTAGTATAATGTTT
The DNA here is from genome assembly GCF_033568475.1 of Henckelia pumila. NCBI lineage: Eukaryota > Viridiplantae > Streptophyta > Magnoliopsida > Lamiales > Gesneriaceae > Henckelia > Henckelia pumila. The sequence continues at coordinate 103,151,591 of NC_133121.1, forward strand.
CAATTTTTATATAACAAGTAATATATATCAGTTTTGATCCCACACATCATAGGGTGTGGGGATCCACGTGCAGCCGTGCCCAAATCAACTCCGATTGCTTTAAAATTTTCATGGTAGAGTTGTCTTGAAAATGCAAATTCAACGATATATCACATTATACTATCACCACATTAATGTTGACAATGGTCCTCTTCGATCGTTTTCATTTCACAAAACATGATGTTCATGTTTTTTTTAAAAAAATATTCTTATGAATACAATCTCTTCCATTTATCTCCTCGATCTCATCTTAAACTTGCATATGAATTTAGTGATGAAATTAAAATTAAAATTAAAATTAAAATTCTTCTTATTATATATAGAATCTTACCCATATTAATCAAATAACGAACACATCTTTATGCGTACACTCTGATTGATGTTTTAAAGTTTTACTATCCGAAAATTGTGCACATATATATATTTTACTTGTAACGAGATTTTTAAATTTGAAATTTGCAAATGAATTTAATTATTAGATGATCTTAAAAGATTGTGAAGAGTTATTTATACGGTTAATTTTTAAAAAATCGCTCTATCACATGTTTTATTATAATTCAGTCCCTGTCAGGTTTTTTCTTTTTCTGCACTCCCTGATCCATTAAAAGTTTGTTTCTACTCTCTGGGCCCACAAATAATTTTCAAAGTGAAAAATAAGTATAAACAATTGAAAATATGGTACAAACATATGAAATTTGAGTACTAATTATTTCAAATATGATACAAAAACTTGTTTTCTTGATATAAAATCTTTTGTGTTATATTTCATCTCTCTAAAACTAAAAATATAAATCATGATTTTTTACTCAATTTGAGATAATTAATGCCAACAATATATAAATCAATACGTAAATTAAATGTTTTGTACTCAAATTTCTTTAATTAATACAAAAAAAAATTGTTAATTTTTGTGATTTTCAAAATACTAATATATGTCAAAAAAATTATGAACAAATATTTTAATATAAATATTTTGTACATAAACAAGTATGTAAAATAAGTTTTGGTAGTAATAAAGTAATTCAAATATCATACTCAAAATCTTAATTTTTGTACTAGATCTGAAACTATGAGTACCAAATATTATATATTAGTAACGTATATTTAACTTTTTTATACCGATGTTTATCCATGAAAAAAAAGTGAGATCAGGGAGTTCAAACAAAAATTCCTGACACAGGGACTGATTCTTAATTTATACTTGATCTCATGGATTGATTCCTAAAAAGACCTTATTTATACTTCAAAAAATATTAATAGCACTCCATCTCATATAATTAAGAAATTGTTAGACAAATTTACCCTTACATATATTTTCCTTAAATTATAAAATCTCGATTATTTTAAAAAATATAAATATAAAACATTTCTACATTAACCACTGAAAATTTTATCAATCATAACATAGTTTGCTAATTATGTAATAAGATTGACATAATGTCTTCAGCGATATTACAAAGAGCACCAAAATAAGAGTTGATAGCTGTGACGGGCGACTTGCGTTTCAACTCCACAAAACAATCCTCGCAAGTCTCTGCATTTTCCCATGCCCACTGTACATCAGTTATTGCCTGTCCCAAAGAACCTGATTCCAAATCTGTTAATGCGTATTGAATGTTTCCTGTGCTTGTATCGTACTCCCAAGGACAGTCATCGATAAGGCACCGCCGTATAAGCGGATCGGATTCGTTCTTGCTCATCTGATCGATCGTTGCTATTATTCCAACTGTTTTGCCCTGTATTATGCCTATCATGATGCGTGCTAACCCTTTTACTTCGGTACTATTGAAGCTGTGAGGATTCGATATCAATGTAGACACGCACAACTTGAAGTCATGTGTTTTCTTACACACACTTTCTATCAAAGCCATGTCTTTGGTGCTGCTGTTTGCATTGCCCTGTCCGAAAAACAACACAACCACCAAAACAAGAACAATTTCCATTTGTATTTGTTTCGTTGATGTGCAAGACACAAATTATATATATATATATATATATATATATATATATATAGAGTTCTTTTATGGTACCCAACTCTATATGCTCAACTTCATGCCCACCATGTACAATATGTGATAAGTCAACTCATCAATTGTGTTGGTCAATTCACATATTGTACATGGTGGCCATGGAGTTGGGCATATGAGTTGGGCACCATAAAAGAACTCATATATATATATATATATATATATATATATATATATATATATATATATATATATATATATATATATATATATATATATATGTGTGTGTGTGTGTGTGTGTGAATTATATGTAGTACACGGTACATACACTATACACACCAACCATATATATATATGTGTGTGTGTGTGTGTGTGAATTATATGTAGTACACGGTACATACACTATACACACCAACCCTATCGATATATATAATAGTAGATATTTCAAAACATTATTTGTTTCCCTTATGATCAACACAATAAATAGAGAGAGATATTCTCACCCCATTAAGGATAATTTTACTAATCAAATATATATATATATATATATATATATATATATATATATATAATTTTTTGTGTAAAGAAACTATTTAAATGTAATTTTTGAAGAGAGATTTTATATTTGTAATTTGTGTGAAGATGTTTCTAATTTTTATTTTTCCGATCACTGTATGTTACGTATTCAACTATTAATATTCAAATGTTTTTGTTTTTATTTTTGTTTTAATATTTTTTTTGAAAAATGCATCTATAAATGTAGACATAATTGGCCCTCTTTGTTTTCATTTCACTAAACATTATATTCATGTTTTAAAAAAATTATTATTATGAATACAATCTCTCTCATTTATCTCATTGATGCATCTCGATCTCATCCTAAAGTTGCATATGAATTTAGTGATGAAATTAAAATTAAAATTCTTCTCATTATATATAGAATCTTACCCATATTAATAAATAACGAACACATCAAAGATGTGTACAATATTATTGACGTTTTAAAATCCGAAAATCGTGCACATATATTTTACTCGATTCTACTAGGGAAAATGTAACGAGATTTCTAAATTTGAAGTTTCCAAATGAACTTATTAGATGATTTGAAAAGATTGGGAAATGTTATTTACACTGGTAAATGTTAATAACACTCCAACTCATATAATTAATCAATTCTTAGACATATTTACCTTGCATATACTATCCTTAAATTATGAAATATTGATTATTTTAAAAAATATAAATATAAAATATTTCTACATTAACCACTAAAAATTTTATTAAAAAAAATAAAATTTAATATTTTAAGAAAGTTCCATATTTTGTATAATATACAAATAACATATTTTTTATTGTATTCAAATAAATATAAAATAACAAAAAAATTATACCAAGGTACATAAAATTTTGGTTACTTTTTTATTCAAGATATATAAAAGCGTGAGACCGTCTCACAAGAGATCAACTCTTACATATATATTTTTAAAGGGGAGTGTTATTTATACTCCAAAAAATATTGATCACAATCCACCTTCTATATGAAATTTATAACTAGACAAATTTGTCCTTAAACTAACGTTCCTTATATTTTAAATTTTTTATTTACTTTAAAAAAAACTCAAAATGCAATATTTTTTGTATAACAACAACTAAAATTTAATATTTTAAAAAACTATAATAATTGTTTATCATATCTAAATAAAATAAAGAATATCAAAAAAAAATATTTTAATCTAAAAATGTGATATTATAAATATTTTATATCACATTTTTAATATGAACACAAAATATTGGTAAATCTTAAACTCACAAAAATGTAAATATTGGGATATAAAACATTTTAATTTTCCAAAAATTTATAAAATTTAAAGTTTAAAAAAATACAAGTTGTATTAAAATTTGAGATTAAAAATAATGTTGTATGTATATTATGTTTTATAATATTTAATAAAAATATCAAGTGATTATCAACGTTATATTTATAAGATAATTTATTATTTAACTTTTGTCAATTTTATGTAAATAAATAATAAATATTAAATTCAATTTTATATATATCCATTTTTAATTTTTTATGAAGAATGTTGTTTGAAAAATATTTCAACTATAAATTTGATCGACGATATATTATTTTAATTTTCATTTTATAGCAATATATAATTTATAAGATATTATGATTAATTATTTATTTATATTTTAAAATTATAATGAAAAATAAGAAGAGATGAAATAACATATTTAAAACGTTAGAATTAGCTAAGTAACATATTTTGCTTCAAATAATAGTATATAAATGAAATAATACGTTAATTAAGATTAAAAAAAAACAATAATTAGTTAAGTGAATCATACTATTACTATTTGTCTTGAGTTTTTATTTATTTAAGGATATCTACAAATTTAACGATAATTATGAATGGTTAATATTTTAGGTAAGACCATCTATTTCTATTTTTTGTTGGCGAGGTTTTTCAAAAAACTTCCGATGTGCCAGTGCTGTCAGGCTCAGGAATCTTTTGATCACGTGTTTTTCTCGAGTGCTCCTGCTCAAGTAGTCTGGCAACATTTTTCCAAGATTTTTGGAGTGCACAATTTCTGAAATTTTTCAGCTTGGAAGATGGGAGAGAATTGGCACAAAGATGGTCATGTTAAGGAATTGATTCCTTTCCTGATCATTTGGTTTCTCCGGAAGGCCAGAAACAATCATAAATGAAACGACTACTACTAATAACATGCGATTTTTTTTATATAAAACTAAAATATTACTATACATATACGCCCATACATATATGTATAAACTTTAGAAATAATACTAACAAATAAATTCTTTTAATAATGACTTAAATAAATAAAAACCCATTAATAAATAAAAATCCTGAAACATGCAATATTAATAAAAATCTGTAACCCAAAATTCAAAACTCAAACATATATGCGGAAATAATCATAATTAAAACTTCGAAACATGTTTTAAAAGCCCAAATAAAGTATCTCAAAATAATAATGACTCTTCCATGCGACGGTCACGGGGTCCACTGTCGGCGAGCTCATACGTCCTCCCCACCAGTAGGAGCTACATAAGAATTGTCATGCTCACCTGCGCCATATAAGCGTAGTGAGCCTAGAGGCTCAACATGTCTAATCCTTTATATCGAGAGTTAAAAATAATGCATCACATAATCATACTAATACATATACGTGTACATGCATGCATGAATAAAATATTGCATAATCATGACATAACATTACTGATCCTAGTTCTTGAACATAAGTATACTTAACATAGTTGAGCATGATATTTTTAAAACATACTATGGTCCTATCAGTAAGTGTGACTAAATCTGTGCCGACTGATCAGTCTCCTGAACCAACGTACGTGGCGGTGATAAATCATCTCTGTGCTGGTAGTAAACTACCTCTTAACATAAATAGTGGATAACCACCTCTGTGCTGTCATACTACTTCAATTCTCATCATAAAAATATTTTGCTGCTCAACACTTGATCATAATCATAACATGTAAATTTTCATGAATGCATGCACTGAAAATATGTCCGTAATATATATTTAATTTATTTTCATAATAAATTCTAAGCCCATAAAATCTTAAGGTGGCCCATTAATTAAATAAAAGCCCAAAAATCATATTTTAGCCCAAATAACTTAATTAAACTTAACTGGACCTAAATAAAAATATTTAAGCCCGTTAACTTAATTAAACCCAATAAATCTCTAGACTGGCCCAAAAATCTACTAACTGGCCCAAACATTCTCATGGGCTCCCAAGCCCATAAAAATCATTGGTCTAACTTAAATAAATTATTTAAGGTCCAAATAAAATTATTTGGAGGCCCAAATAATTTTTTAATTAATTTAAAAGCCCAAAAACTACTTAAACTCCTAATTACTTAAAAATAAAAAAAGCCGAGCCCGGCCCAACTAACTCAAACCCAGACCATACTGACCCGACCCACTACACCCCAGACCCGACCCAGGCCTGCCCAAAACCCAGAAACCCGAACCCCTTACCCGTCTTCCCCTCGGCCGTGAGCAGCAGGCCTTCATGGCCTGCTGCCGGCCAACTCCGGACGCCCATGGCCGAAGCGCCGCTGCCCAGACGCAGCCCACGTCTGGGAGGTCCTAACCTAGCCCTTGAACCCAACCCATACTGACCCTAACCCATCCATATCCCATCTCTTCCTCCTAACCCTAAGCTGCGATTTCTGACCAACCCAGCCAAAAGCCTTCGGCCGAGCCCCTGGCTAACCAAACCCCACCATCCTAGGGATCCTCAGGAACCCCTTGATAGCCCAGACCAGCAGCCATGCACGCACCCTAGTCAAAACGTGAGTATGAATGAAGAAAGCACCAAAACATGGTTCAACCCATCGAGTTCTTGCATATGAATTGTAAATCTCAATATCAAGCAATAAAATCTGTCAATGATGTGCATACATAGCTTATATGGTGTCCAAACAAAGGAAATAGACATGCCTTGTATTTAATTTCGAAGAATATCGCGTAAATGGGGCTCCGGGACGACGAATGGACTAAGAACTCTCAAAATCTTTGAAGAATCGGTTATGGAGTCTGAAGATTTTTCTGAGGGAGCGTGAAGATGAAGAAGAGAAGGGGTGCAGGCGGCTAGGGGTTTAGTCGTAGGTTTAGGATTGATTTATTGTAGTTTTAGGATAATTAGTCTAATTATTTTACACTAAAAATTGGGATAGATAATATAACATAAAATATAAAATTTTAAACTCTTGAAATTTGTACTAATCTGATACTAAATCATAAATCCCGAAATAATTAATTAAAGGATTTTTAAAATTTAATAAAAGTCATTAAAATGACTTATTTTGGCTAAAAATGGACTTTCTAAAATACATAAATAAAATACCATAAATTTTGGGAATAAAAAATCCCCAAATAATAATTTATGGCTACTAAAATCTACTAAAAATAATTGGGATGAAAAATCAATATCTAGTCCGTCCACGCGATCGAAATAATAAATTTCTTAAAAATCTAAAATTTCCAAAATTATGGGTTAAATGCTAAAATACTTAAATCATGCACATAATACACATAATAACACATAAATACTATTTAACCCATATTTCAAAAATTTAAATAATTAAATTTTCCTAATTATGCACGCGAATTTACGTATTAAAATTTCCGGGTGTTACACTAAACATAAGGGTGTTTGCATCCAATCGGCCAGGATAATTTTGCTAATTAATGAGTATTTGACTGCTCTTGGTCGTGCAGGGGTTTTGAAGGCAGCTCACTGGTGTAGATTTGGGTACGTGGATAGATCTTTGGGCCTTCATCATCGCATGGCTCGAGCCATTAATGTTTGTGTGGTGCTGGGTGGCTCCGAAGATGGGTTTTTTTAAAACTTAATACCGATGGAGTTGCATGTCCTTGTGCAAGATGCAAGATTGGCACATATATTTCAAGAGCGGATGCTTATGAACATTTGACAGTTGATGGATTTATCAAAGGTTATACTCACTGGGTGGCTCATGGAGAGATAACATGTAGTGCATCTTCATAATCCAATTCTATTCCATCTGGAAATGATGTAGATGATATGGAAGGACTGGTTAACGAGGCTTTTTGGGTCCCACAAGATGATAATATAAACAATACATCAGGATTTGAAATGATAAAGAGATTCCAGTTGGAGAGGCGGAGAAATTCTATAAATTAATTGATGATTCGCAAAAAGAGTTATATCTCGGATGCAAGAAATTCTCAAAACTTGCATTCGTAATTCGCTTGATTCATCTAAAATGTCTTGGAAAAATTACCAATAAAATCTTCAACATGCTTTTGGATTTGTTGAGAGAAGCATTTCCTAATGCCATGAATGATTTACCAAAATCATACTATGAAGCAGAGAAATTGATGAAGCAATTAGGACTTGGCCGGTTATGAAAAGATCGATGCTTGCCCTAATGATTGCACTTTTTACTGGAGGGCGGATGAAAAAAAAGTTCGATGCAAAACATGTAACGAGCCAAGATGGGAAACATCTGAAGATGATCCTACTAGTGACAAGAGGAAAGTTGCAAATAAGGTTTTATGGTATTTTTCAATAAAGCCAAGGTTACAAAGTATGTTCATGATGTCCAGCAAAACAACAGTTCGTTTGAGATGGCATTCTGAATCTCGCATAAAATACGGTTAGTCGGTTACATGCGACACCCAGATGATTCCCCAGCTTGGCAAACGTTCAACCATAATCACCCAGATTTTGCAAAGGATCTCCGAAACGTTAGGTTAGGATTAGCATTAGATGGATTTAATCCATTCAAAAATATGAGTACGGTGCAAAGTACATGGCCAGTCATTTTAGTGCCTTATAATCTTCCACCATGGATGTGTATGAAACAACCATACTTTATGTTGTCATTGCTCATACCCGGTCCATCTGCTCTTGGAAACAACATTTACATCTATTTGCAGTCCCTTGTTGCAGATTTGAAGGATTTGTTGGAGGTTAAGTGCATACATATGATGCACAACCAAAAAGAATTTTCAATTGCATGCCACATTACTATGGGCGATAAGTGATTTTCCTTGATATGCAACCTTATCTGGATGGAGCACCAAAGGTAAATTTGCATGCCCAGTGTGCCACAAATTTAAAAATTCATGGTTGTTAAAAAATGGCAAAAAGTTTTGCTATATGGGTCACCACAAATTTTTGAATAGTGATCATGATTTTCACAAAGATGCTCAACATTTCGATGGTACAGAAGAGTATGGAAGACTTTCGATCCACCCATACTTTTGGGAGATGCGGTGACCAACGAGTTGAAAATTTTTAATTTGAAACTTGGAAAAACAGTTGATGATAATTCAAAACTACCCATTCAATTGGAAAAAAATGAGTATTTTTTTGATTTACCATATTGGAAAGATAATGTGATACGTCACAATCTTGATATTATGCATATTGAAAAGAATGTGTGCGAATCAATTTTTGGGACATTGCTGAATATGAAAGGGAAAACGAAAGATAATATTAAATCGCGTCTTGATTTGCAAGAAATTGGGATAATATCAGCACTTCATCCTATTGATAAAGGACCGAGTAGATTTTATCTGCCTCAGCATGTTATGCAATGGGAAAAAAAGAGAATGCTATATTTTGCAAGGTTTTGAAATGAGATAAAGTTTCAGATGGCTACACATCGAACATTTCACTGTGTGTTCAAATAAAACCACCAAAATTAATTGGTCTAAAAATCCACGACAACCATATTTTGATGCAACAGCTGTTGCCGGTAGCATTACGTAGAACATTGTCTAAATTAGTTCGGGCTCCTTTGATTAGATTGAGCAGGTATTTTAGAGAGCTATGTTGTAAAGTAGTTTCTCCTATTGATCTGGTTCGTATAAGGAGAGAGATTGCGGTGATCCTCTGTCAACTGGAGAAGATTTTTCATCCTCGTTTTTTGACTTAATCATTCATATAATTGTACATTTGGCTACCAAAGTACAACTTGCCGGACCAGTTTTCTATCGTTGAATGTATCTAATTGAAAGGTAATAAACAAATCCTTTTGATGTTTTATTTAAATTATTATTTTTACTAAATGATGCAACATGTATGTTTTTTTATATAAGGTACTTGGGGACATTGAAGTTGTACGTCCGAAATAGAAGTAGGCCAGAAGGATCCATTGCTAAGGGGTATTTGGCTGAGGAATGTTTGACATTATGCTCTTTTATATTTAGCTGATTATGTCGAGACAAGATTCAATCAATCAACATGAAATGATGACACAAATATTGGTTCAACATTTGCATTGGATGTGTTTACAACCTCTGGTTACGCAGTTGGAAAGGCCATTGCAACTAATTTTGATGCTGATTCACAACCACGGATTATGATTGCCAATCATACAACTCGAAATTCAAGAGAAAAGGGTAGCATATCATTTTATACCTAAACATTTTTTTGGTTGTTGTGTATAACTCTTATTTGAAATTTTTCTTCGTATGAATGTTATTACTTTGTTCAAGCTGGTCAAACATACAACGTATGATGAATAATCAAATGGATAAATCTTTAAAGTAGCAATCATTGATTTTTATTAGATATAAAAATATATGAAACATATTAATTTTGAGTTTGGATATAATTCAGTATAATGCTTATTTCATGCTTTGTTTATATATCTTTGACAAGAATGATCAAAAAGATTAAAACTGTTGGAAGACCTCCATTTCAACTTCAAGACGAGGAAAATATAGAACCACAGATTATGGTTGTCAATCACGCAGCTCGAAATTCAAAATAAAGAGGTAGCATATCATCTAATACATTAACAATCCATTGATTGCTTCTGAATAACTCTAAATTGACATAAAATTATACCTTCTCAAGTTTAGATGATTAAATTTAGATATAATTTGGGATGATACTTACTTCATCCTTTATCTATCCAATATATAAACATACAGGTTTGGCTTCCAGGATTACAATCAACAATAACCCACTTGTTGAAAATATGGCGCAAGACCAAACTGATTTTATGGATGAAGAATCTGATCAAGGTAACCTATACGTTATTTTACGTAAAAATTTGTTTCACAGTATTTATTCAGTCATATATTTCTCTTTTTTGTATCTAGATGTAGACAGTGAAAGTGAATCTAATGACGCTGGGAAGAAAACTAGAGGCCCTAAATTTATGAAAAAAATTTGAGGTCGACCTAGCACGCTGCCACGTACTAAGATTCAACGTGATGTTATGAGACGTCCTATAGGATCAAGAAGAAATAAATTTACTGATTTTTTTGGGTCCTTTGGCAAGAAATGGTAACTTTTGTCCAATTGATGTGGAAGATTGATATAAAATGCACCAAGATAATAAGAAAAAAATATAGGTCACAAAGGTAATTGAATGTTATTGAGAATTTCATTGTTAAGTAATTTTTTGTTATGAGGGTAAATCATCTAAATGCATTCGTAGGAAAAGTATGACCTTCCTCCAGAAACAGAAAGTTGGACACTACGTTCAATAAAAAAAAATTGGAGAAACTGAAAGGCAGAACTGAAAAATATGTATTATGATCCTGATTTATCAATGCAAGTTCTTCTGGAACAAAGAGATCAAAAAAATTTTGTAGAACAATATGCGAAACTAGTTGCTCAATGGAACTCAGAAAAATCAAAGTTATATTGTATTTTATTTGTTTTGAAAATTTTCATATAAAACTTATGTCTCAAGTTTAATTTAATAAATTATGAAAGAAGTGAAAAAATAAGGTTGCTCGAAAGCAAAAGATAATGAATCAGACAACTGGAAGAAGATCATTCGCTCAATTGCAACAAAAAATGGCAATCTCTTATTAATGTTATAATTCTACATGCATTAGAATGTACAACTTGGTAATGAATTGTAATTTTAGAGAAAAGAAAAAGGGCGTCCCCCCTCACGAGTTGAATTATTTAATGTCTGCTTCACTCATGCTAATGGAAGTTCGTCAAGCAGCATTGTTGCAAAAAAATTAGTAAGCAATGAAAGAACTAGAAAATCTACTTCTTGAAGATGATGGTGATCAAGTTGGTCAAGATGACATATTTTCTCAAATCATTGGACCAGATAGACCAGGGCGAGTACGCATGCTTGGTGATGGTGTTAACTGATCTGATTTATTGGGATAAGTTCCAAGCCGTAATACATGCAACTGAATAGTGATGGAGCAAAAGACAATGTTAGAAAAATTGGATGAGCAAATTAGAAAGCAAGGACAACATATTGCAATGTTAGAATAAAAAATTTTCAATCAACCAAAAAGAAGGTTGGTTCAAACAGCAACAATTTACAACACACATCATCATCTAGCAATCCATTAATTTTTGTCCTCCTAGTTTATCTCCAAGGGTAAGTTCTTCTTTAGTTTTTATCACTTTATTATTATATTGAGTTTGTACTTTATTGATTCAACATGTTTATTTTGGTATTAGTACTGTATTTCAAAATATGTCTCTTGCAAACCCACTCACACACAAAACACACACTCTTTTCATGCAATTGTTATTAATGTCGTCCCTAACTTCAATCTTTCTGATCCTCTTGATTTTTCTTTCTCTACACAGCCATACTCATCAATATCTTTTTTTATTATTTGGGGTCAATTTTTTTTATTGCATGCAAAACAAATTAAAGTACATCTTGAAGTTTTACCCATCAGGAAGGAGGAAACCCACTTGCTTCTTCATCATTTTTCTGTCTATGTGTTGTGTGGGGAGTTCATTTGTCTTTTATTTGCTATGTTTTGTGCGAGGTTATAATTAGATTTAGCTAGTCATTTATTGGTTTAGATTGTATATTTTGGTTAGGAATATATATTAAATGTATTACTGATGTTTTATTTTTTATTTTGGTATTATTTATTGTATGATGTGACATACTGAGTTAGAGTTTGCTTATTTGAAAGCTACGATTTTTGTAAGTTTATAATTATCTTGAGTTGGTCCTTTATTGGTTTGGATGACATATTGTTGTTGATGACATAAGTTAGATGAATAAATGGTTATTGTTTCTTACTTTGATCTATTTATCGTTCAACATGGCATGATGAGTTGAATATTACTATATTGTAAACTAAGATTAATTATTCGGGTTTTAATTATCTATTAATAATGTGATTCTTCCACTAACATATTTGTTTTCATCGATCAAAACATTCTATTTTGAACTTTGATATAGATTGGATGTTTTGTATCGATAAGAAGTCTATTTGATTCGACAAAAAATGTGGCAAAAGGAGTGGTTCGTAGCATGGATCCGAATACTGAAGTAGGAAGACAGACCTTGGGAGCAAATTGGTGTGAAATACAAGTTCTGGTTGTCTTAGAACATGAAGAGAGTTTGATTAGGCCATATGATATTTTACAAAAGTTTGGGGATGCGCTTGGAGGAATGTTAGCTTGGCCTTGTCACCTGTTATGATATTCGAATTTCAATCAACTATTGTTTATTGTATATACTCGTCATGTTATTATCTTTTTATATCAATATCAATTATATTTGCAGTTGACCGTTAAGGAAGAAGATTTCTATTAGGTGCATTTGGATAAATGATGGTTTTTTAAGTTTCTCGAATGGTATGGTATTCAATGGTTTGATTTAAATTCGAATATTTATTATTGTGCATATTTTTTATTATTTTATTAACAAAAATATATGAATTTTTATTGTAGGTGACAAGAATATTGGATTTTTTAAAGATGTGATGGTTGAAGATGCACCGCAAATTTGCAAATGTTTTGCTTTATGAGACTTCATTTATTGTTAGTTCTTACTAGATACGTTGGGTACATTTGTTGGTGTATTGACATTTTTCTAGCTAGATGAAAGTTTGTCATTGCTATTATACATTAATGACTGCGAGATGAATGAAGATTATTCATTATCACTTTTTTTGTATTTATGTTAATTTGTTATACGCATGAATATATCGTGAAAATATTGAAAGTGGATTATATATTTCATAATATAAGACATTTTTTTATGTCACAATAGAACATCAAGTATTATTAAAAAAAATTCATTGTAAAAATCATAAGAAATATATCATGAAAATATTGAAAGTGGATTATATATTTCATAATATAAGACATTTTTTTATGTCACAATAGAACATGAAGTATTATTAAAAAAAATTCATTGTAAAAATCATAAGAAATATATCATGAAAATATTGAAAGTGGATTATATATTTCATAATATAAGACATTTTTTTATGTCACAATGGAACATCAAGTATTATTAAAAAAAATTCATTGTAAAAATCATAAGAAGACATTTTAAAAAGTCATTATAAATAACTATTAATGACATCTTTTAGTGTCCTTATAGACTATTAAAGAAGATACTTATAAGTGTCACTAAAATAAGTTAATGAGACATTTTAAATTGACCTACAATCTATTATTAGTGAAATTTTTAATTGTCAGTGTAAATAAAATACAAGACACTTATATTTGCTGTACTAAATGATTTTAAAATGACATATAAATTTGTCATTATTTTCATAATAACAAGACATGTATGAATGTCCTTAAAATATAATTTATCCTGACACCTATGAAGTTGTCATTAATATTGACATTAAAAATGTCATGAAACCTAACACGATATTAGAATAGAGGTCATTTTTCATAAGTGTCACCAAAACAAAAATGTCATCATATCCTTAGTATAATGAGATTTTTAAATTCCACTAAAAGGCTATATTCTTGTAGTGAACGAACTTAATAAATACTAGTACTCGCGTGAAAGCGCTGCATGTTTATGAAATCCATTTTTTTAACGAGAAACCAAAATAAAAGTAGAGAATAATTTTAAAAATTGTTTTTGTATATAAATAAATTAATTTTATAAAATGGTATTTTCTTAAATTAATAGTTATAATTGGACAAAAATACAATGACGTTTTGATAATTAAATATATATCAAATGGTAAAAGTAAAGGGGTTTACAATACCAACGTACCAACCCCTCCATTTTAATAAAATAGAAAATATAAATTATAAATTTAAATATTTAATAAATTCATTAAAAAATTTTAATTAAAATTTAGAGAAAAATATAATAATATTATTATAATTTGTAGTTTTATTCTAATAATTAATAAATATATTTTTATATTTTTGTCATAAATAATCATGTAAAATCCATAAATCAAATATCAAAAAAAATTTAAAAAAAAAATCTAGGAGCTGACTCAAGAGTCACTTCCTTACTAACGGACTTATTAACGTGATAACGAGATAGACATCGTAAATCTTGAGCTTAATTTGTTTATCTTAGCGTGGCTCATTAAACTAACTCCAATGAACTTTTGGAGAATTGAGTTTCGAATAGCTCACGAACGACTGTTTTTACATCCCTATCGGTTGATATAGTAGTCTTTTATTTATTTATTTATTTTTTTACCAAAACTGTTTCATAAACCGTGGCTAAATTATTTAGCCACGATTTTAGCTACGGTCTGAATTTTTCTTGTAGTGTGATGATATGATAAAAATCCTGTCATATCTTTATTTATAATTTATAGATATATCATAATATTGCATGGATATGCATAAATCTAGTTGTATTATACATTTTAATTCTACATGGACTGAAACTCTCTTCCTATAAATAAGAGATATCTAACCCTTATTAAGGCGAGGTTGTACTTTAATTTTTCATAACGTCTCACAACTCTTTTCATACATATCTTATTTATGTCTTTATACGTCTTTTACATGTTTTATATTTCTTGCAATTTTCATACTTTTTCTATCGAATCATATACTGACTTGAGCGTCGGAGTGACTCGCCGTGTTTTCTTTGATATACAGAAATATTTTGGGATCATTCGGCTCAGTTTATTGAAGAAATTGGTTCGTTGATTTTCGGTTCGAGGTAATTTATTTGATATGAAATTTTTGAAGACATCATAGTGGTATGAATAAAAGAAAAATAAATATATGAACTTTACAAAAAGAATGTTTTGATAACTAAAAATATTGACTAGACTTTTTTAAAAAAAAAACCAGTTTCGTGAGTTTTTAAAATTCATATTTTGTATTATCTTTTGCTGGAAGGACGCTAATATTGCTCTACAACAGTAATTTTAATAAAAAAATAATACCAGAATCACTTATTTAAAAACAAACTAATCGATTTTTTAATTTCACTTTTTCACTTTTCGTTAAGTACGTAGCATATATGTTGCCTAGTTTTGGTTGCACATAAAATTTATTAATGAGTTGGGACAAAGTTGTTATACTTGTAACTTGAACTTGAGTCGTAGTCACTTCAGACTTAGACACTTCAAACTTATAGCCCGTTTGGATTTTGCAGAGATTTTTTAAAATAAGTGATTTTTAAGCTATAATTTTTTGCTTTTGAAAAAGCTCTTTTTTGACTTAAAAAGTACTTTTTTAAGCACTTATTTGGTCATCCAAACACCATATTAACTGAAAAAGCATTTTTTTAAAAAAAGTTCTTTTTGGTCTAGCTTTTGTAACCAAACGGGGCCTTATACGTTTGAATTGTTGCAGAATGATAAATATCTGGGTATTTAATTAATATGGTCACATATGATCAGGTCACTTGTGATAAAATAAAATATGTCTAATTTTACACCAACAACTTCCAACGACCTCTATTGAATTCGGTTAAGCGACTCATGTTTTAGATGTTTGGGTGGTGAATCATGTTTTAGATGTTTAGCATAATTTTGATTGCGTTGTTCATGTGCTTCCATTATCTATCGAACATGTTTGTAATTCCGAATATTTTGTGTTCATAATCTTTCTATATTATAATAGTTTTATGCCTTAGAATAACTGTTTGGTCTTTTATGTGTTAGGATTGAATTACCCCTAAGCCACTTTCACCCATTTTCTCCCTCCAATCCCCCACTACACGTTATATTTGCTTCTTAATTTTTAAGCTTTTATGTCCCATTTATTATATATATATATATATAATCTATTTCCTTAAAAAAGAAAAGAAAAGAAAAGAAAAGCTCAACTCTACGTTTTCAATAAAATAAATAAATAAATAAACAAAGCACGACAATTTTAGATCATGGAGCATAAAATGCAAGTTCTTGGATAAAACATGAAAATGAGGAAAAAGATCAGCGAAAGGTAAATTAAATGAGATGTATTGGTAAAAACGTAGAAAAATGAAGGGAAAATTGCATATATCACCCTTGTGAAATTTCGTATTAGCTAATAACCCCCTGTGAAAATTTTTTAAGATAATAACCCCCTGTGATTCTAGATTTGTAGCATACACACCCTTTTCAGCTAAAAAATGACGAAAATACCCCTACATAAAATAAATGATAAATTAAATAGTTCATAAAAGTCGAGGGCGTTTTCATCATTTTTTAGCCAGAAGGGGTGTGTATGCTACAAATCAAGAATCACAGGGGGTTATTAGCTTAAAAAATTTTCACAGGGGGTTATTAGCTAGCACGGGATTTCACAAGGGTGATATATGCAATTTCCCCAAAAATGAAATACGATACAAAATATGCATGTGCGCGCCACATGCTCTTTCCCCATTTTAGTGCTAATGATTTTTGAATATATTTTATTTATTTTACTGATATAAACTTAGCCATGCATAAGAAAAAAAGATTAAACCTTCTATTAATTTGGTGTCACTACTCATTTCGTTAATAAAATTCAAATGAAATTGGTTTTTCACAGTATTGAGATGTGGACAGTAACACCATGTTTTTATTATAAAACTAAAGTATGTTTCCTAGTTAGTTACACATAAAATTTGGATAAATATAAAACTATCCATTCTTTTGTCGCCACACCTAATCAGATTTCTAAACTTACTATTTTATTTGGAGTTGATGAGAGATGTTATAATTGGATTTGGAATCCTATACATAATTGGGAATTTGAAACCATTGAAAATTTCTCGGGGACTCTCTAACTCATTCAGTGATGAATAATAATATGGATTTTAAGTAGGGTTGGAGAAAAATACCGAAATGCCGTCATACCGCCTATACCGTATCGAAAAAAACCATATATATCGAAAATTTCGATATACCATAAATTTCGGTACGGTATGATACCATACCGAATTTAAGATTTTCAAATTTTTGGTATTTTGATATACCCAAAAAAATTCGGTATACACGATATCGGAATGATACCGCGTATACCGACATTTTTTAAAAAAAACAATTTAAAAAAAATGGTATACACGGTATCATACCGATACATATACTGAAAATTTCGGTACAGTATCGGTATGGATTTATGTCATACCAAAATTTCTGTATATCGACATGAAATTTTTGGTACGGTATCTTTGGTATCGAAATTTTCGATACGGTATGCGATATTCGTTGAATATCGCGGTATATCATACCGAATCACCTCTAATTTTAAATAGAATTTTGTCACATATGGTGAAAATAAAAATGTCTATGCGGTTTCTAATGTGCGTTCAAATTGGTGGAGTGAGACTCTAGGTATAATCTTTGTCAGAGATTAGAAATTCGATTCCCTTACCCAACACCGACTATGTAGCCGCAATGGACGAAAATTATTGGGATTAAGAAAAAGGCTTCACAAAAATTAGCTATATTAAAGTTTATTTGTTTATTAATAGTTTATATATATATATATATATATATATATATATATATATATATATATATATATATATTCACTTTATGATCAAAATGGACTAACGGCTAACGCATCGAAACCAAAACGAGTGTAAAAATGACGTTATGAATAAAATGCTAGGCTATAAAATATTATTTTATCATACTCCCGAATTTAGTCATTTTTCTAAAAAAAATAAAATAAATAAACTTATTTGTTTGTAAATAATGACAAAATCATTCCACATTGCTTATATGAAAAAGAAAAAAAAAACATGCTGTGATGTCAAAAGAAATGAATTTAATATTGGGAAAGAGAGTAGCTTATAATAAATGATTTAAATTATTTATTTATTTAAATCTTTCAAAATTCAAACTCTACCTCTAAAATTATATAAAATAAAAATTTATAATTATGAGGTTGATCATATAAAGAGACCAACTAATTAAAGTGCACTTGCTTAATACATAGTATAGATAAGTAAATTTGATTTTATTTATATATATTTTCATTTTTTTCTCAACTAACCATCATAACCAGAATAAATGATAATTAACTTTTAAATTTGTTTTATATTATTTTAGAAATGAAAAAAAAATGTTAAAAATTATTGAAAAATAAAAATATAATATTTATATATATATACCAAATATATTATATTATTTTGTACACACGCAGTGCATGTGTACGATTATCCTAGTTATGTATAATATTTGAGCACTTTATAGTGATGACACAAATTTTTTTTTTCTTCAAAATTTCTCTTTACACTACATAAAGAAGTAGATTTAATTTTATTCATATATATATTTCCATATTTTTTTAACTAACCATAATAGATAGAATAAAATGATTGATGAATTTTAAATTTATGTAATTTTTATCTTTTCTGTTTTAATCTTTGTCTATATTTTGTAGCGGCCCTCCCAAAGGCGAAATCCTAAATCCGCCCCTGTGTATATATTCTATTGGGGAAAAGGTATATAACTAAAGTTTAAGCTCAATGTTGAAGAATGTCAAGCTTGAGTGACTCGAAATTTGCTAACTTGATTAAATTCAAGATTAATTATGATTATCAAGCGCTGGAGGATCGAAGACAAGAAGAAATCTTTGGAAAAGAAATTATAATATACGTACTTGACAAAAGGAATTATTGCGGTCACTGAAAAAATGCAATTATACTATATGGAAAAAAACATGAAAAATAAGGAAAAAGATCGATGAAAGCTGGTAAATGAGATATAATGGTAAAAAAGTAGGAAAATGAAAATATATACACCATCATCCTATGCATGTGATGATGTGAACATGCATAAATATTGGTAATAGCACCTGCCCTTTCCCATTTCGGTGCTAATGCTTTTTTAATATACTTTATAATTTATTTTACTAATATAAACTTTTGCCCTACACAAGCAAAAAGACTAAACCAGCTATTAATGGTCATTACTCACTGTGTTAATAAAATTCTGATGAATTTACAATATTGAGATGTAGACACCACCAAGTTTTTATTGTAAACTTAAAGTATGTTTCCTAGTTTGCTACGCATAAAATTTTGGATAACTATGAAGCCATCCCATTTTTTTTCTCACCACACCTAATAAGTTTTTTTTTGTTTTTTTTTTAAAAAAAAGAAAAGAAATTTGAGGGGCGTTGTGACTTGTGACTGGATTTCGAATTCAAGATATCATTTCAAATGAACTAAGATCAGATAAATTCGTCAAGAAATGTGATGTTCATGTATAATCCAATTTCATATCAAAGTTTTTCATTAACATATAATTTTTTTATTTTTATATTTTTATCGAGAAGAACATCAACTGTACACCAGATAATTAATATTAAAATGTTTGAAATAAAATTATATGCAAATTACCAGATAAATTTTGTAAATATATGAAGTTCAAATTGCATATCTTATTCTAAATAGGTTATAATAAAATAATTATAAAGATGAATTAATTAAATTATAAATATCGTAAAAAAATATACACAAGAATTAAATTTCATTTCGCATTTTAATATCAATCATTTTAACAATAAATAATTACATGAAATAAATCCAAAATTAATTTTGTATGGGGTGGATAATAACATGTAATCCAATATGTTAAAGTTATTAAAAATAAATATTAATAATATTAACTCAGGTCGGGAAGAGGTTTTATTCTCGTCCCTATCTAGATATCAACCGAGACGGAAGAATTTAGGTTGAGAAAACTTCGAGTCGATATCCTCTTAGGACGAGTGTGGAATGAGATTAGAGATTTTGAGAAATGTTGTTAGTCTAGTTTGGACTTGGGAAATCCCAGGAACATCACTATTCACTAGCCATAGTTAATATAATATTACTTGGTGATGGGTCGGTTGGGTGTATATAATTTAAATCCATTAACCCAAAATAAAGAATGAATTCCAATTATATGTAATCGGCATACCCATTGTTTTATTTGTTTCTAAAAATAGTTTTCCTTCATGCATTGAACTATCTATAAAGTACAATGTATTCATAGAATTTGAAAAATTATCCTTGTTTCTATTAACCTTTTTCCCCTCTTACTTGCAATGATGACTAATCAAAAATCGAGATGAAAGAAAAGCATAGCCGAACATAGTTATTGACCAAATGATATACAATAATACCCAAATATATCTATTTTTTCCTTCCCAAACAAAACAAAAGAAAAGAAAAGACTCACAATTATGAAGAACAAATTCCAATGATACGAAATCATACGCCTGAA
Organism: Henckelia pumila; assembly: GCF_033568475.1. Lineage (NCBI taxonomy): Eukaryota > Viridiplantae > Streptophyta > Magnoliopsida > Lamiales > Gesneriaceae > Henckelia > Henckelia pumila. The sequence continues at coordinate 103,172,518 of NC_133121.1, forward strand.
ATAAAGACGATTAACCTGAAATATGTATAAAATTATGAAGAACAAATTCCAATGATAAGAAAATTTTCAAATGACACACCTGAGACGACAAATCACCAATAACGCACGAATATTTGGGGAAAAACTGATTTTATATATGTAATGAAAATGTGTTAATCATTATACTTTAGAGACATATTTACAAAAAAAAATTAATATTTTAAAATAAATATATATGTGGTCTGGACATCCTTATGTCCGTGGTCCATTGCTAATTTGCTATGGCGTGTCCTTTTTTTTTTGAGACATTTATAGCCAAAGTCTAAATTATTTGTTAATTTTGGCAACAAATCTCTTACTTTTTATATAAAAATAATAAAGAATTAAATATTTTTTGGATACACCTCCTCAACTTAGAGAAAAATTGGCTACAAATTTTTTTAATAAAAGATTAACTAAAATTTGATATGTTGTATTAATTTTTCATATTATATTTTTCCTAGTGCATGGTGGTAAGCCAACAAAAACTTGTAGAAACATGTGAAGTAGGAGGCTTGTTGTTACAAAAACCTACACAAATTTATATAGAAGACTCACTAAAATTTGATATTATCCATTAACATTCTATTTCTCATAATGGTACGTAAGAAAAAAAAAATTATTTCGTGGAAACTTGTAAATATCGCAAGGAGATGATATGCAGATAGCCATGACGAAAAATTCCAAATCCCGGCCATTATATGATGAGAAATAACTATTGGGAATTACAAGCATATTTACATATATTATCATATGGCTATATATTCTCATTTCTATATAAACTTAGTCATTGTCTTTATCAATCTTAAAAATGAAAATAGGAATTAACTATAATTGTATGTATAATCATTTTTGTAATTTGTTAAAAAGATATACAACGAAATTTCAAGCTTATATATAAATGTGGCCGGACAACGTAACAATGCCTATCACTTACACACTAGCTAGCTAGCTCCATAAACTTTCAAGCTGAAATTCTTATAAGATCGTAACTCGTAACAACCGTGTGGTAGTTCTTGCTTTAAATTCCGAGGTCGAATCTGCGGCAAAAATCGTAAGGATTCTCTTGAGTTTATTTTTACGTACCAATATTGTTCTATGATTTGTGCAATATATATGATCTTCAATATTTTATTTTATCATACTCTTAACTTTAGTAATTTTTCTACGAAAAATAATTTAAACTGATTTGTTTGGTAAATAATGACAAAATTCAAAATTACATTACATCGGAAAAGAAATTATTGAAGAGCGATTTTATACTTGTTAGTGCATAACTGTTAGTACTTGTTTTGGTGTAACGTTTTCAGTTTTCCCAGCATAAAAATTAAAAAAAAAAAAAAAACCTCAACATTGCAATTGGCTCTACGCAATCTGGCCTTGGTGTAATTCGATCGGACACTGAGAGATTCCGTGCAATCCTCGACGGCTTTCTCGTACTGTCCTAATTTGGCACGGCAAGCGGCTCTATTGCAAAGCAGAACAGAGTTGTGCGGATCATTCTCCAATCCTTTTGTGTATGCATACGTCGCCTCTGTGAACCTTGATGCCTTGAACAGCCTGTTACCGTTCGATCGAGCTCTTGTCACGGACTTCACCCTTTCGAAGATCGACTTCACTTCATCGCTCGAATAATCCAGTTTCATTGCATGTTGAGCCGCAGTCATGGCATCCTCAAACCTGCCGTTAGCCATGTAAACGAGGGCATGAACTAACAGTAAACCAGCCGTGGCAGAGCAGCCAAAAAACTTGGCATGGAGCTCGATTCGGAAACTCGGTTGGTTTTGAATTATGGAGTGGGCCTCTTCGTGTCTCTTTAGTTTCAACAAATTAGCACTCCCATTTAACTTAGAAATCAGCTCAGATTTTTTATTCTTTCCTTGACAATTGTCGTTTTGAACAGGGAGCATGGAGAACATATCAATTGTGAGTTACGTTTGTATTGTGATATCCCTCGTCTCAGCAATACGAGGTGTATATCCACAACAGACATTCATAGTTGCCCAGGACGGCAGCGGAAACTTCACCACTCTGTACCAAGCAATTACAGCAGCACCGAACTTAAGTTCAGAGATAACTTATGAAACGACTAACAATCTACCACTAATATAATGGTTTACTTTAATATAGAAAATACGGGATTTTTCAAAAATTTTGCCATGACCCGTTTGAAACTACTACAAAGCCACCCTGTGACAGACAGCAGTTCAACAAGAACAAAAGTCACCCAATAAATTTAATCCAAATACGATAATCATAAATTATCTAGAAAAGGGGAATCTATCCAACTCAGTTGCAGAAATAAAAATATTAAGTTTACATGCCAAAAGTTTTAAAGCAGGGAAAACACTTCCTGCAAACGACAAACAGCGTATGAAATATTTCACTCATATGTAATCAAAAGAAAGCAACATCAGAGTGCGGAAAAACTAAAGCACGTCGGTCAAGGGCCTGCACCACCGATGACCTCGCTCTGGGGATCCTGCCCCTCAACCTCAAAGTAATAATCATCACCTGAAAACAATAAGTGGAGTGAGTCGAAAGACTCAGCAAGAATATGGGGGAATAACGAGTACCACATAAATACAAGCACAAGCAGAGTAAAAATAACTTGTAATAAAATAATTTTGTGCCCTAAATTTAAAATAAATGATTTCTAAACAAAAAGAGCGAACATGAATGACACATACACATGGCTAAGTCGAGCATGAGAAATATAACTGAGTAAACTGTACGGAAACATAAACATAAATATTTGAACTTAGATCCTTGAATTGTGACTCTGTGATTTCGATCATGATCATGGCTGCAGTGCACTATGCCGCAAGGAAGTCAGGATAACACCCAACTCGTCTTGCCCATACTTGGTAAGGGAAGCCAGGATTTCTCCCAACTCGTCCAGACCCATACTTGGTAAGGGAAGCCAGGATATCTCCCAACTCGTCCAAACCCATAAATTGGTAAGGGAAGTCAGAACGTCTCCTAACTCGTCCAAACTCATACTTTCTATAGTCACAATCAACTCACTTTGTTCCTCAAAATATTTTCTTTCATACTTCCACATGGACTTAGCATGCATATGCAAATATGACATAAAGGTAAATATTAAGCAATAATCATGCATAAGACTCACACAAGGATGACCGGGATGGTGATTTAGGGACTAAACCAAAGGGGTATAAAGTTTAACCCATACTTGGCACTTACGACTAACTTGAGCGGTTTGCCCGTAAAATCTATAACTCACTCGATACTTAACCAAAAATGATTCCGCTTGAAGCCACTACTCCACGACACTTAGAACTAAGTAGAAAAGTTGTCCTCGGAATTTATTTCCTAAGCGAGCTATTTTTAAAGAAAGGTTTTTCGGACAGCAGCCCAAGAGAGTTGACAGATTCTGCGCACCTAAGATGAAAAATATAGAACTCGACCGAGACTTAACCGAATTAATTCCCGCTTGAACCGACATCTTTCCAACATCCTAAACTAATCCCAGACCCGAGCCCTTAGCCAAAACACGAGCCTAAACTTGCTATAAGGATCGAGTTCTGGACAGCAAGCCTTAACCCAAAAAATTCTGTACTTACACTTTCTCTAGAATTGAAACTTGCCAACAACCAACAACCACATCGAGCCATCCTATATACTACCCCGTGAACTACATATCACCCGTGGTAGTTCCTAAATCACCAAACCAATCCATCAAGCAACCAAACCACAAGAATTCAGAAATGCAATGCAAGACATTTTCTGAAAAATTTGACAGCATTAGCATCAACAAGACTCACATTGTCACAATGAACATATAACAAACACTTTAAATGCTGACTTGCTAAAACCGAAATGCAAGCAAAGGGAATGGGCAGAAAACGTAATGCACAAAAGAAACAGGGCACGGCTGGAACAAGGACATATTTTGCACAAAACCTAACACCATACAAGACTCATATTAATAAGCTATAATGCATAGAGAAGAAACCATAAACTTGCCTAACAATTCAAGCAAGAAAATCAAAAATGAAAGCAAGAAAATTCTGGTTCTTCTCGGCCGAACAGAAATTGCAACTTGGGTTGGATTTTTGAGCTGAAATCTATGAAGATGGAGCTCAATAATCCTTCCAACTAGCTAAGGGATGAATTAAAACAAAGAAATGAAGAAAAGGAAGATCAAAGGAAGAAGATTGCAAGAGAAAAATGCAAGAAGAATCGCCCCTGCTCTATCTCACGGCTAGTGAGTGTGTTATGGTGTGTGTGTGTGTGTTACAAATTTAGAAGCTAGGTTTAATTTAAGTAGGAGCATATGTGTGGCTAGGATTTGATCTTGGCTCTTTAGATTAGGCAAACCCTAGGTGAGAAAATAGTTGAATAAAAATTCAAAGCACCACACTTAGCAATTTTTGACTGGAAATAAATCGCACCTATAATTAGCAAGTTTAAAAATCCTAATTTAAAATATTAAATTTGATTTTACAAAGCTGGAAATAAAAAATACTATTTTTTTGCAAAAGTTAGAAATAATAAATTCTATCGCTCAAGAAAATATAATATTTAGCCAAGTAATCACAGAAAATTAAAATAATTAAATTAATTAAAATAATAAATATTAAAGACTAATTTAGCCATAAAAATTAAATTAAGAAATTTTAGGCGTCACAATTCCTCCCTCCCTAATATGGAATTTCGTCCTCGAAATTCAGGACTTACCAAAAAGCTCTGGATAACGAGTCCTGATATCTGCCTCTGCTTCCCAAGTGGCCTCTTTCTCTGAATGATTCTGCCATCTCACTTTGACCATTGGAATCGACTTGTTACGGAGTCTCCTTTCCTGTCGATCCAAAATCTGGATGGGCCTCTCCTCATAGGTCATGTGAGGAGATAGCTGAAGCGGTTCCGAACTGAGCACATGGGATGGGTTCGAGATGTACTTCCTTAGCATCGACACATGGAAGACATTATGGATCTTATCAAGGTTAGGCGGCAAGGCCACTCTATAAGCCAATGCCCCTACCCTATCCAGTATCTCGAAGGGTCCTATGAACCTCGGTGCCAACTTTCCTTTCTTCCCAAACCTCATAACTCCCTTCAGCGGCGCTACACGGATGAACACATGATCACCCACCGAAAACTCCAAGTCTCTTCTCCGGTGGTCGGCATAACTCTTTTGCCGGCTCTGTGCAGTCCTCATCCTGTCACGGATCTTGGCTACCACTTCAGCAGACTGCTGAACAATCTCTGGTCCTAACTCTGACCTCTCTCCAATATCGGTCCACAAGACCGGTGATCTGCACGGTCTGCCATAGAGTGCCTCGTAAGGCGCCATACCAATGGTGGCTTGGAAGCTATTGTTATAGGCAAATTCCACCAAAGGCAGTCTCGACTCCCAACTGCCTTGAAAGTCAATGGCACAAGCTCTCAAAAGGTCCTCTAGAATCTGAATCACCCTCTCGGACTGTCCATCCGTCTGCGGGTGAAAGGCAGTGGTAAACAAGAGCTTCGTCCCCAATGCTGCGTGAAGACTCTTCTAAAAGGTCGAAGTAAACCGCGGATCTCTATCAGACACTATGGAAACAGGGATACCATGTAGTCTGACTATCTCCCGAATATACAACTCTGCATACTGCGTCATTGTGAAGGTCGTCCTCACTGGCAAGAAGTGTGCCGACTTAGTGAGGCGGTCTACTATAACCCAAATAGCGTTCGAATTCCTCACGGTCCTCGGCAAGCCAACAACGAAGTCCATAGTAATGTTTTCCCATTTCCACTCCGGAATAGGGAGTGGCCTAAGTAATCCTGCAGGTCTCTGATGCTCAGCCTTGACCTGCTGGCATGTTAGGCATTCTGACACAAATCGGGCGATGTAACTCTTCATGCCCGGCCACCAATACAATCGCTGAAGATCCCGATACATCTTCGTACTTCCTGGGTGGATAGAGTACGGTGATGTGTGTGTCTCTGCCATGATAGTAGCTCGCAGAGAGTCACCTTCGGGAACCCAAAATCGATCTCTAAACTTCACAATCCCATCTACTACAGAATACAAACCACTATCTTTCTCCTCAGCTTTCTGTCTCCACTTCCTCAGTTGCTCATCATCTGCTTGAGCAATTCTGATACGGTCGAACAATGTAGTCTGTACTGACAAGACTGACAATCTAGGAGCCCTACCCTCAGCATAGAACTCCAATCCGAACCTCTGAATCTCATCTTGCAATGGTCTAGACACTGTCAAAGAGGCAAACACTGCTGTCTTTCTACTTAATGCATCAGCAACGACATTAGCCTTACCCGGATTGTAACTAATGTTGCAGTCATAGTCTTTCACCAACTCTAACCATCTTCGTTGTCTCATGTTCAACTCCTTCTGAGAAAAGAAGTATTTGAGGCTTTTATGGTCGGTGAATATCTTACACTTCTCTCCATAGAGATAGTGTCTCCAAATCTTGAGAGCGAAGACCACCGCTGCTAACTCCAAATCATGAGTAGGGTAGTTCTTCTCATGCTCCTTCAACTGTCTAGAAGCATAAGCAATAACCCTATCTCGATGCATAAGAACTGCTCCCAGCCCCAACTTGGAAGCATCAGTGTAAACCACAAAATCACCTTGCCCAGATGGCATAGCCAACACTGGTGCTGTCGTAAGAGCTTCTTTCAAAACATCAAAGCTCTTTTGACACTCGGAACCAAATGAACTTGGCATTCTTCTTAGTCAATGCTGTCAAGGGCACAGCAGTTGATGAAAAGCCCTTGATAAACTTTCTATAGTAACCGGCCAACCCGAGAAAACTGCGAATCTCTGAAGCACTTCTAGGTATAGACCACTCCTTCACTGCTTGGACCTTTGAAGGATCCACTTCTACTCCACTCTTGGAAATAATATGGCCCAAGAATGCCACTCTCTCCAACCAAAACTCGCATTTCTCAAATTTGGAAAACAACTTTTGCCCTCGGAGAACCTCAAGAACTATCTTCAAATGTTGCAAATGTTCTTCTCTATCCTTCGAGTAAATGAGGATATCATCTATGAAGACAATGACAAACTGATCTAAATATGGCTGGAACACGCGGTTCATAAGATCCATGAAGACCGCGGGTGCGTTCGTCATCCCAAACGGCATCACAAGGAACTCGTAGTGGCCATAACAAGTCCTAAATGCTGTTTTGAACACATCAGACTCTTTCACCTTCAACTGGTGATAACCGGAACGAAGATCAATCTTCGAGAATACAGCGGCTCCTTGCAACTGATCAAAGAGGTCCTCTATTCTAGGGAGCGGGTACTTATTCTTCACCGTCACTCCATTCAGCCCTCGGTAATCAATACACAACCTTAGGCTTTCGTTCTTCTTTTTCACAAAAAGGACTGGTGCACCCCAAGGAGAGAAACTAGGGCGTATGAAATTCTTATCAAGCAACTCTTGAATCTGCTCTTTTAACTCCCTCATTTCCGTAGGAGCCAATCTGTACGGTGCCTTAGATATCGGCAAAGTATCCAGCACCAAGTCAATAGAGAACTCGACTTCTCTATCAGGCGGAATACCTATAACATCGTCTGGAAACACATCCTCAAAATCTCTGACAACGTCCACATCTGAAATATCTGGACGTGGTGGCAACTCTGTCAAAGATATACTAGCTAAGAATGCCTCACATCCATCATGCACCAACTGCTTAGCTTGCATGAAAGATATAATCTGAGTCCTCCTCGAACCCCTAGCAGTCTCAAACCAGAATGGTTCTTCTCCCTCTGGTCTGACCATCACTGATCGCTGCTGGAAGTCAATCACTACCGCATTTTTCGTCATCCAGTCCATCCCAAGTATCAAATCAAACTCAGGCATGGGAAATACAATCAAATCTGCAACCACTGGTTGCCCTTGCAACAGAAGCTCAAGATCCCTCACCATCCTCCTAGTGGACAGTTCTTCCCCTGATGGGATGGTCACCGTGAATCCACCAATCAGATCCTCGCACTCAATGCTTCTCTTGCGAGTAAAAGCCTCTGATATGAAAGAATGGGTAGCCCCTGAGTCTAATAGGGCTTTAGTGGCCACACCAGCTACTAAAATTCTACCTGCATTAAAGGTGATTACAACCACGGAAAGATTGAAAACAAATAAGGCAAGCACTACTTAGATTCATTCTACGCCAACAAATTCCATAAACAAAATTATTCATCTCAACTATTCCAATTAACCCAAAGCATGCAGCTTAAAACAAATTCTCATTCTCAAAAGAAAAGCTCATAATCGAACATTGCAACTAGGAATCAGTTAAATCACCCTTAATCAAAACTCTAAATGTTACCTGTGATGAGCGTGGTATCAGGATCAGCCTCCTCGGCCTGCATCACAAAAACTCTCCCCTGAGTCGGCGTCCGGTGCTGTGGACAATCTGGAGCGATGTGCCCTGGCTTCTTGCACCAAAAGCAGACTCCAGCGCCTGCTAGACACTTCCCATGATGGGTACGCTTGCAAATAGTGCAGTAAGGCTTCTCCCCAGCCTTGGGGAGAGCGTGTCTCGGTGTCTGGTGACCCTGGGGTCGCTGAACCTGAGGTCCCTGGGGCCTATGGGCCAGATGCCCCTGAGGTCTGAAATGTCCCTGCTGGCAAGGCGGCCCAGTGAATGGCCTCTTCCCGTGCTGCTGCTGCGAACCATGAGATGGGAGCGGCCTCTTACCCTGCGCCTCCGCGCTGATGTCCCTCAATGTCTGCTCAGACCTCAAAGCTCGTCTGAGCGCTGAAGCATAGTCAGCTGGCTCAGCCATGAGTACATCTTGCCGGATAGTGGGTCGTAGCCCCACAATGAAGTGCTGGAGCTTCTCTGCCTTGTCGTCTCCAATCAAAGGCACAAAGTGGCAACCCCGCTCAAATTTCACCACAAACTCAGCCACCGATAAGTCTCCCTGTCGCAGACTCAAAAAATTCGTCTTCAAACGGGCTCTTACATCAGCAGTGAAATACTTCTCAAAGAAGAGCCTCCTAAACTCAGCCCAAGATAGGGTAGTCGTGTCTACTGTCTTCTCAACTCCCTCCCACCAGAGGGCAGCATCATCCTGGAGATGAAAGACAGCACAACGGACCCGGTCCGGATCCCCCATCTGCATATAGCGGAAGATCACCTCAAGAGAACGGATCCATCCCTCTGCTACCAGTGGATCAGTGGTGCCAGCAAAGTCTTTCGGATTCATCTTCCTGAACTGCTCATACACAGTCCCAAGTCCAGGCCTCGGAGCGTCCACATGTCGCTCTAGGATACGGGCTAAGCCCGCTAGCACCTGTGTCCCTACATCCGCATGTGGTGGAGGTGGCGGATGAAGCGGAGGACGTCCACGTCGAGCGGCCATCTGTACGCAAGTTCAAATTCCCACAATCAAGTTTCATGCCTTAGAAAAAGATTTTTCTTTAAATCTGAACAAGCTCGAAAATTAAAAGGATAAACGGAAGTGAACTTAAACAGATAGAAATAATTGCACTTAAATCTTACAGACTTTGAGGCGAGATCACTTGAGTTTCGGCTACCGGTAGTAGGCACAGCCCAAACCAAGACCGTGCTCTGATACCAACTGAAACGACTAACAATCTACCACTAATATAATGGTTTACTTTAATATAGAAAATACGGGATTTTTCAAAAATTTTGCCATGACCCGTTTGAAACTACTACAAAGCCACCCTGTCACAGACAGCAGTTCAACAAGAACAAAAGTCACCCAATAAATTTAATCCAAATACGATAATCATAAATTATCTAGAAAAGGGGAATCTATCCAACTCAGTTGCGGAAATAAAAATATTAAGTTTACATGCCAAAAGTTTTAAAGCAGGGAAAACACTTCCTGCAAACGACAAACAGCGTATGAAATATTTCACTCATATGTAATCAAAAGAAAGCAACATCAGAGTGCGGAAAAACTAAAGCACGTCGGTCAAGGGCCTGCACCACCGATGACCTCGCTCTGGGGATCCTGCCCCTCAACCTCAAAGTAATAATCATCACCTGAAAACAATAAGTGGAGTGAGTCGAAAGACTCAGCAAGAATATGGGGGGGGGGGGGGGGATAACGAGTGCCACATAAATACAAGCACAAGAAGAGTAAAAATAACTTGTAATAAAATAATTTTGTGCCCTAAATTTAAAATAAATGATTTCTAAACAAAAAGAGCGAACATGAATGACACATACACATGGCTAAGTCGAACATGAGAAATATAACTGAGTAAACTGTACGGAAACATAAACATAAATATTTGAACTTAGATCCTTGAATTGTGACTCTGTGATTTCGATCATGATCATGGCTGCAGTGCACTATGCCGCAAGGAAGTCAGGATAACACCCAACTCGTCTTGCCCATACTTGGTAAGGGAAGCCAGGATTTCTCCCAACTCGTCCAGACCCATACTTGGTAAGGGAAGCCAGGATATCTCCCAACTCGTCCAAACCCATAAATTGGTAAGGGAAGTCAGAACGTCTCCTAACTCGTCCAAACCCATACTTTCTATAGTCACAATCAACTCACTTTGTTCCTCAAAATATTTTCTTTCATACTTCCACATGGACTTAGCATGAATATGCAAATATGACATAAAGGTAAATATTAAGCAATAATCATGCATAAGACTCACACAAGGATGACCGGGGATGGTGATTTAGTGACTAAACCAAAGGGGTATAAAGTTTAACCCATACTTGGCACTTACGACTAACTTGAGCGGTTTGCCCGTAAAATCTATAAAAAAATGATTCCGCTTGAAGCCACTACTCCACGACACTTAGAACTAAGTAGAAAAGTTGTCCTTGGAATTTATTTCCTAAGCGAGCTATTTTTAAAGAAAGGTTTTTCGGACAGCAGCCCAAGAGAGTTGACAGATTCTGCGCACCTAAGATGAAAAATATAGAACTCGACCGAGACTTAACCAAATTAATTCCCGCTTGAACCGACATCTTCCCAACATCCTAAACTAATCCCAGACCCGAGCCCTTAGCCAAAACACGAGCCTAAACTTGCTATAAGGATCGAGTTCTGGACAGCAAGCCTTAACCCAAAAAATTTTGTACTTACACTTTCTCTAGAATTGAAACTTGCCAACAACCAACAACCACATCGAGCCATCCTATATACTACCCCGTGAACTACATATCACCCGTGGTAGTTCCTAAATCACCAAACCAATCCATCAAGCAACCAAACCACAAGAATTCAGAAATGCAATGCAAGACATTTTCTGAAAAATTTGACAGCATTAGCATCAACAAGACTCACATTGTCACAATGAACATATAACAAACACTTTAAATGCTGACTTGCTAAAACCGAAATGCAAGCAAAGGGAATGGGCAGAAAACGTAATGCACAAAAGAAACAGGGCACGGCTGGAACAAGGACATATTTTGCACAAAACCTAACACCATACAAGACTCATATTAATAAGCTATAATGCATAGAGAAGAAACCATAAACTTGCCTAACAATTCAAGCAAGAAAATCGAAAATGAAAGCAAGAAAATTCTGGTTCTTCTCGGCTGAACAAAAATTGCAACTTGGGTTGGATTTTTGAGATGAAATCTATGAAGATGGAGCTCAATAATCCTTCCAACTAGCTAAGGGATGAATTAAAACAAAGAAATGAAGAAAAGGAAGATCAAAGGAAGAAGATTGCAAGAGAAAAATGCAAGAAGAATCGCCCCTGCTCTATCTCACGGCTAGTGAGTGTGTTATGGTGTGTGTGTGTGTGTGTTACAAATTTAGAAGCTAGGTTTAATTTAAGTAGGAGCATATGTGTGGATAGGATTTGATCTTGGCTCTTTAGATTAGGCAAACCCTAGGTGAGAAAATAGTTGAATAAAAATTCAAAGCACCACACTTAGCAATTTTTGACTGGAAATAAATCGCAACTATAATTAGCAAGATTAAAAATCCTAATTTAAAATATTAAATTTGATTTTACTAAGCTGGAAATAAAAAATACTATTTTTTTGCAAAAGTTAGAAATAATAAATTCTATCGCTCAAGAAAATATAATATTTAGCCAATTAATCACAGAAAATTAAAATAATTAAATTAATTAAAATAATAAATATTAAAGACTAATTTAGCCATAAAAATTAAATTAAGAAATTTTAGGCGTCACAATTCCTCCCTCCCTAATATGGAATTTCGTCCTCGAAATTCAGGACTTACCAAAAAGCTCTGGATAACGAGTCCTGATATCTGCCTCTGCTTCCCAAGTGGCCTCTTTCTCTGAATGATTCTGCCATCTCACTTTGACCATTGGAATCGACTTGTTACGGAGTCTCCTTTCCTGTCGATCCAAAATCTGGATGGGCCTCTCCTCATAGGTCATGTGAGGAGATAGCTGAAGCGGTTCCGAACTGAGCACATGGGATGGGTTCGAGAAGTACTTCCTTAGCATCGACACATGGAAGACATTATGGATCTTATCAAGGTTAGGCGGCAAGGCCACTCTATAAGCCAATGCCCCTACCCTATCCAGTATCTCGAAGGGTCCTATGAACCTCGGTGCCAACTTTCCTTTCTTCCCAAACCTCATAACTCCCTTCAGCGGCGCTACACGGATGAACACATGATCACCCACCGAAAACTCCAAGTCTCTTCTCCGGTGGTCGGCATAACTCTTTTGCCGGCTCTGTGCAGCCCTCATCTGTCACGGATCTTGGCTACCACTTCAGCAGTCTGCTGAACAATCTCTGGTCCTAACTCTGACCTCTCTCCAATATCGGTCCACAAGACCGGTGATCTGCACGGTCTGCCATAGAGTGCCTCGTAAGGCGCCATACCAATGGTGGCTTGGAAGTTATTGTTATAGGCAAATTCCACCAAAGGCAGTCTCGACTCCCAACTGCCTTGAAAGTCAATGGCACAAGCTCTCAAAAGGTCCTCTAGAATCTGAATCACCCTCTCGGACTGTCCATCCGTCTGCGGGTGAAAGGCAGTGGTAAACAAGAGCTTCGTCCCCAATGCTGCGTGAAGACTCTTCCAAAAGGTCGAAGTAAACCGCGGATCTCTATCAGACACTATGGAAACAGGGATACCATGTAGTCTGACTATCTCCCGAATATACAACTCTGCATACTGCGTCATTGTGAAGGTCGTCCTCACTGGCAAGAAGTGTGCCGACTTAGTGAGGCGGTCTACTATAACCCAAATAGCGTTCGAATTCCTCACGGTCCTCGGCAAGCCAACAACGAAGTCCATAGTAATGTTTTCCCATTTCCACTCCGGAATAGGGAGTGGCCTAAGTAATCCTGCAGGTCTCTGATGCTCAGCCTTGACCTGCTGGCATGTTAGGCATTCTGACACAAATCGGGCGATGTAACTCTTCATGCCCGGCCACCAATACAATCGCTGAAGATCCCGATACATCTTCGTACTTCCTGGGTGGATAGAGTACGGTGATGCGTGTGTCTCTGCCATGATAGTAGCTCGCAGAGAGTCACCTTCGGGAACCCAAAATCGATCTCTAAACTTCACAATCCCATCTACTACAGAATACAAACCACTATCTTTCTCCTCAGCTTTCTGTCTCCACTTCCTCAGTTGCTCATCATCTGCTTGAGCAATTCTGATACGGTCGAACAATGTAGTCTGTACTGACAAGGCTGACAATCTAGGAGCCCTACCCTCAGCATAGAACTCCAATCCGAACCTCTGAATCTCATCTTGCAATGGTCTAGACATTGTCAAAGAGGCAAACACTGCTGTCTTTCTACTTAATGCATCAGCAACGACATTAGCCTTACCCGGATTGTAACTAATGTCGCAGTCATAGTCTTTCACCAACTCTAACCATCTTCGTTGTCTCATGTTCAACTCCTTCAGAGAGAAGAAGTATTTGAGGCTTTTATGGTCGGTGAATATCTTACACTTCTCTCCATAGAGATAGTGTCTCCAAATCTTGAGAGCGAAGACCACCGCTGCTAACTCCAAATCATGAGTAGGGTAGTTCTTCTCATGCTCCTTCAACTGTCTAGAAGCATAAGCAATAACCCTATCTCGATGCATAAGAACTGCTCCCAACCCCAACTTGGAAGCATCAGTGTAAACCACAAAATCACCTTGCCCAGATGGCATAGCCAACACTGGTGCTGTCGTAAGAGCTTCCTTCAAAACATCAAAGCTCTTTTGACACTCGGAACTCCAAATGAACTTGGAATTCTTCTTAGTCAATGCTGTCAAGGGCACAGCAGTTGATGAAAAGCCCTTGATAAACTTTCTATAGTAACCGGCCAACCCGAGAAAACTGCGAATCTCTGAAGCACTTTTAGGTATAGACCACTCCTTCACTGCTTGGACCTTTGAAGGATCCACTTCTACTCCACTCTTGGAAATAATATGGCCCAAGAATGCCACTCTCTCCAACCAAAACTCGCATTTCTCAAATTTGGAAAACAACTTTTGCCCTCGGAGAACCTCAAGAACTATCTTCAAATGTTGCAAATGTTCTTCTCTATCCTTCGAGTAAATGAGGATATCATCTATGAAGACAATGACAAACTGATCCAAATATGGCTGGAACACGCGGTTCATAAGATCCATGAAGACCGCGGGTGCGTTCGTCATCCCAAACGGCATCACAAGGAACTCGTAGTGGCCATAACGAGTCCTAAATGCTGTTTTGAACACATCAGACTTCACCTTCAACTGGTGATAACCGGAACGAAGATCAATCTTCGAGAATACAGCGGCTCCTTGCAACTGATCAAAGAGGTCCTCTATTCTAGGGAGCGGGTACTTATTCTTCACCGTCACTCCATTCAGCCCTCGGTAATCAATACACAACCTTAGGCTTTCGTTCTTCTTTTTCACAAAAAGGACTGGTGCACCCCAAGGAGAGAAACTAGGGCGTATGAAACCCTTATCAAGCAACTCTTGAATCTGCTCTTTTAACTCCCTCATTTCCGTAGGAGCCAATCTGTACGGTGCCTTAGATATCGGCACAGTATCCGGCACCAAGTCAATAGAGAACTCGACTTCTCTATCAGGCGGAATACCTATAACATCGTCTGGAAACACATCCTCAAAATCTCTGACAACGTCCACATCTGAAATATCTGGATGTGGTGGCAACTCTGTCAAAGATATACTGGCTAAGAATGCCTCACATCCATCATGCACCAACTGCTTAGCTTGCATGAAAGATATAATCTGAGTCCTCCTCGAACCCCTAGCAGTCTCAAACCAGAATGGTTCTTCTCCCTCTGGTCTGACCATCACTGATCGCTGCTGAAAGTCAATCACTACCGCATTTTTCGTCATCCAGTCCATCCCAAGTATCAAATCAAACTCAAGCATGTGCAAAACAATCAAATCTGCAACCACTGGTTGCCCTTGCAACAGAAGCTCAAGATCCCTCACCATCCTCCTAGTGGACAGTTCTTCCCCTGATGGGATGGTCACCGTGAATCCACCAATCAGATCCTCGCACTCAATGCTTCTCTTGCGAGTAAAAGCCTCTGATATGAAAGAATGGGTAGCCCCTGAGTCTAATAGGGCTCTAGTGGCCACACCAGCTACTAAAATTCTACCTGCATTAAAGGTGATTACAACCACGGAAAGATTGAAAACAAATAAGGCAAGCACTACTTAGATTCATTCTACGCCAACAAATTCCATAAACAAAATTATTCATCTCAACTATTCCAATTAACCCAAAGCATGCAGCTTAAAACAAATTCTCATTCTCAAAAGAAAAGCTCATAATCGAACATTGCAACTAGGAATCAGTTAAATCACCCTTAATCAAAACTCTAAATGTTACCTGTGATGAGCGTGGTATCAGGATCAGCCTCCTCGGCCTGCATCACAAAAACTCTCCCCTGAGTCGGCGTCCGGTGCTGTGGACAATCTGGAGCGATGTGCCCTGGCTTCTTGCACCAAAAGCAGACTCCAGCGCCTGCTAGACACTTCCCATGATGGGTACGCTTGCAAATAGTGCAGTAAGGCTTCTCCCCAGCCTTGGGGAGAGCGTGTCTCGGTGCCTGCTGACCCTGGGGTCGCTGAACCTGAGGTCCCTGGGGCCTATGGGCCAGATGCCCCTGAGGTCTGAAATGTCCCTGCTGGCAAGGCGGCCCAGTGAATGGCCTCTTCCCGTGCTGCTGCTGCGAACCATGAGATGGGAGCGGCCTCTTACCCTGCGCCTCCGCGCTGATGTCCCTCAATGTCTGCTCAGACCTCAAAGCTCGTCTGAGCGCTGAAGCATAGTCAGCTGGCTCAGCCATGAGTACATCTCGCCGGATAGTGGGTCGTAGCCCCACAATGAAGTGCTGGAGCTTCTCTGCCTTGTCGTCTCCAATCAAAGGCACAAAGTGCAACCCCGCTCAAATTTCACCACAAACTCAGCCACCGATAAGTCTCCCTGTCGCAGACTCAAAAAATCCGTCTTCAAACGGGCTCTCACATAAGCAGTGAAATACTTCTCAAAGAAGAGCATCCTAAACTCAGCCCAAGATAGGGTAGTCGTGTCTACTGTCTTCTCAACTCCCTCCCACCAGAGGGCAGCATCGTCCTAGAGATGAAAGACAGCACAACGGACCCGGTCCAGATCCCCCATCTGCATATAGCGGAAGATCACCTCAAGAGAACGGATCCATCCCTCTGCTACCAGTGGATCAGTGGTGCCAGCAAAGTCTTTCGGATTCATCTTCCTGAACTGCTCATACACAGTCCCAAGTCCAGGCCTCGGAACGTCCACATGTCGCTCTAGGATACGGGCTAAGCCTGCTAGCACCTGTGTCCCTACATCCGCATGTGGTGGAGGTGGCGGAGGAGGTGGCGGACGAAGCGGAGGACGTCCACGTCGAGCGGCCATCTGTACGCAAGTTCAAATTCCCACAATCAAGTTTCATGCCTTAGAAAAAGATTTTTCTTTAAATCTGAACAAGCTTGAAAATTAAAAGGATAAACGGAAGTGAACTTAAACAGATAGAAATAATTGCACTTAAATCTTACAGACTTTGAGGCGAGATCCCTTGAGTTTCGGCTACCGGTAGTAGGCACAGCCCAAACCAAGACCGTGCTCTGATACCAACTGAAACGACTAACAATCTACCACTAATATAATGGTTTACTTTAATATAGAAAATACGGGATTTTTCAAAAAATTTGCCATGACCCGTTTGAAACTACTACAAAGCCACCCTGTCACAGACAGCAGTTCAACAAGAACAAAAGTCACCCGATAAATTTAATCCAAATACGATAATCATAAATTATCTAGAAAAGGGGAATCTATCCAACTCAGTTGCGGAAATAAAAATATTAAGTTTACATGCCAAAAGTTTTAAAGCAGGGAAAACACTTCCTGCAAACGACAAACAGCGTATGAAATATTTCACTCATATGTAATCAAAAGAAAGCAACATCAGAGTGCGGAAAAACTAAAGCACGTCGGTCAAGGGCCTGCACCACCGATGACCTCGCTCTGGGGATCCTGCCCCTCAACCTCAAAGTAATAATCATCACCTGAAAACAATAAGTGGAGTGAGTCGAAAGACTCAGCAAGAATATGAGGGGGGATAACGAGTACCACATAAATACAAGCACAATCATAGTAAAAATAACTTGTAATAAAATAATTTTGTGCCCTAAATTTAAAATAAATGATTTCTAAACAAAAAGAGCGAACATGAATGACACATACACATGGCTAAGTCGAACATGAGAAATATAACTGAGTAAACTGTACGGAAACATAAACATAAATATTTGAACTTAGATCCTTGAATTGTGACTCTGTGATTTCGATCATGATCATGGCTGCAGTGCACTATGCCGCAAGAAAGTCAGGATGCACCCAACTCGTCTTGCCCATACTTGGTAAGGGAAGCCAGGATTTCTCCCAACTCGTCCAGACCCATACTTGGTAAGGGAAGCCAGGATATCTCCCAACTCGTCCAAACCCATAAATTGTTAAGGGAAGTCAGAACGTCTCCTAACTCGTCCAAACCCATACTTTCTATAGTCACAATCAACTCACTTTGTTCCTCAAAATATTTTCTTTCATACTTCCACATGGACTTAGCATGCATATGCAAATATGACATAAAGGTAAATATTAAGCAATAATCATGCATAAGACTCACACAAGGATGACCGGGGATCGTGATTTAGTGACTAAACCAAAGGGGTATAAAGTTTAACCCATACTTGGCACTTACGACTAACTTGAGCGGTTTGCCCGTAAAATCTATAAAAAAATGATTCCGCTTGAAGCCACTACTCCACGACACTTAGAACTAAGTAGAAAAGTTGTCCTCGCAATTTATTTCCTAAGCGAGCTATTTTTAAAGAAAGGTTTTTCGGACAGCAGCCCAAGAGAGTTGACAGATTCTGCGCACCTAAGATGAAAAATATAGAACTCGACCGAGACTTAACCGAATTAATTCCCGCTTGAACCGACATCTTCCCAACATCCTAAACTAATCCCAGACCCGAGCCCTTAGCCAAAACACGAGCCTAAACTTGCTATAAGGATCGAGTTCTGG
Organism: Henckelia pumila; assembly: GCF_033568475.1. Taxonomy (NCBI): domain Eukaryota; kingdom Viridiplantae; phylum Streptophyta; class Magnoliopsida; order Lamiales; family Gesneriaceae; genus Henckelia; species Henckelia pumila. Next base: position 103,191,040 of record NC_133121.1, read on the forward strand.
ACAGCAAGCCTTAACCCAAAAAATTCTGTACTTACACTTTCTCTAGAATTGAAACTTGCCAACAACCAACAACCACATCGAGCCATCCTATATACTACCCCGTGAACTACATATCACCCGTGGTAGTTCCTAAATCACCAAACCAATCCATCAAGCAACCAAACCACAAGAATTCAGAAATGCAATGCAAGACATTTTCTGAAAAATTTGACAGCATTAGCATCAACAAGACTCACATTGTCACAATGAACATATAACAAACACTTTAAATGCTGACTTGCTAAAACCGAAATGCAAGCAAAGGGAATGGGCAGAAAACGTAATGCACAAAAGAAACAGGGCACGGCTGGAACAAGGACATATTTTGCACAAAACCTAACACCATACAAGACTCATATTAATAAGCTATAATGCATAGAGAAGAAACCATAAACTTGCCTAACAATTCAAGCAAGAAAATCGAAAATGAAAGCAAGAAAATTCTGGTTCTTCTCGGCCGAACAGAAATTGCAACTTGGGTTGGATTTTTGAGCTGAAATCTATGAAGATGGAGCTCAATAATCCTTCCAACTAGCTAAGGGATGAATTAAAACAAAGAAATGAAGAAAAGGAAGATCAAAGGAAGAAGATTTCAAGAGAAAAATGCAAGAAGAATCGCCCTTGCTCTATCTCACGGCTAGTGAGTGTGTTATGGTGTGTGTGTGTGTGTTACAAATTTAGAAGCTAGGTTTAATTTAAGTAGGAGCATATGTGTGGCTAGGATTTGATCTTGGCTCTTTAGATTAGGCAAACCCTAGGTGAGAAAATAGTTGAATAAAAATTCAAAGCACCACACTTAGCAATTTTTGACTGGAAATAAATCGCACCTATAATTAGCAAGTTTAAAAATCCTAATTTAAAATATTAAATTCGATTTTACTAAGCTGGAAATAAAAAAATACTATTTTTTTGCAAAAGTTAGAAATAATAAATTCTATCGCTCAAGAAAATATAATATTTAGCCAATTAATCACAGAAAATTAAAATAATTAAATTAATTAAAATAATAAATATTAAAGACTAATTTAGCCATAAAAATTAAATTAAGAAATTTTAGGCGTCAGAACTTACATCCGTATAAGATCTGGAATTTATCACGAAAACGTTGTCATTCCAAAGCCGAAGATGAACCTGCACTTACTGGGAGATGGAATGGACAGGACGGTAATATCCGGGAATCTAAGCACAAACATGGGCTACACAACTTTTCTGACAGCAACAGTTAGTAAGTCGTAGATGATAAGAAGTCTTCCAAAATTTTTCTTGACCAGTATGTGTTTTTCCCTCCCATACAGACTAGTAAATCGGTTTATATTTGCTAAAGGTAGGAGTGACCATTTCAATTGAACACCATTATTAACGAGATGCTGGTTTACATTTTAATCATGCTATTTATATTTCAGAGATCATTGCCGATGGATTTGTGGACAAAGGAGTAGCATTCGAAAACACTGCTGGTGTTAACATGAACCAGTCAGTGGCCCTGGCAAATGAAGGCCGAAATTCTGCATTTTACAAATGTCGATTTTCTGGTTACCAAGATACATTGTATGTCAAACATGGCATCCAATTTTTCAGGGAGTGCCACATTTATGGCACCGTGGATTTTATCTTTGGTGATGCAAGCGCCCTCTTTCAAAATTGCAGTGTCTATGCCCGCAGACCTCGGCAAGGGCAGTCGAATACCATCACGGCTCAAAAAAGAGAATCAGAAGAACATGTTACAGGCATCGTGCTTCAAAACTGCAAGATTGATGCTGCACCAGATCTGCAGCCGATGTTGAACGTGAGCACTTATCTCGGCAGGTCGTGGAGGAACTACTCCACGACAGTGATCATGCAGAGTTACTTGGGTGAACTGATTTGAAACGACCCTAACTCTATAATTAATAAATAAATATGCGGAAATTTTTTTTTTTTTATACTTACTAAATAATATATGTACATATATGCCCATACATATATGCACAGAATAAAAAGATTTAAAAATAAATAAATAAATAATTAATTTAAATACTTAAATAAAAATGCATTCTTTAAAATAAAATAAATATCTGAGTCAAACATTTAATTAAAAATACTGCATAAATAAAATGATTAAAATTTGCATGCACTGACAATATTCAATAAAATATTCAAAACTCACAACCACGGAAAAAAATAATATAAAATGTAACATGCTGACATAAATAAAACATGCATGTGACTCAGACATCTATCACGGTCACGGGGTCACTGCATGTCCGCTCATACATCCTCGCCTCCGGTGGGTACAACCTCATCCTCAACGTACTCACCTGCACTATACCAGTGTAGTGAGCCTAGAGGCCCAACATGCTAACATAACAAGGGTTTAAAATAATTTAAAACAATTAAATACTAATACATACATATACATGAATGAGCATGCTTGAAAATTTCATAACCTAACATAACTTAACTTAAATAACATAATATATAAACATTGTTGAGCAATTAATTTTCTAACATCGCATGGTTGTATCCGTAGTGTAACCTTAAATCATACATTAAATACTGATCAGCGTGGAAAACCAACGTACGTGGCGGTGACGAATCACCTCTTAAATTGGCAGTAAACTGCCCTTCAATAGTTCACATATGGGGACGAATCCCCCTTAAATTGTCACACTACTTCAACTCCCAACATAAAATATTTTATTATTGCTCAACCTTAAACATTCAATTATGCATAAAATTATTTCATGAATGCATGTACTTAAATAAAATGTGTCCTTCATATATATTTAATTTAATTTCTTACTAACATATAAATATTAAAATAACTTCAATGCATAAAAATAATTAAATATATAATCAGGACACATGCAAATTTCTCATGGATGGTCCTGGACTGCTGGCCCTAACACTCAAGCCCAATTACTTAAATCTGGCCCATTTACATACTTAAGCCCAATAAATTTGTTCTAAGCCCAATTAAAATAATTTAAAGCCCATAAAACATTCTAGGCCCAATAACAACTTAGACTGGCCCAATGGGCCCAAAAAATCCAAGACTGGCCCAATAAATTTTATGGGCTCAAAAGCCCATAAAATTAATGGACTAACTTAATTAAAATTTTAAAAGTCCAAATAAAATTATTTGGGAGTCCAAATAATTTTATTTCAAATTAATTGACCCAAAAACCCATAAATTCATAAAATATTTTAAAAATAAAAAGACTCGAGCCCGGCCCACCAAACCCGGACTCGAACTCACTTAACCCGACCCACTACCCTACTGACCCGACCCGGGCCCCTCAGACCCGGCCCAGACCCGAATTTAGCCCAGACCCGTGACCTCCCTCCCTAACTCCCTCTCGGCCGAGAGCAGCAGGTCCTCACGGCCTGCTGCCGGCCAGCTCCGGCCGCCCCTGGCTGAAGCCCCGCCGCCCAGACGTAGCCCACGTCTGGGCGGTCCCGACCTGGCCCTAGCCCCAGCCCCATGCACGCCCTAAACCAAAACCCGAGCCCCTCTTCCCTCGAACCCTAGCTGCGCACCCATGGAGCCCGACTGCAACCTCTCGATTTCTGGGCTCTTTTGGCTTGATTCGACCGAGCCAATCGAGCCTAGACTCACCCTAGACACCCTAGGGACCCTTACCAGCAGCTAGAACATCCATGGCTAGAAAAAAAAACGTGTACATGATCAATCCAAAACAAGAACCATATGCATACCTCAATACCGATCGAATTTCTAAAAGAAAACTTAAATAAAAATCGATGCATACACACACACCCTATATCACTGATATTGCACAAAAATAGAGAAGAAATCATGCCTTTCACCGATGAATTCAAAGAACGAATTGCGTAGAACGTTTCCCGGGACGACGGGACGATGATCAACCACCTTGGAAACTTGAAAAATCAATCTCCTATGGAGTTTTCTTGCTAGAACGATGAAGAAGATGATGGAGAAGTGGGATGGAGGCGGCTACTAGGGTGAAGGATTGGTTAAGGGTTTGGGGTAGATTAGGTTAGAGTTTATTTTAATTAAAATAGGTTTTAGGATAATTAAAATATTAATAATGATTTTAATACTAAAATATATAACTTAAAAGCTCCAACTAATACTTAAAAATCTGATACTAAAAATAAAATCCCGAAATATTAAATTAAGGGAATTTTAAAAATACTAAAAAGTCAATATTTTGGCTAATTTTGAATAAAATGGACTCCTAAAATTATATAAAATTAAATACTTAAAATTTTGAGATAATAAAACTCAAAATAATATTTTAGGGCTCTAAAAAGGCTCATAAAATAATTTGGGTGGAAAGTTGTCATCTCGTCCGTCCACGGTCCCGTCAACGCGATAAAATAATTAAAATACTAAAAATCATAAAAATCACTAATTATGGGTTAAATGCTTAAAAATAAATTAAATCATGCACAAATAATTCACATAATTATTTAACCCATAAATCTAAAATTTAAATAATTAAATATCCTAATTATGCATGCGGGTTTACGTATTTAAAAATACCGGGTGTTACATGATTGATCCAAGTGGCTGGTTGGAGTGGGCAGGGCACAGCTTGGACAAACTATATTACGCAGAGTATGCAAACGACGGGCGTGGGGCAAATACGAGCCATAGAGTAGGATGGGCGCACAGGAACATCAGTTATACGGATGCAAAAAAGTTTACTGCAAGGGCCTTCTTAAATGTAAGTGAGTGGATTCCTTCGACTGGAATTCCTTGTAACCTTGATCTCTAGCAAAAGATTTTTATAGTTTAGAAGATTAATATATTCCTTAATTTGATGTTGTTAAGATTCTTATGGTTATGATTATATATAATTTGATTAGATGTTCATGTTTGTTTGAGGACTCTGCATGCGTTGTATTAAAAGAAGAGAATGAAATGACCAGCCTTAGTTTATGAAGTGAAGGTGTACCATATGCCTCGGTGAAGTGGGAGATTTGCAAGTATATATTTGGTAGAATGAGAATTTTTTTGCCATGGAATTGGTTGATCTTTGAATTCAGATTCATTTGCTAGTATATTTGAATATTTGATAGAATGAGATTCTTAAATTATTATATATTAAAAGAAGAGAATGAAATGACCAGCCATATGCTTCGGAGATATATTTGCAAGTATATTTGGTAGAATGAGATTTTTTTGCCATGGAATTGGTTGATCTTTGACAGTATTAATTTGCAAGGATTTAATCGAATGATATTCTTAAATAATATATTATTTGTTTCTCATTTATATATCTATTGATTTCCGAACAAAAAATGGAAGTTTAAGGAAGTATAAACTACGGAATTGAAGAAATTGCTCCAAAATTTCCCGAACAATTTCTTGGGTCGTCGGAATTGTGCAGTTACGGATTGCATAGCCTTTGTTTCAATAATACTAGCGCCTCTAGTTCACAGAGGTTTCCTGTTTTGTTTTTCGTTTTATGTTTTTTTTAGTTTTATGGTTACTTATAATTATATGCAAATATGTTTTGCTTTTATTTATGTTTTAAAATTTATGGGTTAATAAAATTTTATATTAGAAATGAAAAATAAGGACATATAAATGTTTTAGTAGTTTTTAAAAAGTTGAAAAGAGAATTATGCTAATTATAATGAGATTCAAATAAAAAAATGGATTTTTTTTATTGAATATGAATAAAAATGGAACAATTTTATAATTTGAGAGGAGTATTTTTGGCATTTTTGAAAATTCACCGTCATTCCAAAACGACAATATTATGTGTACATAAAGTGTTACATAGAGATATATACGCCCTAAGTTAAGAAATTATCCCAAAAATCTATATCTATATCTATATCTATACATCTATAAAATGGTGAATAAAAGGTCAAAGTTTTACCATTGTGAAATAACAACGTTGTCCTTTATTTACACTATAATTAAAATCATATAAAAATATATAGGGTTATAAAAGTAAAAACAACATTTTAGTTATATTGACAAAGTGTGTGCAAATTAGATAAGGATTCAGTTTCCAAAAAAAGATTGAAATGCTTAAATATTTTGTTTTTTATTTTCTTGTAGATAAATTGATCAATATTTATATGTAAAATCGATTATCATGATAAGATAAAATTGAAAAAATATGTGCATATTATAAAAAAAATTTGCAAAAATCTTCATTAAATATTATTCAGTTTCTTAAAATATTGAAACATCAAATTCTTGATTTTTATTTGTTTGTATACTGAATAAACATATTTTTTTAAAAAAATCTTATATATTTTAAATCGTGTAAGGACCTAGTGAAGTAAAGAATTATATCATGAGTTCATATTTAAATATATACAAATATTAGATTTGGAAAAGTTATTAATATATATATATATAATTAAATAATATACAGATGTTGAAATAAATCAATTCAAATATAGTCAAGTTTTAATATAAAATAATAATTAAAAAAATACATCAACACACACATATCATATATATATATAAAAGTTGAAATTAAAAATTTAATTAATTTTCCTTCACATAAAAACTAAAACCATTTAAAAAAAATTGTGAGATGGTCTTGCAATTAAAAATATCATATTTCTAATCTTTTATAAAGTATTGTATATAAAGTCACGTGAAATACCAAAATATTTTTTAATTACTTGAAATATTTATTAGTTGCAAGGTTAAAGATTATAGTGATTATTATGATAAGGTCAAAATTGACAAAGTTTGTGCAAATTAGATAAGGATCCAGTTTTCAAAAAGACTAAAATACTTAAATACGTTGTTTCTTTATTTTCTTGTATATAAAGTGATCAATATTTATATTATATGTAAAATCAATTTTTATGATAAGATCAAAATTGAAAACGTATGTGCATATTAGATAAAAATTCGGCTTTCAAAAAAATTGAAATATCAAAACACCGCAAAAATCTTAATTAAATACTATTCAGTTTCTTAAAATATTGAAACACCAAATTCTTGATTTTTATTTGTTTGGATACTGAATAAACATATTTTTTTAAAAAAAAATCTTATATATTTTAATTTGTGTAAGGACATATTGAAGTAAAGAATTATATCATGAGTTCATATTTAAATATATATAATTAATATATATATATATATATATATGTTAATTAAATAATATACAGATGTTGAAATAAATCAATTCAAATATGGTCAAGTTTTAATATAAAATAATAAATAAAAAATACATCAACACACACATATCATATATATATATATAAGTTTAAATTAAAAATTTATTAATTTTCCTTCACATAAAAGCTAAAATCATTTAAAAAAAATTATGAGATGGTCTTGCAATTAAAAGTATCATATTTCTAATCTTTTATAAAGTATTATTTATAAAGTCACATGAAATACCAAAATATTTTTTAAGTACTTGAAATACTTATTAGTTGCAATGTTACAGATTATATTGATTATTATGATAAGGTCAAAATTGACAAAGTGTGTGCAAATTAGTTAAGGATTCAGTTTCCAAAAAGATTAAAATACTTAAATACTTTTTTTATTTTCTTGTAGATAAAGTGATCAATATTTATATTATATGTAAAATCGATTATTATGATAAGATCAAAATTGAAAAAGTATTTGCATATTATATAAAAATTCAGCTTTCAAAAAAATTGAAATATCAAAACACATAGTTTTTTACTTTCTTGTAGATAAAGTGAATATATTTTTACCACAAATATTTTTAATAAATATTCACAAAATCTTAATTAAATACTATTTAGTTTCTTAAAATATTGAAATACCAATTCTTGATTTGTATTTGTTTGTATACTGAATAAACATATTTTTTTTAAAAAAAATCTTATATATATATTATGATTCGTGTAAGGACCTATTGAGATAAAAAAATTATATCATGAGTTCATATTTAAATATATACAAATATTAGATTTGGAAAAGTTATTAACATATATATATATATATAATATAATATACAGATGTTGAAATAAATCAATTCAAATATAGTCAAGTTTTAATATAAAATAATAAATAAAAAATACATCAACACACACATGTCACATATATAAAAGTTGAAATTAAAATTTTAACTAATTTTCCTTCACATAAAAGCTAAAACCATTTAAAAAAAATTATGAGATGATCTTGCAATTAAAAATATAAGATTTCTAATATTTTATAATGTATTATAATTTATAAAGTCCCGTGAAATGCAAAAATATTTTTTTAAGTATTTGAAATACTTATTAGTTGCAATGTGAAAGATTATATTGATTCCATAACTAAATATCTAATAGTTTTTTCTTTCAAATAGTATATATATTACCAATTACTATAAAATATACTTTATTTAAAGAACGACAAAACTTCAATAAAGTGATGATAATGGACCGAGTCTAAACTTAGTCTTGTAATAAATTCGTCCCGGAGAAACAAGTTTAGACTCGCCCAAACGTGTTCACAAACAAGTCCAAGTGGGTCTTCGCGTTTGGCCTGACCCACCATATAAATTGTTGTTAATAAAGATGATAAGAATATTGGTTTTTTATAGAGAAAAAATAATGCATGATAAATGGAAAAAAAATCGTGAAATAGATAAAAATTCATTATATAGAGAAAAATATTTATTAATAATTTAAATTAAGGTTTAGAATGCATTATATATTATATATGTCATTATTTTTATTACATAAATTAATATTTTAAAACAAGTAATTAACACATAAATTAGAACATTACAAAATGAATATTTTATTTAATTTTATTAACATATCTCACTTATTAGCAAATACATAATAAATAATATCGATTCAAAGCAACATACATAAGAAAAAAAATAAAACAAATGCATGGTACCAAAAATGTCATACTTGCACAATATTAATCAACCAAATAATTGAAATTATATTTAATAATTGCATAAGAATCAATATCAATATTGTGCCAAAATAAAACTATATTAAAAAAATGTAAACATTATATCTATAGGCTAACATGACTTATTGATAATGCATTATTTTAATTAAACTATTATAATGATGACTGTAAATTAAATCTGTAAACTTTTGGTAAAGTGACAAGCGATCGGTCATACAATTGATATCAAAGCTAAGGTCACATGTTCGATTCTCATTGATTACAAGAAGTGCAATGAAGATTGTTGAGTGCAATAATTGTCCTTGCTGTGTAAAACAATCAAACCATAACGCTTGATTGATGTGCAGTTTAAAAGATTTAAGTTGCATTATTATCGCGAGTTATAACTTTTGGTAAAGCAGCAAACTCTCGGTCCTCTATATTATTACAAATTATTAATAAAATCTTCTTTATTTATAAGACAACATCACTTCAAAATAATACAAAATTTTAAAGGCACAAAATTAAAAAAAATATACATTTATTCTCAAAATGGATAAGACTGTTGAAATACAAGAAGAAATTTTAACATTTTTAATCAAAAAATTCAAAATTCAAGTAAAAATTTAGCAAAAAAAATTATTGCAATAGTGGATTTCGAACAAATTAACATTAAATTAAAAATAGAAAAAACGTCCAATAACACATTGATTATTAACGATATTGACTTACAAGTAATAGAAGATGATAACACAAGAATGGAGGTTGGAAACAATGAAATTATTTATACTCTTGCAAAGAATTTTTTCTGCATACTCCAACAAAAGAAAAAAAGAATAAAGATATAAAAATAAAAATAATTGATAGAGAAAATATCACAAAAATTATTATCGAAGATGATGAGAAAATTATTTTTTTTATAAATGGACTGCAAACGAAAAATCGTGAAAGAAGAAAAAATTGTTATGTAAACAAGAAAAGACGTTGTAATTTAATTTAAAATTTAGAATGCATTATTTGTATTATTATTATTTTCTCAAAACAAGTAGTTGTAAAATATTTTTTCAAAACTATATATTATTTGATATATTTTTTCTTAAATTTTATTTATTAAATATGTCACGACATCAAATTATATATTTTCCTCTTTTTAAAAAAATTATATATTTTTCTTAATGTCTAATTTATACAAAATTGTAGTATTTGTTACAACTATTATTTGCAACAACTTCTATAAATTCAGTTAGACTTGTAACATATAAAATCTTTCAACAAAGATTCTTCGCACTCATTTTATAATACATGTTGTAAATATCATATTACATTGAATTTAATATTTACTAAATATCATGAAAATTATTAATTAACTGCATATTTATCTCTTCTCATCTCAACTCATTTATTTAACAGCGTTTATCGATAATAGAAAGCATTCCCCACGTGCAACGCACGTCACTTTTACTAGTATTCTAAAAATCACGTGCGATGCACATAGAAACATAGAGATATATACACCCTAGTTAAGACATTATCCCAAATTTTTTTTATCTTTTTATTATTAATAAAAATCACGTGCGATGCACATAGAAACATCTTTTATTATCGATAAAAGTTAAATAAATTAGTTGAGATCAGAAAAAATAAGTGTCGTTCAACTAATTAATAATTTGCATGGTATTTTAGTAAATAGTAAAATTTAATTTAATATATTATGTACAATGTATATGTTGGGAAATTTAGTTTTGGTATTTACAAAACAAAGCCAAACTACTTAAGCATCTATAGAAAACCAAACTGATATACCGAGGTTGATGACGTCATGATGACCTACAGATACCTCGACTAAACTGAATCTATCAGTCACGCTAAAGGAACACAATTCAGTTTACCTTGCTAAACTGAATTCATCAGTCCATCCTTACTCAACTGATTATCTCAGAGATACAAAGCAGTTTACCCTGCTAAACAGAATCTATCAGTGTACCATTGCCCAACTGATTGCGCAAATAAATTCACAGTACTTCCGGATTATATCGTCCGTATTCTGACATATCTGCAGAATGTAGTGCCGCGATACTAAGGGAATGTCGGCGTCAGAGATCGTTGATGATAGTGACAAATCCAACGGGAATAATTTAAATCCTATCTGAAGAACACTTTGAAATTATGACCGTTGCAAACCAAAGCTTATAAATAGGGATCTTGATCAAAGTTCAAAGGTGCTGATATCTCTGCTATTGCTAAAATTTCAAAGAAGCATCTTACGCTCAAGACTTAATCAAGAAACTCGAAAGCACAAACACTCAAAGCATCATTCTGACCATTGAAGGGTCGATCTTAGTGCTAAAATATTTCGAGTTGTATTTATTCTACTGTAAAATCAGTCTAGGACTGAAACCAAGGTGATATACTAGGAGTTCTTGTTTAGGCAGTGTTTAAGTCCTAAATCGGATTGGGTTTGTGCAAATTGCTTGTATAAATCAAAGTCTTCTAGTGAATCCTTCCGAGGTGGAAGAAGGGGTGACATTGGAGTGTTTGAAATCTCCGAACATTCATAAACAATTTTTTGTGTCATTTCAGTTTACCATTCATCCTCATACTTCATACCTACTCCTAAACTGATTTACACTAAGTGTTTTAAATCTGTAGCTTGAAATCTTTCCGCACACATTCTATTTGCCAAACTACATTCGACACTAAGATAAGCCTTGAACTCATTCTTAAATCGATCTAGTTCCATTTTACTTAGTTAAAACTGATTGAAAGTATATTCACCCCCCCTCTAGACTTTCAACCGATCCTAACAAGTGGTATCAGAGAGGTTATTATCTTATTCTTAAAACACTTAAACAAAATGACTTCATTCAGCAAAATTCCTATGTTCTCAAAGAAAGATTTGATGACTGAAAAATTCGCATGCAAGCACATCTATCAGCACTAGATGATGACATGTGGTTTGTTATCACTGACAGACCTCTTGAGATCACAAAAGTCAATACTGCTATAGCCCTCTCTGGAGGTGGTCCACAATACATTGAGAAACCTAGAATTGAATGGACTGCTGAAGACAAAAAGAAGGCAAATCTGGACAATGTGGCTAAGGATATCTTGTATAAAACTCTTGACAAGAATACCTTTAGCAAAATCAAGACATGCAAGACTGGAAAAGAGATTTGGGAAAAGTTGATCCAACTTTGTGAAGAAAATGAACAAACAAAGGAAAACAAGCTATCTGTAGCTACTCAAAAATTTGACAACATCAAAATAAGACCAGGAGAATCAATGACAGAGTTTGATGAAAGAGTAAGCAGCATTGTTATTGAGCTCAACTGATTGGGCAAAACATATCCCAACAGGGAAGTCATTCTCAAAGTAATTCGAGGCCTTCATAAATAATGGGATGTGAAGACAATGGCCATGAGAGAATCGAAGGACCTAAACAAATTAGAATTGCATGACCTGTTTGCAGATCTAAAAGCATATGAATTCGAGTTACAGACTCGAGAGGAAGATCAGTCTACCTCACAATTGACCAAGGCCTTGACTGCAGTAAAAATTGAGTCACCGGCCAAATTAGAAAATTCAGCAGAACAACTGAGCAGTGATGCCATGTCCTTGTTTGTAAAGAAGTTTGGCAAGTTCATCAGAAGAAACCAAGAAGGATCACACAGAAGAAATCTCCAAAAGAAAGATTCAGTTGAAGAACCAAGAAGCTGTTTCAACTGTGGAAAAACAGGACATTTCATTGCCGATTGCCCCAAACCAAAGAACTTTGACAAAAGAAAAAGTTCAAGGAATGATAGATATATTTCAAGACAGAAGCATGAAGCATTGGTTGCATAGGATAGCAAAACCAAGTGGGCAGAAACAGACAGTGATTCAGAGGGATCAAATGGCTCTTCTAGCTCAAGTGATGATGAAGAAGAAGTCAAATGTCTTATGGCAAACGATCATGAACTTCCATCCACCAGTGAACAGGAAGCATGTATCAAGAAAAAAAAAAGAAGAATCATGGTACCTAGATAGTGGATGCTCGAGACACCTGACTGGAAATGATAAACTATTATCTGAGCTTGTTGAATTCAATGGTCCCATTATCACCTTTGGTGACAACTCAAAGGGTAAGACCGTGGGTAAGGGTAAGATTATCCACGACAACATTATCATTCAAGATGCCCTATTGGTTGAAACTCTCAAATATAACTTACTCAGCATTAGTCAAATGTGTGACTACGGGCACTCTATTGAATTTCAAAAGTTAAACTGCATTATTAAGGATGCCTCTGGTAACATTATTTTGACAGGAAATCGATATGGAAACACTTATAAAGTATGCTGGAATATTCAGTCTAGCAAACCAGTTTGCCTCGTAGCTTCCAATTCTAAGCGCAACTGGATTTGGCACAAGCGACTGAATCATCTTAACTTCAAATCAATTGCCAGTCTGAGTAAGCTCGAGCTAGTAACAGGACTGCCTAAAATTGATTTTTCAAAAGACAAAGTTTGCTCAGCTTGTCAATATGGGAAGCAAGTTAGGTCATCCTTTAAAAACAAGGGTTATAACTCATCTTCCCGATTCTTGGAACTGTTACATATGGACTTATTTGGTCCAATCCCAGTAACAAGCTTAGGGGGAATGAGGTATACACTTGTCATCATTGATGATTACTCACGTTTTACCTGGGTCATTTTCTTGAAATCAAAAGACCAAACTGCTTCTCAACTCATAAAAATCTTTAAAAGACTATTTAACTAAAAATCAAGTAATATTGACAGAATCAGTAGTGACAGAGGAACTGAATTTGTCAATCAAACTTTATCTTCATTTTTAGAGCATTATGGAATCAAACTTGAATTCTCAGCAGCTAGAACACCACAACAAAATGGTGTTGCAGAAAGGAGAAATCGTACTCTTAAAGAAGCCGCGAGAACCGTGTTAGTTGACTCCAAGATTTCTCAAAAATTTTGGGCAAAAGTTGTGAACACTGCTTGCTACACTCAGAACAGATCAATGATATGCAAGAAATTTTTTAAAACCCCATATGAGATCTGGAATGGCAGACAACCAAATGTATCATACTTTAAGATCTTCGGGAGTAAATGCTTCATCCACAACAATGGTAAAAATCATCTGACTGCATTTGATGCAAAGTCATATGAGGGTATTTTTCTAGGATATTCCTCAATCAGTAAAGCTTACAGAGTCTTCAACAAAAGAACTCTAAATGTTGAAGAATCAATCCATGTTATTTTTTTATGAAGATCTTACTATTGATGTTGCAACTAATACTCATCAACTCTCAGATCTATTTCAAGAAACACAATTGGACAACGATAATCAGGACGAAAGTGAAGACGAAGCTTCACCTCCCACAAGAACTCTTCAATCTCCTGAACCGGAACTAGTTGATCCGGTAGTTGAGGATCTTAACATTGATCAATCAGTTGATACTCACCAAACTCACACAGTTGAGGATATTGAAGAACAACACCATGAGACCACAGATCTTGACCAAAATAACATAACTAGTCAAGATCCAGAAGCATAAGTGATCAGTGGAAATCAGTCTAATACTAGACTGAAATGGTCCAAAAAGCATCCACTCAATTCTGTTCTTGGTAATCCTTTAGCACCTCTAAGGACTCGAGGACAAATGATTAAAGAACTTCTTCACGCAGCCTTTATATCTCAAGAAGAGCCAAAGAAAATTGAAGAAGCATTGGCTGACAGTTGTTGGATAGATGCAATGCAAGAAGAGCTAAATCAGTTTACTAGAAATGCAGTCTGGGATCTCGTTCCAAGACCAACACATCAATCAGTCATTGACACTCGATGGGTCGTTAGAAACAAGCTCAATGAAGAAGGAACTATGGTTAGAAATAAGGCAAGATTAGTAGCTCAAGGATACAGACAAAAAAAAAGGAATTGACTATGACGAAACTTATGCACCAGTAGCTAGACTGGAAGCAATAAGAATATTTCTTATGTATGCTTCATTCAAGAACTTCAAAGTTTATCAAATGGACGTTAAAATTGCTTTCTTGAATGGAAAACTCCAAGAAGAAGTATTTGTTGAACAACCACCAGGATTCACAAATCATCAATTCCCAGATCATGTGTATCATTTAAATAAAACTCTTTATGGACTGAAACAGGCTCCTAGAGCTTGATTCTCAAAGCTAATGCAGGAAAAATTCGAGATGAGCATGATGGGTGAACTGAATTTCTTTCTTGGATTACAAGTTCGACAAATGGACAATGGAACATTCATAAGCCAAACTAAGTATACCAAAGAATTAATCAAAAAGTTTGGTATGGAAAACTGCACGGTTGCAACAACTCCCATGGGTGCATCAATCAAACTTGACAAAGACGAATGGGGAATATCAGTTGATGCTACAATGTATCGAGGTCTAATAGGGTCATTGCTTTATTTAACAGCCAGTATACCTGACATTGTTTTTGCAGTATGTTTATGTGCAAGATTTCAATCAAATCCTAAGCAATCCCACTTCATAGCTGGAAAAAGAATACTGAGGTATCTAAAGGGAACTCAAAATGTTGGCCTATGGTATGCTAAGCACAACTCCTTCAATCTTGTTGGATACTCAGATGTTGATTATGCTGGATGTAAACTGGATAGAAAAAGTACTAGTGGATCATGTCAATTCCTTGGGGATAGACTGATTTCATGGTTTAGCAAGAAACAGACATCCATTGCTACATCTACAACAGAAGCTTAATACTTAGCCGCAGGAAGTTGTTGTGCTCAATTGCTCTGGATTCAACAACAGTTGAGAGATTATGGAATTGAAGAACATGACTCCCCAATCTTCTGTGATAACACCAGCACAATTGCAATTACTTACAACCCCATTCTTCACTCGAGAACGAAACATATCGAAGTTAGGCTTCATTTTATCCGAGATCATACACTCAAGAAGAACATTCGACTGGAGTACATTTCCACAGAGCAACAGACAGCAGACATCTTCACAAAACCTCTCCCAGAGTCTAAGTTTTCTTTCTTTCGAAATATTTTAGGACTTATTAATTTACATTAAAATTAGTTTATCCATTGCAACTTGTCTACACAGTTTAGTATGATCTAAACTGAATTCTCCGCAGGGTCTTTAAACTAACTCTCTGGTGTTATTTTAATTGTTGATAATTCTTTTTTACGCATATTTTAAGGGGGAATTTCTTTTGCAGGTTATAATATAGACTCACATCAAACAAAATAAATTATAAACAACACATTCAAAATAAAAATGTACTTTATTAATAAACTCTTTTTACAATATCTATTTCTATCTCCACAGCCATTTTCAGAAGGCGAAGATGCTCCTCCAAAGGGCCATCTTCCACTTCTTCCAGGCCATGGAGAAGGGTTACCACCCTTAACTCCTTCTTCAAGAGCAGGAGTTGTATGCCCTCACGACCAAGGACATACACAGTATTGTTGATTCCAAGCACTTGTTTGTATTTCTCCAGACGTCGGACCTCCTCAGGATCAAGTGCATCAGGACCTCTAAACTGCATCCGAATCAGTTTTGCTCGAAGACGAGCAACTTTCTCCTCGACAAAACTCTCATGAGCAACCCTCCAATTATCCATTTCTTTTGCTTAAATTTATGTTTATTTGCACTTCACTATTTTTCTGTCTTATATAGACTGATAGTCCGGATATCGAAGAGTCTCTTGCATTTATTATATTCAGAATATAAAAAGTCTCTTACATATAAACTTTCACGAAATAAGGCACTATTTATGACAAGAAAATCTCTGAAATACTGATTGCATGTAATCATTACCTGATAACATATTTTCTCGTGCCCTTTAGTAGTTCAGTTTACCTTCACTTAGTTAACTACATTACACAATATCAGTTTAGGAAAAATTAGTTTATACACCATATCAGTTTAGGAACAATCAGTGAATGAACAAATTCAGTCTAGTTAAATTAACTATTTTATTAAAACTTCAGAATCAAAAAGGTTACAATCACACACTTTTTATCTCCCTCATCTTGAGAAAAACTTCATAACTCCAGCTTGTCACCCATGCTTGAAGAGGAACAACAGTAGGATCAGTAAGCTCATCAGTTGCAATACGAACCAATGTGATGTACTCTTTACTAAGCATCATATAGAGGATATTTTTATCCTTAAAAATATCTCTGGGTGTAAAAGTATCCAGTGCTATCATGTAGTACATTGCCATTTGAGCTATCTCCTTAGCATCCTCAAATTTTCTCGGAGGAAATTGAGCATGGTGATACATATGGAGCTCTTCCATTTTTAGCCAGACCTTCATTACTTTTTCAAAAACACGTTCTTCAATCTTCCTCTTCTCAGCTTCAAAATATTGGTCATGACATGCTTCACATGCCACATACGAACTTTGACCAAAACCAAACAAGGGAATATTATCACTCATTTTTTTTTTGCTATCATATAACAGCTTCACCTTTTTTATAGGTTTATCTGTAGCGTGTTTAGAGGGAAATATGTGTACTATCTCCCGCCTTACTATACTAATTAGATTTGAATTTCAAATTCCTCTGAAAGCCACGTCACTCCTGTATCGTTTTTACCAAGTCTCATGTTTATTTTACAATAACTAAGTTCTTCAAAGAACCCTAAACTTCCGACTAACTTTTCTTCCAATTACTCTATTGATTCACAGGAAAAACTCTCGATGGCTACTTCATCTGCAGTTTACATTCTCAATGCTCTTGCAGTTGATTTTGACTCACTAAACGGAATGGACAAACCAAAAATATCCAAGGTCTGCACTGCTTTGGAACAATCTGGACTTCGCAAATTCCTGGATATAAAAAACTTGAATATCTATCAAAACGATCTCCTATCTCTATATCATAAATGTAAGCTCGGCGATGATGGAATTTTATTGATATCTCTCGGAGGACATACGGTTCAGATCAACGAAGGATTCTTTGCCAGCACTTTCAGTTTACCTACGTCAGGTAACACTGATTTCAACATTATCTCAACTACTGATATCACTGAGATGCAAAGTCTATTTTTGGGATCCAGTCAACCAATTTCTCTATCTGGACTCAAAAGAGACCTTAAACCTGAATATCAAATGTTAGCTGATATTGTTGCCAAAAGTATTTTAGCCAAAGGAGGGTCCTTTGCTAGGCTAACTGTTGGAAAGTTTAAAGTAATGACGGCTATCATGAAAGGTGTAAAGATCAATTGAAGTAACATTCTCTTCAATATCTTTGTTCAAATGATGACACCTACAAAGCAATCTTTTGGTTATATTCTTCAAGCCAGTCAACTTCTTGAAGCCCTGGGAATTACTCTTCAAACTTCCTCCCAACTGCACAAGTTTAGAATTCTGAATCATGAATATCTCGCAAGCTTTCAATCCAGAGAATCAGCTGACTCAATGATTGCAAAAGTACAGAAAACACCAACGAAGAAGTCTATCAAAAAGAAAAGAAATCTTGTCATTTATGACAGTGATGAAACTGACAGTGAAGAAGTAGTTAAACTGCCTCAAACCAAGCGAACAAGAACGTTACAAACAAAGGTTGTAACTTCCCCATCTAAATTGATCATTTTCTTGGTTCCTAAACCAGCTAGTTTGATCTCAACTGAAGATACTCACCTCATTGATAAAACAGCTAGAGAGTTCACAACCAAAACTGATCCAAAAGGAAAGCAACCTATGATGATTGAACCACTTCAGCGCCTTCAAACATCTCTAGAAATCCCAACACCCGAAGATTTGAGCATCGTTGTTAAAACTCAGAAAGCTACCCTGCAGTTTATCTCACCAATTATAGCTCTGCCTCCAGCAACACCAATCGGTGGTCTATCCTCGAAACAAATTGTTGAATACACTTACTCAGGCTTGGACTTGGTTGCAGGAAGTTCACAATTAGCATCATCCTCAGACCCTGACAGACCATCCAATGCCATTCAACTACAAATTGACTTGACCATGGATGAAGTAATTGAATATGCTGAGAAACGCACTGCTGAAATCTTTGATACTTGGCATCAATACAGGACTTCTACATTAGCCAGGCACTTCACCAAGAAAGCTGAGCTATCTAAGTTTGTCAAAACTGAAGAGATTGTGCTAAGAGTAGTCAAAGCTGTCAATATTCAAGACGCTTTGATGAGAAGAAAGTACTTCTATGATCTCTTACGGATAAAGAAGCTAGGAGAAATTGTTGGTGAATTTCAAAGCAATTATGATCCATGTGCTAGAACTTCTTATGAAGACAGAGCCATATTCACTCAACTGCAAACTGATCTCATCCAAATCCAAACAAAATTCAAATTCTGGGAGACTGATCAAAATTTGGAGATTCCAGAAGCATTTGAATGGAAGAAACACAAAACTCATTCTTCATCCAAACCCAGACACAAGAAAAACAAGAAAAGTCATACTTCAACTGAATCCTCCAACCAGTCTATTGATCAGGCGTTTGATGAACTTCAAAAAGAAACTTCAGTTGCTCCGGATACAACCATTGAGCAGCAATTACACTCTTCAGATATTGACAAAACTCTACCTGAGCTTCAACTTATGCATGTTGATGAAGTTGTCTCTTACATTGAGACAGAGAATAACTCAAGGTTATCAGCGCCAACTATAGAAGAATTTGTATCTCCCGTGTTTCTTCAAAAAGAACTTGAAGAACCTCAACAAATCATGGACACACAATCCTCTCCAATTCATGATCAAACAAACGAGTCATTCACTTTAACTCAGATGGAAATCTCAGAACCACACCTGTCTCAAGTAGATGAGTTATCAAACCTCGTTGAATCAGTTATGACAAAACCTAAGGAAGTCAGTCAGACTTTGGACAATCCATCTCAACTTAATGACACACCTGTTCAAACAGAGTCTGTTGCGGAGGAAGCACCCTCTAAACTCACTTCAACTGATGATTCTTTGGTTCCACCAGTTCATCTTGACGACAAGGAGTTTCAAGAACCGATGAATGAATCTTCCTCAAATGAACAAATTATCAATGATTCATCCTCTGCTGCCAAACCTGTTGAGACAAAGACTTTACCTCAAACTCTAGCAATGATTGTTCAAACAGCTCCTGAATCATCAACTCATCTGGACAAGGGTAAAGGAAAGGTTGAAATACTCACAATTACTCCTTCATCTCCTCCTAAAGGACAGAAGCAAAATTTTTCCAAATAACATCTCTTATTCTCTGACAAAGGACTTCCATCTCCAACATCCACAACTGAAGATGATTGGTATCAAACTCTTTCTCAAATTGAGAACTCAGTTTATGCCATGTCCAAGACTGTCACCAGTCTTAAAGAAAATCAACAAACTACAGACAGCAACATCTCCTTTTTGAGACAATCGATGAATGCTGAGTTTGGAAAACTTCAGGAAAAGCTTGCACTACTGGATAAGCTCCTAGCAGATTCAAATCAATCAACTAGCTCATTGTCTCATCTGCAAAACTCTCATCAGTCTTTGGAGACAAAAGTTGACAACTTGAATGGCTTTGTTCAAACATTTCACAATTCAGTTCAGTCCAATTTTCAAGGGATCTCTCGGCAACTGAACTCGTTAGCTGACTTATCTTAGAATATCTTGCAAGCTCAACATGAATCTCAGGCTCTACAACGCTCTAATTCAGCGGCTCATCCACCAGCTCGTAGTTCAGCATTTCACAGACCATCTTCCGATCGGCGATAGTTCTTTTTCTCTCACATCAAGAACATTATCTTATCTACTCTAGTATTTCTCAGTTTATCAAAAAGGGGGAAAGAGTTTTTACGACCTTGATTAACTTTGCATGACAATGAAAATCAGTTTTTGATGATGAACAAATATATATCAATTTATGATGATGACAATGAATATCAGCTTATGATATGACAAACTTCAATGTTTTGATAAACACCAAAAAGAGGAAAATTGTTGGGAAATTTAGTTTTGGTATTTACAAAACAAAGCCAAACTACTTAAATATCTACAGAAAACCAAACTGATATACAGAGGTTGATGACGTCATGATGACATACACATACCTCGACTAAACTGAATCTATCAGTCACGCTAAAGGAACACAATTCAGTTTACCTTGCTAAACTGAATTCATCAGTCCATCCTTACTCAACTGATTATCTCAGAGATACAAAGCAGTTTACCCTGCTAAACAGAATCTATCAGTGTACCATTGCCCAACTGATTGCGCAAATAAATTCACAGTATTTTCGGATAAGATCATTTGTACTCTGACATATCTGCATAATGTAGTGCCGTGATACTAAGGAGATGTCGGCGTCAGAGATCGTTGATGATAGTGACAAATCCAACGGGAATAATTTAAATCTTATCTGAAGAACACTTTGAAATTATGACCGTTGCAAACCAAATCTTATAAATAGGGATCTTGATCAAAGTTCAAAGGTGCTGATATCTCTGCTATTGCTAAATTTCAAAGAAGCATCTTACGCTCAAGACTTGATCAAGAAACTCGAAAGCACAAACACTCAAAAGCATCATTCTGACCATTGAAGGGTCGATCTTTGTGCTAAAAGATTTTGAGTTGTATTTATTCTACTGTAAAATCAGTCTAGGACTGAAACCAAGGTGATATACTAAGAGTTCTTGTTTAGGCAGTGTTTATGTCCTAAATCGGATTGGGTTTGTGCAAATTGCTTGTATAAATCAAAGTCTTCTAGTGAATCCTTCCGAGGTGGAAGAAGGGTGACGTAGGAGTGTTTGAAATCTCCGAACATCCATAAACAATTTCTTGTGTCATTTCAGTTTACCATTCATCCTCATACTTCATACCTACTCCTAAACTGATTTACACTAAGTGTTTTAAATCTGCAGCTTGACATCTTTCCGCATACATTCTGTTTGCCAAACTACATTCGACACTAAGATAAGCCTTGAACTCATTCTTAAATCGATCAAGTTCCATTTTACTTAGTTAAAACTGATTGAAAGTATATTCACCCCCCCCCCCCCCCCCCCCCCCCCTTCTATACTTTCAACCGATCCTAACAGTATATTATAAAATAATTAGCGCAAACAATCTTTGTTTAAAGATTTTATATATTACAAACCTAATTGATTTATTGCTGTTAGCAAATAATGGTTGTAATTAATATAATAATTTTATATAAATTAGACAGTGAGAAAAATATATAATTTGATGGCATGATATATTTGATAAAATATTTAAGAAAAAATATAATACATGATGTTGAAAAATTATTTTATCACAACCGATTATGAGAAAAAATAATGTAGAGAATGCATTATAAATCTTAAATTAAATTACATCGTTTTTTCCTTCCTTTATATAACAACTTTTCTTTATTTCACTATTTTTCGTTCGCTATCCATTTTTTATTCTTTATATAAAAAAAACTAATTTTCATCATCTACAATAATAATTTGTCTCTGTCAATTACTTGTAGTTTTATATCTCAAATCTTTGATTCGTTTGTGGTAAGACCTTTTTTTTTCTTTTTATGCTGAAAATAATTATTTGCAAGAATATATATAAATCATTTATGTTATCTCTAATCTACATTCTTGTGTTATTATTTTTATTACTTGTATTAGACATTCTCTTTTATTTTTAATTTTCCTTGCTCCTTATGCATTGCGCGCACTTATGTTCTTGTGACATCTTTTATTTGAACTGCAATGCCTTTTGCTTTGTGTTCTTGTCTAGTTGGTGAAGTATAACAAATGAGGTTCTCACGGAATCGGTGCATGTATGTTTACTTGGTTTGCGTATCACTTTAACGGACTGATTTTTTATCAATTATAATCCATCAATGTGTTGTAACAACCTTTTGTTTGTTCATTACATCTAGTGAACTACATGTATGTATTAGGTGTTTCCTGAGATCAAGTCGATCTATATATTAATATTTTTGTAAATGATTGGCTATTGATAATTGATGTATTGTCATAGGTTTCTCATTTGTCGAAAGTGGATCTGATGACATCAAAATCGTTGCATTTATGCTAGTTCCCTGTGTTTTACTTTTTATTTCTTTTAATGCATCAAATTGATTTTGAATCCATTTAATCAAATTGAATCTGAAAAATAATATTTTTTTACCATCATTTCCTCTCCTAAACAGATATTAGAAAACATATGTTTATTTGACTCAAAAGTATCACGTTTTATGTTAAAAAAAAAAATTAGTTTTTGATGATGTCGAAATTTTACCTCGGGTTCGGTCTGGTAGAATGGATCCTCCAAATCCTTTAGAAAGTAGGTCGGCTCGGGTATGGCGGAACTGCACAAGCAACAGCTAGGTCAAAGGGACGCCGAAGGTGTTTTCGGCGTGACCCCTCCAATGCCTAAGTCAGTGTCTTGAAGGCAGAGGGTATGATTAATGCAAAAACTGAGAGATATGAGTGCGTGAATGTAAAAGTGAGTAATGAATAATGAATAATACAACCATAACAATACCTGTATTTATAGGAAAAATAGAGTAAGTTACCTAGTCGAATTATAACATGTCCTGTACTGGGACTCTTCATCCATTGGACTGCCTTCAAGTTTATCCCCATCTCATAAATATCTCGAGATGGTCAAACTTATCCACAATGTATGTAAGAGAAGTCCATCCAACCCATTAGAGGCCAGCTCTGGTCGGCCCATAAATAACAGCCCAGTTTAAGTAAAGCCCTAACAGGTGTAAAACTGGGCTGGACCTTACCTAATGATTATAATTCAATAATTGGGTCAACCCTCATAAACCCATAACGAATGGATTCGGGTTAAAATAATTTCACGGGGTATCAATAGTACCTCCCGAACTGGTCTAAAAGAAGAATGATTTTAGACTAAGAATGGAGTCCGGTCCCCGCACTGTACATGTGTCCCTAGAAGAGTCCAGCATTTTTATTCATGAAATGTGTTTCTTTTGGACGGTCCAGATCAGGATCCGCGTGATATGTTTTTTATGAACGGCTCAGATGTCCCCTGACGGTTCATTTATCAAAGCCAAAAACCTTGACTTGTCCCGTCCCGAGCCGTAGATCCAGTAAAAAAATCAACGGTCCAGATCGATTCACCATCTCTATATATATGAATCGGTAAAATTTTGTTTGTTACTTTTTACTTTTGTACTGTTACACTGCAAGAATTTCGAGAGCCCTCCCGACCTGGACTGCGCAATCCCGAGCTGCCTTTATCGTTTGTGTCAATCCCGAGCTACAACTCTCTCACCTGTAAGTCCTCCCGCCTTTACACTAGGTTGATTAACATGTCTTCCCCCGACGAAACTTCCGTTAAAGAAGTAGTATCTTTTATCGAAGCACCCAACTCTCCCTCTAACAACCCCGAGCCCTCTGATTCCAATAATCCAAGCTCCGAGCTGGATTTATCGGAGACTCGTATAGAAAAGTTAAAGCGACTACACAAACTTAGGTCGGATGAGGCCCGTTTATCTGCTAAGGGTAGACAATGGTATGAGGTCTTGGCCTCCCACCTGAGCCCTGACCTGGGTCCTAGTATTAGAGAGAGATCGGGAATGCCTGAGGGCTATGAGCTCATAATCCCGGGTCGTAAAGACCGAGCTCACAAACCACCTACTGGTTTTTTAAGTTTCAGCATAGATCAAGTAAGAATGGGTTTGAGATTCCCAATCCCGAGCTGCGTATCTCAGCTCTGTCAATATTTTTGTGTGTTCCCAAGTCAATTGTCCCCAAACTCGTTTAGTTCGATCTTATCCTTAGCTGTTCTATTTTGTTTTTTCAGAATTCCCTTAGACATAGGAAATTTTATTCAATTCCTTCAAATTAAGAAGACTGCCCCGGGCCGTTTTTACATTTCCATGCGACCCGAATACCCCTTTTTAAGGGGAAAGCCGAGCTCTCACAAAGGTTGGACCAATAGATATTTCTATGTTAAGCCTACCCAGGCCTGGGAGTGTCGAGGTAACTGGGCTATGAATTTCACCACTCCTGACCCCCCGGCTCTACCATCCCATAATTTTACCAATTTTCTCCATACCATGTCTGTTCAAATTTTTGACATCGAGAACCTGATCGGGGATGATCTGCTCTGCCATTACGGCTTCAGTGGGAAAGGAGTAGAGATCGAAGGGGATGTAGGTATTACCCCTGTTCCCGTACTACCAATATTTAGACTAATTGAGACATACAATTTATTTATTCATTACACTTTTATTTGTTTAGACGACAGAATCAGATCCGCCACCATGCCTGCAAATTTCAGAGCTGCCTTGAAGAACCTGAAAAGGAAAAAATCAGAGGACGCGGAAGCTAGCTCGAAACCCGAGGCTGAACTGATTGCACCGCCTAAGAAAAAATCCTCCAAGGCTAAGGAGCAAGGGCATACTACAACTTCCGAACTGCCACCACCACCTTCCTCCTTATCATCCCGACCTCATGGCAAAAGCCCGGTAGAGGAGTTTGGATCTCTTTAGGACATGGAGCGCCGGGGTACGGTGGCTCAGCCCGGGCTACCTGACCTGTCCTTTTTCTCGAAGCCCGATCCCCAAGGGACCCTGGGCATAATGCAAAACTTGATCTCCCGAGGTGACGTAAAAATTCTACAAGCTGTAACTCATCTTGAGGCTGAACAAAACTTTGCTTTGGCCTTCATGCAGGTATGTTACTGTGTTTTAATTCCTAGCTTATACACTGAGCTAGTGTTCATCCTTTTATATTATCACAGGCTTTAGCTTGGGGCGGGGAGATCACCAGTCGAGCTTCCCAGGAACGAGAAGACCATGCCCTGAATCAAGAAGCCTTCGTAGCTCGGATTTCCGAACTCACGCGAAAAACCCGTGAGATGAAAAAAGAGTATGAAGAGGAACAGCTCGGTCTCCGTGCTGAAGCTGAGTCCTGCCGGACAGCTCTGGAGGCTGTCAACACCAAATGTTCCGAGCTGGAGGTGGAGAAGATCGAGCTGGAGGTCCAAGTGCGGGCCTTGAACCAAGAACTGAAAGCTGCCAAGGAGCTTGGAAAAAAGGAGTTTTTGGACTCCGCGGACTTTGCTAATGCAGTAGCTGAGAAGGCGGCAACCTTTTTTGACGAGGGCTTCAAGGGATGTCTTGCCCAGTTCAGGGCTAATGGATATTCCGAGGCCGAGCACCCCGCTTCTTTCCTGGATTGCTCCAAAGCTCTTGATGACATGCCCGAAGAGGATTCTGAGGAGGCTGAGCAAGAAAAACCCTCGGATCCCGAACAAAGCTCTAAGCCCTAAGACGCCCCCGCCCCCTGATTATTTCTGTAATACCTGTTTAAAACATGACCTATATGGTAGACCCTGCGCGGTCATTTAGTTTTGTTGTTGCCCAGATCGGCCTGATACAATGTTATTCAATGAAATGTTTTTGCCCATCTCTGCTTGTTATGCATGTTTTTTCCCAACTCAGGTTTTTTATATGCTTGCTATGAATGCAAATAACAATTACGCCATGATTTTTTACCAAGTGTAAGAAGTTACACACCCGTCCTATATGTGACCGAGCTGATTAAATGATGAAATCTTGAAGACATGACCTTCCTGTGCCTGGACCGGGTTAAGAGCTTCGCTGGAACTCATGCAATATACTTTATTAAAATCCCGACCTCATACACCCGAACTGTCCAATATATATAAGAAACCATAAAATTGATTGAAAATTTTCAAGGGTCCAGGTACATTCCTGGAAATCAGACCTTCCTGGGCTTTGAATTCCACTGATGTGGGCCACTGAGGTGGACTTTGGGTGCCAGACCTGCCTAGGCTTTGAATTCCACTGATGTGGGCCACTGAGGTGGACTTTGTGTGTCAGACCTACCTGGGCTTTGAATTCCACTGATGTGGGCCACTGAGGTGGACTTTGGGTGCCAGACCTGCCTGGGCTTTGAATTCCACTGATGTGGGCCACTGAGGTGGACTTTGTGTGCCAGACCTGCCTGGGCTTTGAATTCCACTGATGTGGGCCACTGAGATGGACTTTGGGTGCCAGACCTGCCTGGGCTTTGAATTCTACTGATATGGGCCACTGAGGTGGAATTTGGGTGCCAGACCTGCCTGGGATTTGAATTCCACTGATGTGGGCCACTGAGGTGAACTTTGGGTGTCAGACCTGCCTGGGCTTTGAATTCCACTGATGTGGGCCACTGAGGTGGACTTTGGGTGCCAGACCTGCCTGGGCTTTGAATTCCACTGATGTGGGCCACTGAGGTGGACTTTGTGTGCCAGACCTTCCTGGGCTTTGAATTCCATTGATGTGGGCCACTGAGGTGGACCTTGTGTGCCAGACCTGCCTGGGCTTTGAATTCCACTTATGTGGGCCACTGAGGTGGACTTTGGGTGCCAGACCTGCCTGGGCTTTGAATTCCACTAATGTGGGCCACTGAGGTGGACTTTGAGTGGTAAGTTCCATAAAACAAAATTGACTTTTGCATTTAAATTGTTCCCAAAAATTGACGCTAAACAGGACTGACCGTAAAGTAAATAAACCAGGACTGACTTTTGCAAAAGATTGAAAAATAAATAGCAAAAAGAGAATGACTAAGTGGTTATCCAGCTTAGGGAGCTATAGCATGATGAGGCCCGAGCTGAGCTACTAGGGATAGTATTTTTTTCAAGTTTTGAGCATTCCATGGCCTTTTACCCCTCTTGCCTTGGGCATCTTCCAAGTAATATGCAGTTATGCCAGCTTTTCCTATCACCTTGAATGGGCCTTCATACTTGGCCTCTAGCTTTCCTCTTTCCCCTGGATGTTGTATCTTTCGCATAACCAGATCTCCCTCCTGGAAAACCTTAGGGTATACTCTTTTGTTATAGGCCTGGGTCATTTGTTTGCGATAGGCTGCGAGCCTAATTGCAGATCGGGACCTGTGCTCCTCAAGTAAGTCCAAATCCATTGCTCGCAGTTCTTGATTGTTTGGGCCGTATGCCATGATCCTGGCACTCTCTTGTCCGATCTCTGCTGGGAGGACAGCTTCAGTCCCATACACCATGCTGAAAGGGGTTTCACCCGTACCGGATTGAGTTGTAGTTCGGTAAGACCACAATACTGAACGGAGCTCGTCTGCCCACTTGCCCTTGGCTGCATCCAAACGTGTCTTAAGGGCTTGGACTATCGTTCTGTTGGTAACTTCGACTTGTCCATTCCCTTGAGGGTATGCTACAGAGGTGAAAACTTGTTCGATCTTCATTTCCTGGCACCATGCCCGAACTTTGGATCCACAGAACTGTCTCCCATTATCTGATTCCAACCTGCGAGGGATTCCGAAGCGGCACACTATATTTTTCCATAGAAAATTGAGCACTTCATTTTCTGTAATTTTGGCTAAGGGCTCGGCTTCAACCCACTTGGAAAAATAATCGACTGCGACCAACAAAAATTTTCTTTGTCCTGTGCTAACAGGGAATGGCCCCACAATATCCATTCCCCATTGATCGAAAGGACAAGCAGCCACCACTGCCTTCATGTATTCTGCCGGCCTCCATTGTAGGTTAGCATGTCTCTGGCAATTATAACAAGAATTAACCAGATTTGCTGAGTCTTTCCGCATGGTTGGCCAGAAGAATCCTGCCAAAAGTGCTTTTCGAGCTAGGGCCAGACTGCCCAGGTGACTGCCACAAGACCCTTCATGAATTTCTCGTAAGACATAATTGGCCTCATCAGGACCCAAACATTTTAACAAAGGCTGAGAGAAAGATCGTTTAAACAGAATTTGATCGATCACGACAAAACGGAGAGCCCTTCTCTTAACTTCCTTTGCTTTCTTATTATCACTCGGTAATTATTTCTTGATTAGATATTTGTGCATATCATATCGCCAGTCTCCTTCCGGTACCTGAGCTATAATTTCATCCAGAGTTTCTAGTTGCGAAACAAGTACCCGACCTGCGACAATGGGATCAGATCGGTTACTCAGAGCACTGGCTAAGCGGGCCAAGTGGTCTGCCTTCATATTTTCAGCCCGGGGGATGAGATCTAAGTTCAACTCGGTGAACCCTTCTTTGGCTTTGTCTAATGCTTTGATATATCTCAACATCTTCTCATCTTTACATTCAAATCTTCCATTGCTCTGTTGGATTGCTAATTGGGAATCGGAATACAGATTAGCTCGGGAGATGTCCAAGTTTCGTGCTGCTTTGAGCCCGAGCAATAATGCCTCATATTCTGCTTCATTGTTTGAGGCCTTGAAGTCTAACCTGATTGAAATATTAGTTTCTTCCCCCAAGGCGAGATGATCACAATTCCAGCCCCGCATCCGGACTGACATGATGACCCATCTACGAAAATCTTCCATAATTCTTCTTGTTCTAGTTGTACTGTCTCTGCTAAGAAATCAGCTAGGGCTTGAGCTTTTATGGCTGTCCGGGGCTCGAATTTGATGTCATACTCACTCAATTCTGTAATCCATCTGATAAGTCTCCCTGATGCATCTGGATTAGCTGCAATTTTTCCCAAAACGCTGTTGGTGAGCACCGTGATGCGGTGTGACAAAAAATAAGGACGCAATTTTCTCGCAGTGGTAACTAAAGCTAAGGCTAGTTTTTCCTGCGTTAAATAGTTGAGTTCAGCTCCCTTCAAGGCATGACTCACAAAGTACACAGGCTGATGATTTATTCCGTCCTTCTTGACTAGGACTGAACTGGCTGCTCGGTTGGTCACCGCCAGATATAAGAACAATTCTTCCCCTTGGATAGGCTTATTCAGCACGGTCAACTGCTGTAAGTAAGCTTTCAAGTCCTGGAAAGATTTCTCACTTTCATCATCCCATTCGAAATTTTTTGTTTTTTGTAGTGCCTTAAAGAAAGGAAGGCTTTTATCTGCTGATCTGCTTATAAATCGGGCCAATGCTGTAATCCTTCCTGTTAATCTCTGTACTTCCTGTATAGTCTTGGGGGAGCTCATAGTAATGATGGCTTGGACCTTTTTGGGATTAGCTTCGATTCCCCTTCTTGTAACCATATAACCCAGAAACTTTCCAGCTCGGACTCCGAAAGTACACTTGCTGGGGTTTAGCTTAAGCCGATAGTGCTTTAAAGTCTGAAAAGTTTGAGTTAGGTCGGTAATGAACTGGTCCGCAGTACGGGTCTTGACCAGGATATCATCTACATAGACCTCGATATTTTTCCCAATTTGCTACTCGAATACTCTATCCATCAACCTTTGGTATGTAGCCCCTGCGTTTTTGAGTCCAAACGGCATGACCACATAGGAATAGGTTCCTGTTGATGTGACAAAACTGACCTTGTCTTTGTCCTCTTTTGCCAAGGGAATTTGGTGATATCCTTGGTAAGCATCCAAAAAGCTAAGTAATTCATGCCCTGCAGTGGAATCGACAAGCTGGTCTATTCTAGGTAGGGGGTAGCAATCTTTAGGGCATGCTTTATTCAAATCTCGAAAATCTACACACATACGCCATTTTCCCGTAGATTTCGGGACTAAGACTATGTTAGACAACCAGGTCGGGAAGTGGATTTCTTCAATATGCCCAGCCCTGAGTAGCTCGTCCACCTGCTCCTTTATTACTGCATCTTTTTCAGGACCGAAGTGCCTTTTTTTTTTTAATAATAGGGCGACAGCCCTTTATTACATTGAGCTTGTGCTCTGCAATTTCCCGATGGACCCCTACCAGGTCTGAAACTGACCACGCGAAGACGTCTTTATTTTTTTGCAAGCATTCTAGTAGTATTTGCTTCACCTCTGCTTCAAGGGTACGGGCAATTTTTACCATCCCCGAAGGAGGAGAGATAATTATTTCTTCAATTTCTTCTTCAGCGGTGACAGATGTGTCTTCTATCAAGTTGACTTTTTCCATGCCAGCAAATCCAGGTCTGTCAACATTATCAGTCCTGGCTACTTTTTGCTCTATTCTGACTTCCTCCACATAACACTTTCGTGCAATAACTTGATCACCTTGCACCTCACCGACCTGATTACCCACTGGGAACTTAATTTTCTGATGCAGAGCTGATGCGACGGCCATGAAAGTGGTCATGGCAGGTCTACCCAGTATAGCGTTATAGGCAGACGGAGCGGAGCGTCTACTATAATAAAACTCACAATCCTGGTCTTGCGACCGTTGCCTTTCCCAAGAGTTAGGGGCAGATGTACTAACCCCACAGGCCGGATTGCATGACCCGTGAAACCAAAGAGTGATGTGACAACGGGCTCTATTCTATACTGCCCCAGGTCCATTTGATTGATAGCTTCTTGAAATAGGACATTGACAGAACTGTCTGAATCCACAAATATCCGGGCCACATCGTAATTCGCTACCATGGCCCTTATTACCAGTGCATCATTATGGTTGTTAGCAACCCCTTTTAAATCTTCCGGCCCAAAAGAAAGGGTCGGGCCAATGTTGACAGTTTGATTGTCAATTTCCATATTTACTAATTTTTGGCTGCTAGTTTTCCTAGCTCGATTGGAATCTCCATCAGTAGGGCCTCCTGAAATCATATTGATAATTCCCCGAGCAGGCGGAGCCGGTCTTTGATGAGCTCGGTCATCCCTAGGCTGGTCCTGATTTGGGCGATTGAAATCCTCCTGAGGAGGAGTAGTCCTGGCTCTCTGTCTCGATCTTCCTCGTTGTTTCCTTTTCGGACGGTACCCCTCTTGTCGGATCAAAATATTTTTTATTTCAGAATGTTGTTGTATTATCCTCTCAATTTCCTAATCTAATTGTCGGCAGTATTCTGTAGTATGCCCATATTCATTATGAAAGTGACAATATTTATCTGATTGCCTGTTTCGGGGTCCATTTTCCGTCCACGGAGGCCTTTGTGTGAGTTTTCGATCGTCACAAATTTGTAGGGCTCGGACTTTACTCATGCGTAAAGGAGTGAAAGAGGTGAATTCTCCCAACAATGCAGGTCGGAATGGCTGTCCCATCCCTGAATTATTGTTTGGAACCCTATTGTTCTTTGGAATTTTTGGCCGTTCCCTCTTCACAGCTGCCCGCGAAACCTGTATCTCTTCCATGTTGACATATTTTTCAGCTCGGGCAAGTAATTCTTCATATGTTTCTGGCGGCCTCTTTATTAGAGATTTAAGAAAATCTTTTGTATCCAGCCCTTGCATGAAGGCACTGATGAGCAGCTGGAGTAGCCATGGGTACCTCGAGAGCCAAGGCACTAAACCTGCGGATGTATGCTCTCAAATTTTCATGTTCTCATTGCTTGGTTGCAAATAGGCTGAAAGTAGTGGTAGGATGCTTTTTGCTGCTAGCAAAGTGATGCAAAAAGGATTTGCTGAAATCCTTGAACTCCTTGATCTCCCCAGGACGTAGCATATTGAACCATTGCTGTGCTGGTCCTATGAGAGTAGTAAGGAAAGACCGGCACTTAATTTGATCAGAATATTTATGCAACAGAGCTGTATTCTCAAAGCGTGCCAAATGGTCTTCAGGATCCCCTTTGCCATCATACTCCCCAACATGAGGCAATTTGAACTGATTGGGGAGGTCGGCGTCCAATATCTCCTGAGTAAAAGGAATGTTTCTGGTTGTGGTAGCTAGGTACCCGGCCTGCTTCTTCCTTAACTGCTCCATCTCCTCCTTCAACTTTTTGATCTCCTCGAGGTGGGCATTATGATCGGGGTGCGGAGGGTTGGCCTCATCTCTTTCCGCCAAAGCCCTCTGAACAGCCTGAGTTACTAACTCCTCTAAATTTGGGTGATTTCCATTCTGATTAGCCATCGAAACTCTTTTTTTTTCAAATTCCCACAGACGGCGCCAATTGATGATGTCGAAATTTTACCTCGGGTTCGGTCTGGTAGAATGGATCCTCCAAATCCTTTAGAAAGTAGGTCGGCTCGGGTATGGCGGAACTGCACAAGCAACAGCTAGGTCAAAGGGACGCCGAAGGTGTTTTCGGCGTGACCCCTCCGATGCCTAAGTCAGTGTCTTGAAGGCAGAGGGTATGATTAATGCGAAACTGAGAGATATGAGTGCGTGAATGTAAAAGTGAGTAATGAATAATGAATAATACAACCATAACAATACCTGTATTTATAGGAAAAATAGAGTAAGTGACCTAGTCGAATTATAACATGTCCTGTACTAGGACTCTTCATCCATTGGACCGCCTTCAAGTTTATCCCCATTTCATAAATATCTCGAGATGGTCAAACTTATCCACAATGCATGTAAGAGAAGTCCATCCAACCCATTAGGGGCCAGCTCTGGTCGGCCCATAAATAACAGCCCAGTTTAAGTAAAGCCCTAACAGGTGTAAAACTGGGCTGGACCTTACCTAATGATTATAATTCAATAATTGGGCCAACCCTCATAAACCCATAACGAACGGATTCGGGTTAAAATAATTTCATGGGGTATCAGTTTTCATTGCAAAAGTATTACTTTTTATATCAAATTATTATTTTGTAAAAAATTGAGAATACCATGAGGACTTAACGATATCCTCAAAATTTGTAACCTACTATGGAAACACTAACTACATACATCGTTCTATTAATATTTATAATCATAATAATTGAATATAAAATAAAGTATTACTTTTTTCCTGTTTAAAGTATTATTTTTTCGATCAAAAATATTAGTTTTTCTGTTATAGGTATTACTTCTAAAATATGTTAATTTGATATAAAACATATTAGTTTTCTTGTGAAAAATATTATTTTTTATAATTACATTTTTATTTCTAGAGTATATAAATTTGACATAAAAAGTATTACAAGTATTATTTTTTCTATTAAAGGTATTACCTCTTATGTATGCTAATTGATCATAAAAAATATTATTTTTCCTTTGAAAAAAAATTAGTTTATATGATAAAAATATTAGTTTTTTGGTTAAAAATATTGATTCCATCGTTCGCTAATTTGACATAAAAATATTGTTATTTTTATTCTAACGTATTAGTTTTTATGTGCAAAGTATTAGTTTTTGTGATAAACGTATTACTTTTAATGCGTGCTAATTTCACATAAAAAATATTTTTTTTCCAAAGTTACTTTTTTTGGTCAAGGGTATTATATATTTTGTTAAATGTATTACTTTTAACGTATTCGTTTACATGTTATATGTTATGTCAAAATTAATGCATGCTTATTTGACACGACATTATTATTTTTATGTAAAAATTATTTTTGTTGTCAAACGTTTTAGTTTTTTTGTTAAAAGTATTACTCCCTCATATGTTAATTTAACATAAAAATATTACTTTTTTAATCAAAATATTAATCTTTATGATACAATTATTACTTCTAAATTATGATAATTTGAAAAATATTTTCCTTTTCATGTGAAAAATATTAATTTTTATGTGCAAAATATTAGTTTTCATTGCATAAGTATTACTTTTTATATCAAAAAATTACTTTGCAAAAAAAAAAATTGACAATATATTGACGACTTCATGACATTCTAATAAACCAGAACCATGAACTTCCAAGATCGTTAAAAATATCATTTCATACAAGAAGGGGTAAAGTCTTGACACTTTTACAAGGAAAGTCTACCGAAAGTGTATTTTCGCTAATTATATATTTCTCTATATACATCCTCTTGTATCATAATATCTTAAATGATAGAATCTTAAGCTCAAAGGTCCAATGATAATCATAATATCAATGCGAAAAATATAAGATCGATATTCGACTTGGACAGTACATTTGATACATGGTGGGAGTATCCCAGCATTATTCACTCATGTTTTCCCAGTATTCGTTATGCCATTCATTGTCATTTGATAATCATAATATCAATGCGAAAAATACAAGATATTCTACTTGGACAATACATTTGATACATTTGAACTTTATGCTCCTTCGTGTCGTTCTTTCTCAAATTCAGAATTCCGTCACTACTCTTGTACAGGAAAGTCACCCAATGAGATTGTCTAGACAAGCATAAGGATATAGAAACTTGGCTAGGGAAAAAAAAAATAGCATGACATGGATGTGGTATGCAGAAGACCAAGGTAACCAATAATTTAAAGATGATTTCATTAAAAGAAGGTAAACTAGATACATGTGCACTTTTGAAATTATAAGTATAAATAAAATCTCAAGACTTTGTCATTCAACTGTGTGCCCACCATGGAGCCCCTAAAATTCGCCATTTCTGCAACCTGTTTGGTCGAACCAATAAAACCACGACAATATTGAAATTAAATAGTATTTCCAATCACAAAAGTAAGTTCAAAGCCAGAATGTGAAAACAAAAAATCAACCTTTGTGTCATGATGTATTTAGTCTACCAACTGCCCTGCTCACCGCCATTCGATATACCGAGGTCAAAGGAGGCATGTTAAGATTAAAACACCATACACAAACTAAGGCACGTCACATTTAAAAAAAAAAAAAAAAACAATAGCAAACAATCTATAACAACACGCCATAGTAAAAAAAGAAAACAATTTACTAAAAATGGGGTACCTTGTAAGCCAGCATTTACAGAGAAGAATGCAGCAGTCATTACAAGCCTGTATGTTAACTGTCCCAAAACAATTTTCTTAATCGTCCAAAAACAAATCGCGTCTTGGGAATACTCGGGACGCGAAATTGAACAAGTAATGCAACGAAGGCCCCAATATAATCATCTCATATCCAGCCATCCACAAAGTTCTCATGAAATCATACTCCGACGAATATCCAACCAACATTTGCATCAAAAAAATTAGATCGAATCAAGTTCTACATAAAAAAATAGAAGAAAAACAGAAAATGAGTTTCAATATTATTCCCCTTATTTCAGCGTACCAATGGAAGATTAGAAAAACACACAACATTTTTAATTTGTGATCAATCAGCTCAATTTTTGTTTTACTGTTAGTTGAGTGGCACTAAACAAGCATGAAAGTTTCCAAGGAAAAATTATGGTAAGAAAGACAAAAATTCAGGACTAGATCAGCAACTTATTAGTAAGGAAACAATGTAAACTAAGCGAAACAACTGGAACGTCAATTGGTAAATATTCCATACAACCGGAAGAAATAAACCTTGAGCTATCACTCCTTGTTTCGCATTTAGGACTACACTAGGCATCTGGAGTCTGGACAGATTGATTAATTTACCCGTACCACACAGCCCACATTGATATTAACACAACAAAACCACAAACTTGTGACAATGAGTTCCCAAAACAAGAACAACACTTTTCAAAATGATTCACAATCTATGAATATAATTCAGGACATAATCTGCTAGTTTGACAACCATATTAGCAAATTTCATCAAGTTGATCAAAGATAACCCTAATTCTCCAATCGATATCTAATTGTAGGTGATAGTGAAGCCAAACTTATTTGAGTGGCAAAAAGAGTTTTTTTTTTTATAGACAAAAAAATATTTTGCTCGAGGATGCAATGTTCCAAGCAGAAGTTTTTGAGACTCGTAGAAAATAAACTTATGGAAAAACTAGCAGAGATTTCAAAAACAAAACTAGAGGTTAATTAATGAGAGCCACTAATCCAGATTTGGTTGGTATCCGTGAGATCGGTTAAATCCACTCGTATTTACAAATAAAAGGTTATAGTACATTTGAAATAAAAAAATAATGCATTATCATGAGTGATCCAATTAATTAGGAAATTCATTTCACAAAATTTACCAATGAAATCATCTCACAAAAGTTTTTGTGATATGATATTGTACCAATTTTCGGTTCAAAATTTGAAATTCTATTAGTAATCAATATTTTTAATTTCAGTTGACCTTTTGTGTTCATACATGAGTTAATAATATTCATAAATGTTACTTATGGTAATATATCAATTTTCGGCTAAAAATTGTAAATTTATAAGATTTTATCACTATTTTTTATTTTAGTTATTTTTTTGTGTCCACGTATATGTGATATTTTAATTATTTTTCATAAGACAAAAACTCCTCTGAGACGGTCTCAATAGTCATTTTTTGAGACGGGTCTCTTATATGTATTATTCATTAAAAAATATTACATTTTATGTAACGCCCGAAAATTCGATACGTAAACCCGCATGCATAACTAGGGGATTTAATGGTTCTAAAATAAAGTAAAAAAGGTTTAAATGACTTTTATGTGCTATTATGTGAATTATGTGATTTATCTGCATGTTTTAAATGTTATTTAAAGCATTTAACCCGTAATTATACTATTTATAAAATTTTTAAAAATATTTTTTTCGATCGCGTAGACGAGACCGTGGACGAACGAGATATATGATTTTCACTCCAAATATTTTTATGTGAATTTTATGAGTCTAAAATTATTATTTTAAGGTATTATTTTCAAAAAATAGTAGTTTATATATATATATATATATATATATATATATATATATATATATATATATATATGAGTCCAATTTTCACCAAAATAAGTCATTTTCTATAATTATTTATTACGAAATTTTTCAGAAAAATAACAATTTTTAAAGGTTATTTTTATATTAAAAATTATAGATTATTTCCCTCAAATCTAAATTAATATCTTAACAATTTAATAATATATCTAGATCCTTCTTTATGACTTTTTTTTTTCACAATTATTTCACCCTAGCCGCCACCTCCCTTCTCCCTCACGTTTTTCATCAGAAAACACACATCACACACAAACCCTTTGAAGATTTAATCAAAGTTTTGAAGTCCGCTCATCCTGGAGATCGTCCAACACGTCAAAATTGAGTTTTTGGCTTCTAAAATAAAAAAAAGGCACGTTCGAATCCATTCTTGAACACCATTTTAGTCATATTATTCTGATTTTAGCATGAAAATTATGATCTTGCATGATGTATGTGGTTTTAATGAATAACATTCATGAACATGCATAAAACATACGTTTTTAAGGCTTATGAATCAATTTTCTCATGTTTTTCTGTCATGGATTGTTCT
This sequence comes from Henckelia pumila, assembly GCF_033568475.1. Lineage (NCBI taxonomy): Eukaryota > Viridiplantae > Streptophyta > Magnoliopsida > Lamiales > Gesneriaceae > Henckelia > Henckelia pumila. The sequence goes on from NC_133121.1 coordinate 103,228,727, forward strand.
ACCTTGCTGACCAAGTGGTTTAGGGTTTATATATGGTCCCTAGGGTTGTGGTTGGATTATGGTTCAGTGGCTTTAGTTGTTGGTTTGGGCTAGGTTCATGTTGGACGCGGGTTTAGACGCAAATTGAGCGGTATGTGTGCGAGGGCTTGTTCTCGGTCCACATGATGATTTTAAGGCTGATTCTAGTTGGGTTAGAATCCAAAAACCTTGGGGAAGGTCCTCATGGTGGTTTTCTAGCTGGTGGTGGCCGGAGGTTGGCTGTCGAACCGCCTGAAGTCAGCGGTTGCGTTCTGCGCGCATAGCAGCAGTGGGGCTCTGTTGTTTTGGTTTGTTCTCCTTCTACAAGGCTCGGTTTAAGATAAAATTTGTTGGGTTAGAACCGCCTAGATGTTGGCCAAGTATGGAAGGTTGTTTCATGGCCAAAGGCAGTAGGAGCAGGCGGAACGAACCAATTTGCTGCAACTACTCAGGGCTGCCACGAGTTGGGCTTAGGGAGAGGAATGCTAGGGTTGTGTCTTGTGTTCAAGCGGGTCGGGCTTGAGGTTTTGAGTCCGGGTCCGGTCTAAATTATAATTGGTCAAATTAGTTTGGTCCGAGTCTGGGTTATATAACTTATATTAGTTGGGCTCGGGTATTTTTATTTTAAATTAATTAAGAGTTTAAGTTATTAATTAATGGGCTTGGAATTGGTTTAATTAATTAATTGGACTAGTTGTGAGACCATTAGTTTTCCACGGGCCTGGGGTCCATGAGAATTAATGTGTCAGGTCATGTTGGGCTAAATGCTTATTGGGCCAGTATAGGAATTTATGTGTTTAAGTTAAATGGTCAGCAGCTCGAACAAGTCCATGAAAAAATAAAAGGTCCGTAAATATATATTTAATCCATACATGTATTTATATATATATATATATATATATATACATAAGTATGATTTTTAAGAAAATAAATTAAATATATATTTCCAAGCGAATTTTCATGAAATAAAGAAATAATGATGATTTTTAAGTTCATGCATCATATAAGAATTTTTTGTTAAGTTTAAAGGCATGTTAAGAAAAATAATTTTTTTATGAAAATTTAAGTGAAGGTGAAAAGTGATGTGGTTGGAGGCCGGGATACCTGGGCCCGGTGACCTTTCTGTTAATGTGTTATGTTATGATGATCTTATGGATCCAGCTGAGAGGGCTAGTGAAGTGGCATAAGAGGTGAAGATCTCATCGCCACGTACGTTGGTTTTTATGATTGATCGATCGTTAAGTATGAGACCACCGACATGGATACGACCTATTGAGAACTAAGAAATTAAGACATGACATTTTATGACTCATGTTATGTATAATGTTTATGATATAGTATGATGATGATGTTTATGATTAAGTTATACATGTTTATATGCATATGTTTTCAAGATCATGCACATATAAATATATTCATGTATTTTATATGATGTGTGTTTGGGTGTGGTTTCATATTGTTACATAAGGATAGTACGTGCTGAGCCTCTAGTCTCACTAAATTTAAATGGTGCAGGTGAGCATGAGAATAATAAAGGAAATGTGGTCTCGACTGGCGGTGAGGGCGTATGAGTATCCAGACAGCTAGTACCCGTGACCATAGCTCATTTATGATATTGATGTTTTGGAGAGTAAAACAAATATTCCGCACATGTTTTATACTTTTGAGGTTGAGAGTATGCATGACTGACGGCGAGGACGTATGAGCATCCAGACAGCTAGTACTCGTGACCATAGTTCATTTATGATATTGATGTTTTGGAGAGTAAAACAAATATTCCGCACATGTTTTATTATTTTGAGGTAGAGTATGCATGAGATTTTTATCATGATTTAGTAATTAATTTTATGTATTTATTTGCATGTAATATACTTATATATATTTATATAGTGAATATTAAGTTATGTAAAATTATTTTAAGTATTATATATATATAATACTTATTATTTTAAGTATTATTTTAAGTTATGCAATAAGATTGACATAATATCTTCAGCGATATTACAAAGAGCACCAAAATAAGAGTTGATAGCCGTGACGGGCGACTTGCGTTTCAACTCCACAAAACAATCCTGGCAAGTCTCTGCATTTTCCCATGCCCAATGTACATCAGTTATTGCCTGTCCCGAGGAACCTGATTCCAAATCTTCTATTGCTTGTTGAAGTAGTTCTGTGCCTTTATCGTACTCCACAAAACAGTCATCGTTAAAGCACCGCCGTATAAGCGGATCGGATTCGTTCTTGCTCATCCGATCGATCGTTGCTATTATTCCATCTGTTTTGACCTGTATTATGCCTATCATGATACGTGCTAACCCTTTTACGTCGGTACTATTGAAGCTGTGAGGATTCGATATCAATGTAGACACGCACAACTTGAAGTCATGTGTTTTCTTACACACACTTTCTATCAAAGCCATGTCTTTGGTGATGTTTGCATTGCCCTGGCTGAAAAACAACACAACCACCAAAACAAGAACAATTTCAAACACTTGTTTTGCCATTTGTATTTGTTTCGTTGATGTGCAAGACACAAATTATATATATATATATATATATATATATATATATATATACGGAATTGGGCATAGTTGTTGGGTCGCATAATAAAACTTTATATATATATATATAATATATATATATGTGTGTGTGAATTATATGTAGTACACGGTACATACACTATACACACCAACCCTATCAATATATATAATAGGAGATATTTCAAAACATTATTTGTTTCCCTTATGATCAACACAATAAATAGTGAGAGATATTCTCACCGCGTTAAGGATAATTTTATATATATATATATAATTTTTTGTGTAAAGAAACTATTTAAATGTAATTTTTGAAGAGAGATTTTATATTTGTAATTTGAGTGAAGATGTTCCTAATTTTTATTTTTCCGATCACTGTATGTTACGTAATCAACTATTAATATTCAAATGTTTTTGTTTTTGTTTTTGTTTTTGTTTTAATATTTTTTTTGAAAAATGCATCTATAAATGTTGACATGATTGGCCCTCTTTGTTTTCATTTCACAAAACATTATATTCACCCTTAAAAAAATTATTATTATGAATACAATCTCTCTCATTTATCTCATTGATGCATCTCGATCTCATCCTAAAGTTGCATATGAATTTAGTGATGAAATTCAAATTCAAATTCTTCTCATTATATATAGAATCTTACCCATATTAATAAATAACGAACACATCAAAGATGTGTACAATATTATTGACGTTTTAAAATCCAAAAATCGTGCACATATATCTTACTCGATTCTACTAGGGAAAATGTAACGAGATTTCTAAATTTGAAGTTTCCAAATGAACTTATTAGATGATTTGAAAAAATTGGGAAATGTTATTTACACTGGGAAATGTTAATAACACTACATCTCATATAATTAATCAATTCTTAGACAAATTTACCTTGCATATTCTATCCTTAAATTATGAAATATTGATTATTTTAAAAAATATAAATATAAAATATTTTTACATTAAAAACTAAAAAATTATTTTAAAAAATAAAATTTAATATTTTAAGAAAGTTCCATATTTTGTATAATATACAAATAACATATTTTTTATTGTATTCAAATAAATATAAAATAACAAAAAAATTATACCAAGGTACATAAAATTTTGGTTACTTTTTTATTCAAGATATATAAAAGTGTGAAACTGTCTCACAGGAGATCTACTCTTACGTATATTTTAAAAGGGGAGTGTTATTTACACTCCAAAAAGTGTTGATCACACTCCACCTTTTATATGAAATTTATAATTAGACAAATTTGTCCTTAAACTAACTTTCCTTATATTTTAAATTTTTTATTTACTTTAAAAAAAACTCAAAATGCAATATTTTTTTATCATATCTAAATAAAATAAATAATATCAAAAAAATATTTTAATCTAAAAATGTGATATTATAAATATTTTATATCACATTTTAATATGAACACAAAATATTAATAAATCGTAAACTCACAAAAATGTAAATATTGGGATATAAACCATTTTAATTTTCCAAAAATTTATAAAATTTAAAGCTTAAAAACATACAAGTTATATTAAAATTTGGGATTAAAAATAATGTTGTATGTATATTATGTTTTATAATATTTAATAAAAATATCAAGTGATTATCAACGTTATATTTATAAGATAATTTATTATTTAAATTTTGTCAATTTTATGTAAATAAATAATAAATATTAAATTAAATTTTATATATATATATATATCTATTTTTAATTTTTTTATGAAGAATGTTGTTTGAAAAATATTTCAACTATAAATTTGATCGATGATATATTATTTCAATTTTCATTTTATAGCAATATATCATTTATAAGATATTATGATTAATTATTTATTTATATTTTAAAATTATAATAAAAAATAAGAAGAGATGAAATAACATATTTAAAACGTTAGAATTAGCTAAGTAACATATTTTGTTTCAAATAATCGTAAATAAATGAAATAATACGTTAATTAAGATTAAAAAAACAATAATTAGTTAAGTGAATAATATTGTTACTATTTGTCTTGAGTTTTATCTATTTAAGGATATCTAGAAATTTAACGATAATTATGAATGGTTAATATTTTAGGTAAGACCATCTATTTCTATTTTCTGTTGGCGATGATTTTTCATTCATCTCCATTATTTTGTTAAATGGAGTTGCTAACTTGATTGGAGTTTTTGGTGGGGATGATGATGATGATGTTGTCATCTTTTCTTTAATCCTCTGAATTTTTCCTTTTATATTCTTTTTTCTTTGTTGAAGAATCTGAATTTCTTCATCTATGTCAATAAATTGTTCTTCTAATTGATTTAATTGTTTCATCCTGCACAATAAAACATATATATATATATATAACTGGTTAGAAATTTAACTCTTTTTCGTGAGTAACTCGGATAGTTTTATTATGCGTATCATTGCATTTATGAAATTCTTTTGCAAGAATTGAATCAATCTTCATAAATGAGATTGATTGTCTTTATTCATAGAGTAATTCATGTTTCTGAATATAAATCTCATTTCATCAATCTATATTTCTCATGTTTTCTGAGGCATGTTCGGATGACTGAAAGTCATAAAATAATTCATGTCTCTGAATATAAATCTCATTTCATCAATTTATATTCCCCATGCTTTCTAAGGCATGTTCGGATGACTCGTGGTCATTTTCTGGATCACTTAGGATCTCTTTTGTTATTCCGTTACTACGGATAGTATAATTTGGATGAAGTTCTCTGGTTAATGCGTCGGGTAATGAATTATCCGTTCCTTTGACATGTTGGATTTCGAACTGATAATGGTTCAATTCCAATTGCCATCTAATTAGCCTTGCTGCATTTCTCCCTGCATTTCTTGATATTTTCCTTGTCTTGAAATATGTTAAATTCATATTATCTGTTCTTACTAAAAATGGTTTAGGAATAAGATAAATTTCATAAGTTCTAATTGTGAATATTAAAGCTAATAATTCTTTTTCATTTGAATGATAATTTAATTGTGCACCTTGAAAAGTTCCTGATGTATAATTACATAATTCTTCATTTTTTCTAGTAGCTATTTTAGTAAGTTCTTCTAAATTTCTTTCTCTTGTATAAGCTTTTAAACATGCTCCCCAGTACTCATCTGAAGCGTCTGTTTCAATTATTATTATATCTTTATTGGAAGGAAAATATAACTCAGAAAGATTACTAATTATTTTTTTTTTAATAGTATCTATATCAATGTTTTCATAACCGGACCGGTGATCGAACCGGTTTACCTTGAAAAACGGTTCAATCGGTCAGACCGTTTTAATCGGACGGTCGAACCGGAAAACCGTTTATATAATATAATAAAATTAATAATATATTTTAAAATTTAAAACCTAAAATATGTATATAAATAGACAAAAAAATATATTTATCCTAGTTTTAAAAATAAATAACAATATAAATATATTCAAAATATTAATTATAGTTATATATAATTTTAAAATTAAATTAAAAAAACTCTAATAATAGTACAATAATATTTTTAAGAATGTACAAATTCCATTAATAATGTATATATATAATAAAATATTAAATTAAAGTTTTAATTTTTTTTAAAAAAACTAATTTTTAAAAAAAAAATTAAAAAAAAATTCAAAATTCCGGTCGGACCGGTTCTTGGCCGGTTCTTGAAAACGGTTCTTGGCCGGTTCTTAGCCGGTTCGACCGGTTTTGACCGGTTCTTGACCGGTTCTGAACGGTCCGACCGATAAAACGGTTATTTGAGGTATTCCGAACCGAACCAGTGACCAGTTCCCGGTCGAACCGGTAGAACCGGCCGGTCCGGTCCGGTTTTGAAAACAATTATCTATATAATTAGTATCTTCTATAGACCATTTCCACTTGTAGTCTTGTTTAAGTTTTACCTGAAGAGGTTTTCTGATTTCTGCAAGTTTCTTAATGTAATTTCCAGAATAAGTTAATAATCCTAAAAATCTTCTTAATTGATCTTTATCCTTGATTTCACTAGGAAAATCGTGAATTTTCTTAAGTATATGCTGTTGTAAACAATGTTTTCCATCTTATATTTGTAATCCTAAATAATTTATTTTTGTTTTAAACAATTGTGCTTTCTTTTCAGAAAGTATAATTCCATCTTTATGACAAATATCTAATACTGTCATGAGGTCTTTATAATGTTGATCTAGTGTTTTTGAATAAATTAATATGTCATCTATATAAACACAACAAAAATCTACATATGTTTTAAAAGATTCATCCATATATCTTTGAAAGATACCTGGTGCTTGTTTAAGTCCGAAAGGAAATACAGTCCATTGATACTGTCCTTTTGGACAACTGAATGATGTAAGTAATTGTGTTTGTGATTCTAGCTGAATTTGCCAGAATCCTGATTTACAATCTAAACTGGAGAAATATTTCATTCCTCATATATAAGATAGTAAATCATTCTTGTTTGGGATGTAATATCCATCCATAATTGTTGCATTATTCATTTTTCGATAATCAATTACCATTCTTTTCTTATCAGTGTCTTTCTTACTGACATAAAAGGCTGGTGAAGAGTGTGGACTCTTGCTTGGGATGATTATCTTAAGTTTTAGTAATTCTTGAACCTCTTTTTCGAATATTTTTACATCATCCATGTTGCATCTTCTTGGTGCTTCACGGATTGTGATATTAGGGTCTTTAAGTTTTATTGAAGCAATGAATTGTTTTTTTTCTTAATTTTGTCCTGGGAATTTTCAGAACAAATATCATAAAATTTCTTCATGATTTCTTTTTCATGATTAATTGTTAAAATATTTTCTATTTTTAGTTCTATTGGATTTGTATTTCGTTTATGAAAATTCTTTGTAAATCATTCATTTCCTACACGAAATATTGTTCGTATTTTAGGAATATAAATCATTGATGATCCTTTGTTTAAAGTTATGTGATTTTCAAATTGTGTAAAAGGAAGATATTCTCTTAAAAAGTTATTTCCTATTATAATGTCCATTCCTGATTCTATTTGGTATATAATGGGTATTACAAATTTTGTTTCTTCAATTTCTATTTTTAATTTTTCTGCTACTGTATCAAGCATGATTATTAATCCATCTTCTATTCGAACTTTTAATCCTTTATCATATTTCTTCCAATAATGATTTGGAAGTATATGTTTGCTTCCTAAACACATACTTGCTCCTGTATCAACATAAGCATGTATATGATATGGTTTATGTTCTTTGATTTTAATTTGAATTTTTATATATATACTATTTGGATTGGTTTTGTTTTTATTATTATCCATTCTCTCTTTTTTTTATGAATTTTAAGAGATAAGGGTATAATTGGTATTTATAAACAAAAGTTTCTCTCTCCAGGGAGTTGAAAGTAAGTTTTATTTATGTAGGGATTTATAAATAAGTTATAAATTGGTTGAGGGAGTGATTGGCAATTAACCCTTACTCTAATGACTATTCTATTGAAATATGACACCAAGCTACACGTGTCAGTTTAAGATCGAAAGCTGAGAATTCACTGCATTCAAAAGAATGAAAAAAATGAACTGTACAATTTTACTGAAAGAGTGGGTGCCCGGTTAGCCAACTTGTGGCTAAGGGCTTTTATGACTCTATGTAAAACAATTTTTTGTTTAATATAATTTACACTTTTATAATGGTATTGACTTTATCTTTCTTCATATTGTTATATTATGATATACTATTGTTGTTTTGATAAAGACCTTGAATATACTATAGTGTATGTAAGATGTGGTAGCACATGGGGATGGCTATCATGAAACACATCTTATAGTCACTGTATATTCTAAATTGTTCCTAGTCAATTGAGCCGTCCGCAAATAAGGATAAGGATCGCTCGAGATTGAGACTAGCATTTGCGATGCCGAGTACCACGTTTCATTGGTGTGGAACATAGAGATGTTCAAAGCATGCAAATGGATATTCATATGATGAATGATCGAACTACCCTATTCGAACTTTCCAAGTGGTTAACACTTATCGAGTGGATAAAGTTTGCGATTTTGGTTGTACACCATTAGTCCTTATTACTTGAAACATCATTGAGACTCTATTTGCTAGTACTGTACTTTGACTCGTTTACCGACTCTATTGGGGTCATCAGGTGTCGGGATTGGGTACAGTTACGACACATATAGGAGTCGATGCTTTGTTGTCAAGGATTCAACACATACTTGCGAGTGTGGATATCCTATGCGATCTGAGGAGATATTAGTGTGACGAATCTCTGGCCAGAGTACATGATGTGTTTTAGGTTACTTGGTGTTCCTAGTAACACATGCGATGTCACTAATAGATCTCCAAGATGTTATGCATAGTTATCGAATCTCGAACGACTCTCGATGCACCAATGGTTATTGATTCGATCAGGATATTTGGTTGAAGGGACCGGACTGTACGCTAACCAAAATCTACTGGTTCTTGCAGGCACTATCAGTAATACCTAGGAAATCATGGGGCGATGTTGCTAGGCGCTCTTACCATGATTCGATGGGTAAGTCGGAAATTGTTGTTCCGAGTCACAAGGAGTTGTGAGCCCACGGCTAGCTGTATTCCTGAACCATTGAGGGTTACACAAGTAATGGATTACTAAAACCCCGTAGAGATAATTAAATTTAAAGAGTTAAATTTAATGAAAGAGAAGTTGGACTTCTTAATTAAAAGGGAGTGGGATTTCCTAAAATGACATAGGGATGGGCATTTTTGGAAATCACTGAATTCGGATTCAGGAAAAATTGTCTTGACTCTAAAAGATGGAGAAATGATTTCTGTGCACATTGGTGAAGTCAGTTTATCAATTGGAGTCACGATGAATTTTATATTAATTTCTATAACTTAATCCAGTCTAGAAATTATCTATAAATAGGACTGCAGTGTTCGAAAATTTGGTGTGAATTCAGTCTTGCAATTTTTGAATTTCAGCCTATATTATTCAAGGGGATTTTCGAAATCCTCTGTCCCTTTTGGAAAAAATTTGGGTTGTGTTTTTGTGAAAAATTACAATCTGAATTAACAGATCATATCTGTTTATTCTCTATGCAAACTTCTGATTGATTTCTAGTGCAGTCATTTAGAGGGTTTTGTTTTCTATTCGTGGACCTGATTGAAGAAACGTTCGTTCATCAGTTCCGGGGATATACAACAAGAGCAGATTAAATTCTATTGGTGTCCATAATCTCGCTTCGAGATTTTAAGGTAAAATATTTAACAGTAATTATTTGTTTTACTTACACAAATTTAATCGTAAAGTTTTGATACCCAGATATGGAATCGTTCCATATTAATAAAATAAATTTTAAACTTCCGCTGCACCGGGTATCAATTATAATTGATCTGAACACAGTTTTCCAACATTTACAAGATGATGTATTTATACAAGCGAAATTATACTACGATATAACTTCATAACTGTCCTTTTAACTAATGTATCAAGTTATCAATTATCAACTAGAGCTGTCAAACGGACTAATCCATGGTGGGGCGGGCCGGCCCACCAAAAACCCACCTTTTGGCGGGTTGATGGCGGGCTAGAAATCATCAACCCAACCCAACCCAAGGTGGGTTGTGGGTTAGACGGGCCGTCCCGCGGGTTGGCTCACGACAAATAAAAATAAATAAAAAATATTATAATTAATTATAAATATCATTTAATAAATAAATATTAATAGAAACATATTAATAAAATTTTAATTATTGATTTCATGTGTGTGAATTTTATATAAAGTAATTAATACCAAAAAAAATCACAACTTTTATTAAAAAATACATATATCACAATAAAAATAAAAATAAATTATTAATTTTACAGACCTGCGGGCCAACCCGCGCGAGTCACGAGACTTGGCGGGTTGGCCCATCTTGGCCCACCTTTTGTTGGGTTGAAAAAATTTCAACCCAACCCACTTAAATTATGTGGCGGGCCGGGCCGATCCGACTGGCCTAACCCAAATTGGCGGCTCTACTATCAACTAGCCAAGTATAACTTATTTATCTCTAATACAATATCATTTGATCAATAAAGGTTTTAGCTCTTCTTTGAACATGTTTCATCTTCAAGTCTCCATCCTGAGAACATATTGCTTTTCTTGTATATCAGCTCTTCATATTGCCATCTCTGCAGCAAGCTGATGAAAATAAAGCAAAGAGTAGTCCATTTTCTGGACCTCCAAAGCGCTATTTATCGGATCATTGAGTTTTTGGGTACTTCTGCATTCATGAAACTAAACTTATAGGATTTGCGGGGACACCGATAACTAGAGAATTAACAAGAGGCATAAATCTTGCGCAACAATTATATCACAAGAAAGATATGTCCAAATTAAAAGCTCCAAGAATCTCATCTTGCTTTTCCAGAAATTCTTCTATGCCTCTAACATGCAATCAAAATCTAATAAGTAGATTATGGAAACAACTTTGGACAGACATGATTCAAGACCATTTAATTATTATTAATAATGGAATAATTTAACATTCAGAGAGCTTAATCTGACTTGGAGCACGATGTCCATGCTACCAAGAAGTTTAAAATTATCACCAACGATTTTGCAATCCCAGATCTTCCATGGACAAATTCAATGTCATACAAAAACCGGAGCGCAAATTTAAATATTCATGAAAACTATAAAAATTTAGTTCTAGCTTTCAACAATTATCTTATTCGATGCACAAGAAAAGTTTCAGAAACATACAAAATAATATACCTAACACAGATGTGTCTCATTACTAGTCATAAATTATATTGGCATTTTCCATTCAATGGTAAATGATAAATTTAAAATTTATGCACCATTTCTGAATCTTGCTCATGCTTCTAGACAGAAGAATACATAGATAACACAATCTCCACCTAACACAAAATTCAGCTACGTTAGTGTAAAATGAGAGATACTTTCACCATATTCATCTGCATTTGTGTTGTATATAATATCCGGCTCCCACATTGGTTATGGCGTAAAATGAGAGATACTCTTTCCTCCCATGGAGAGGGACAACACTGTAAATAGATAAAGAAACTAGGCATATATTCCAGCTAAGATAACTAACCTAAGGCAGATATCTGATTCAATTAACTATGATGCAATAGAACTTAGAAAAGCAAGAAAAACTTTAACAAGAAGCAAATGACCGAATTCGAGAAATGCTTACCAGGGTTCACATTAATATCACCCTCCAAACTTTGGAACCTTCAACCAATAAAAATTTCTCAAATCTCACATTTTTATCAAAGGGGGAAAAAACAACAATCAAACAAAAGCCACAGCTTACAAGATAGACACCAATAAGTATATATTGGCACACCAAATTAGTAGTATCTGCTCTCCCCTGCAATTACACAACCAAGTAAACATCCAAACGCCATCGCACCACTGCGAAATTGTTTTGCAATTCCACAGTTGTAGTTTTCAGCCAAATTGGACGATCCAAACTGATCGATAGTTTTATCCCAACGAAAAAACGATGGCGATTGATGCTACGATGACCGCGGAAAGCATGACGACTCCATCACGATCCAAACTGATTGATAGTTTTATCAAAAAAATTCTATGCCAGCAAACGGGCACTCAATGGTCCCAGATGATGTGCAGATCAATCTAGGCCATTGATCTGCCCTTGGGGCAGACAAGGCAGCATAGACAGACCCGTTTTCATCCCAAAAAACATCAAAAACCACCTTCTAATTGTTTTTAAAAACCATACTTAAAAGAACATTTTTCAAAAATAATCTATAAAATTTTTATCCAAACCCATACATTAAATTTTTTTAAACTTATAAAAAAACTAAAAACGTTTTTAAAAAATAAGTCCAAAGGAAACTTTAATATTTTAAACTTGATTATCATTATTTAAAATTTAAATATTTCAAATCAATTTTTTTAATTTAACTTGATCGTAATTATTTAAAATTTAAATATGTCAAATACATCAATGTTTTAAATTAATATTTATTTCATACGCATTTTACATATTCAATTTTCCTATTTTGATTATTGGAATTAAAATTTGTGGAATAAAAAGCTAATTCTAAAAAGTTGTTTGAACATGAGTAAATTTTATTTAGCTGAAAAACAATCGATGTTTTATATATTTCAACATTTTAAAAATATAATTTAATTAGAAATTAGAAATTTTATGATAAATTTATTTTTATAGAAAAATTTTATTCTAAGATTTGAAATAGTATTTTAGTTCATATAGTTTGTTAGTTTTACCTTGTCAAAAAAAAAAAGTTTGTTAGTTTTACACCTTGTTAAAATTTCAGTTTTTTGTTGGTATTGTTAAATTTTATATTATTGTAGAGTCAAATAGCCCAATAAATTCCACCTACGAGGTAACATTGTGAAAATGGCTTTCTGGATGCAAGTATTAACTATTAAGTACCTTCTCTCACTCTTGCTGGACCTTTAAATGAAATAATCTTCCTTCAAAAGGGCCAGGCCAATGAAACTTGTGGTCAGGGATGTAATTGTGTCGACCGAGTCCACTTAAATGGTTGAATTTAACTCGTTTATAATCGAGTGAAACTCACCATTTATTACACAACACATATACATATAATATATATAGGCCCACCAACTGTGCCAACTTCTATTCTCACCATGTACAATAGTTGAGTGTTTTATACATGGTGGGCACAGAGGTTGGCACGGTTGGTGAGCAGCATAAGTCAAACTCTATATATATAAATTTTCATCTGCCTATATATATATATATAATTGTTTGTGTGTATTTGTAATACACTATACACACCAACCCTATCGATATAATAGAAGATATTTCAAAATAGAATAACACTCCTGTGAGAAAGTCTCAATCCGTGAGACGGATCAACCCAACACAAGAAATTACCCAGTATAATTGACCCATATTCTAATCGTGCTCTCTCACATATCTTGTGACCCTCACAGATCTTATTGCAGATTTTTGAAAATCAATAGGGAATCATGACAGTTATCATGCCCTAACTCTGGAATTGTTCATGTAAAAGGCGTATGGATTCAACAACAGCTTGTGTACTGTTTCTTAGGCCATCTCCAACCACAAACACCATTTTGGTGCAATTTTTGCACCAAATACAATATTCATCTCTAATTGATTTACATCAAATCTTGCACCAAAAAAAAATATTCTCGGAATATTCCTTTTATTTTACATATATTAATTATTATTCAATATATTTTAAATAAATTTTAATATTAAATTAAATGAATTATTATAATATTTTTTTATTAATATTTAATTATTAAACAATAATTTAAATATTAAATTATTATTTATAATTTAAAAAACAAAAAATATAATATATATTTAATTATTATAAATAAATATAATAATTAAAAATTTTGAAAAAAAAAAAAGTAAAAAGGGATGCGCCAACCCTTTCCTGCGCCAAATTTGAAGTCGTCTCTTGATGTGATAGCGCAGCGTGCTATATACCTTGAGCCCAGTCTGTGAGCTTGATTTATTGACCTTGTACGTGTCTTGGTACCCAGATGATCACTTGCATACATGCAATTATAATACTGTACACTCATACTCTCGTGCTTAGTATTTTATGCTCACATCTTCGTACTGTTTTTGGAACACCCTATTCCATGGGACACGTTTGCGACTGGATGAGGCGGGTGGTTCCAGGAAAGCTTAGGCTGCTGTCTGTGAGCACTTGAAGATGTTTGTGTTCTGTCTAAGCCTTCAGTATTTATGTTTGGGTTTATACATTACCTTCGATATGGTTGTATAACTAAGTATTTTACATATTCATTTCCTTGGGATTGTAAATTTTTTATGGTTTCCGCTGTTATATTCTGATTATTGTTTAATTAAATTGAATGCATGTGTAAGCTCTTGATTTTTTGGTGATCACGGTGAGAGTCACTACATGCACCACCTCGACATAAAAGAAAAATTAAGGGAAAACTGCAATTTTGGTCCTGTATGTTTGTCACTTTATGATTTCGGTCTTCTATGTTTTCATATTTCAGTTTTAGTCCTGCATGTTTTGATTTTTGGCAATTTCAGTCATTTTTTCTTCGAAAATGCTTACGTGACACTGTATACGTCAATTATACATCATCACTGCATCGGTGTCATATCAGCGCCACATCAGAAAAAGGACTAAAATTGCCCAAAAAATAAAGATAGCGAACTAAAACTGAAATTTGAAAATATAGAGGACCAAAATCGCAAAGTGACAAACATATCGGACCAAAAAAAACAATTTTCCCAAAAATTAACTACACAAACTTTTATGGAAGTCCAACTTCTAAAATTTGATGTAGTTTTTTTAATTAATTCTCTATTTTTCGTAGTGGTAAGGCAACAAATAATTTGAAATCTTGTGAATAAGGCTACGCATTGTCATAAAAACCTAACAATTTTTATAGAAGGCTAACTAAAATTTGGTATTTTCTTTTAATTTTTAACTTTTTTTCTCGTAGTGGCAAGACAACAAATATTTGTGGATACTTATGAACTAGAGTACTAGACTATGTATTATTATAAAAAATATATATACAAATTTTTATAGAAGGCTAAATAAAATTTGGATTTTTCTTGGATAGATTTTAAATCCATGAATTTCAAATATATTCAAATGTATTTTTGTTGTATGTAGAAGTAGCAACATAAATTTCAAATCTATTTTTTTTCATTTTTATATGATATTTCATGTTGATTAAGATAGATTTCAAGTCCACCCAATAATAAACTCATTTGAAATGCATTATACTTTATATAACTAATGTATAAATAAGTAGTGTATAGATTTAATATTTAATCTATTGTTTCATTGTTAACAATTAAATAGATTTTAAATCCACAGCCTCATAAATTCGTAGCTTTTAGTGTTTTGATCAATTTTTTTTCATTCAAGGGTGTTTGATGTTTTCTGTTAACGCTCTATTTTTTCAAAGTGGTATGACGACAGTTATATATCTGTGGAAATTAGTAAATGAGGCTGTGTAATGTTATAAAACAAAAAAAACAAAAACAAAAACAAAAAAACAAAAACAAAAACAAAAAAAAACACACGCACACACACACAATACACTTGTATTTGGTTGCGCACCAAATGACAAATAAACGCTACATCTTACTTGGACTAATCAGGCAGTTCAAATTGTTAATGGAAATTGGACATGTCATATAGAAAACACTACAATTGAGCTTATATCGATACATTTTATGAAAATGTAAAATTAAATAGTCAAGAGGCGTTCTCGCGCAGGCCCGCGTATAGTTGCAAATTAATCGAAGAGTTCAATTCTGCACAAGTGTTCTTTCCCCGTGGTTTCGTTAAAGTAAGTTAGATTCTGACATTTCTTTCGGTTGCATGGACACCTTATAGTTCCGTCAGGTAAACATGTCGAATTACTTTTTGCAAAAACAACAAAAACCTCTATACCATGAATGAATTCATCATTCAAATATCCATTAACAAATCGACGATCAATCCAACTTCTGTCGTAAGACATATTCGTTCCTACATGCATTAGTGTATATATATATATATTTGAAAGTTGGTTACAAAACATATTCAAATTGTAAATTTTAAAAATTTATTCCAGGTTATAAAATAAAATTTATTATGCAATTAAACAAAAATTTTCATAAAAAAATATTTTACAGCAAATTTTAAAAAAACAATTCGTATTTCAAATAACGTACCTCTTATGCTAGCTTGTGGATTTGAAACAGCGAATAGGAGACAAACTTTTATTGGGCCGTGTTGCTATCAACAAAACAAAGAATTTCGTATTATATAGGCGTTGCAAGATTTAATTCTGACGATGAGGCAAATTTATATAGGCCAATTGTTGCCACAGTTTTATAAAACCATCACAATGTAAATAATAAATTAATGAGACGTAGAATAAACGCGTATATATATATATATTTGAAAGTTGTTTACAAAACATATTCAAATCGTAAATTTAAAAAATTTATTCTAGGTTATAAAATAAAATTTTTTATGCAATTAAACAAATTTTTTCATAAAAAAAAATTACACGACAAATTTTAAAAAAAACAATTCGTATTGCAAATACCGTACCTCTTATGCTAGCTTGTGGAGTTTGAAACAACGAATAGGAGACAAACTCAATTTTATTGTGGCGTGATGCTATCAACAAAATAAAGAAGTTCGAATTATATAGGCATTGCAAGATTTGATTCTGACGACGAGGAAATTTATAGGCCAATTTTTGCCACGGTTTTTTATAAAACCGTTGCAAAGTAAATAATAAATTAATGAGACGAGGAATGAACACGTTTTTAATGCGTAGAATAAATATTTCCACGGTTAAATTAACACTGTAGCAATTGTTGTCACGGATTTAGTTAAACCATGGCAATGTTTGCCACGTATGTAAACCGTGGCAATGTTGGCAACGGTTTATATTAAACCGTGGCAAAACCGTGGCACTTTTTACCACGGTTTATTTTCAACCGTGGCAATGTAAAAAATAAATTAATGAGACGCGGAATGAATGCGTTGTAGACGCGTAAAATAAAATTTGCCACTGTTAACTTAAAATCGTGGCAATATTTGCCACGTATTTTAACCGTGACAATTTTTGCCACGGTTTGAATTATACCGTGGCAAGTTTTGCCATGGTTTAATAAACCGTGGCAATGTAAATAATAAATTAAATATTGTCACTATTTAATAAACACCGTTGCAAATTATTGCAACGGTTTAAAATAACCGTGGCAAATGATGACGGTTTGAAAAATAGCATAATATTGCCACGGTTCTTGTAAAAACGTGGCAAATATTGCCACGATTACATTAAAAACGTGGCAATTTGCCACGGTTATTAGAACCGTTACAAAAAATATTGCAACGGTTTTATAAACCGTGTTGAATTACCACGGTTAATTTTTACTGTTGATATTTGCCACGTTTTTATTAAAACCGTGACAACGTTTGCTACGGTTTATATTAAACCGTGGCAAACTCCGTTTTTTTTTTGTAGTGATAGATCGATCAAAAATTTGAAAGTCAAAACTTATCAATTGTTACTACATGCATGTAAATTAAATATTTATGAGTTTAGTAATTAGAATAAACTTACATTTTGCTTAATGCAGTAAACCTACTTAAATCATTTTTAAAAATTCTTATAATATGAGATATTTAACACAAAAGGATACTTTTGAATATAGCTTTTTGAGGAGGTTGATTAGAATAATAATTAACTGCTAAAAAACACTAATTAAGAAGAAAGATCGAAAATACCAAGTCATGGGCGACTATATATTCTATAGTTCTACTTTAATAAGACTCTTATAATGTCTTCCGTGACTTTACAAAGAGTAGCAAACTGAGTGTTTATAGATGTCATAGGCGACTTGATTTCAAGCTTAGCAAAGCATTTCTCACATTCTTGTTCATCTCCATTTGCATAATTCATGTCAGTGATTGCCTCTTTGAGAGAATTTGATTGCAAATGTTCTACCGCATGCTGGATATAATCTGTGCTTTCATCGTACACTGGATAACAGACATTGTCCAAACACTCTGGTACGCGGGGATCCGTTGCGTTCCTTCCCAATTGAAGCATAACTCTTAGTATTTCATCTACTTTGCTCCGTGTTACCCCCATCATGATACGTGCTAGTCCTTTTATGTCTGCGTTGTAGCTACGAGGATTCGATTTCAAAGAAGAGATGCACAATTTGTAGTCATACGTTCTCTTACACACGCTTTCTAATAATGTCATGTCTTTGTTGTTGCTTGCTTTTCCTTGAGCAAAGAAGGAGATGGACACCGTAACAAGAACTATCAAAAACACTTTTTTTGTCATTTGTATGTTTTTCGCAGATAATTAATAGATATGCAAGACAACAATTGAATTATATATGTTTGTGAAATACATATGATGATGACTAAAGATAACAACAATATCGATATAAAAGGAATTATTTAATTACAAAAACAAAAATTTATTGTAGTTCCAAAAAGGTGCGATATGTGTTTGATCCGAAAAAAAAAAGAATATATCATTTGTTTCCATTATCATCACAATAAATGGAGAAAGATACTCTAACGACATTTGGGATAAGTTTCTTAATAAAAAACATATTTGTAAAATATTAATTATTAAATTGAGAAACTATTTTAAGAGTAATTATTAAATAATGATTTTATAGATGCAAGATCATGATCTTGCTTCTGGATTTCTTTTTTGAAAAAAATATTTTTCTCATCCCTGTATTCAAAATTTGAAATGCTTTTGGTTTTTATTTAGTTTATATAAAAAAAACATCTCTGAAATAAATGCTTTGCAAGCGATAATTATTTAACAGTTGTGGTTGTGGATCGAGTGGTCCTACAATCTTGTTACAAAAAAAAAATTAAATTATTAAATTAAAAAACAAGGATTTAAAAAATTAGTAGGAATATGAGAGGTACTTTTGGCTAAATTAAAAGGGAACAGGATGTTTAAATTATTTTAAAAATAAAAATTTCTTAATAAAATAGGGGTAAGAAAAAGAGATTGGGAATAAACTACTGTGTATATTCTATTGGGGAATGATGTTGGAGAATGTCAAGCTTGAGTGACTCGAAATTTGCGAACTTGATTAAATTCAAGATTTATGATTATCAAGCACGGGACGATCGAAGACAAGAAGAAATCTTTGGAAAAGAAATTAATATACGTACTTGAAAAAAAAAATATTGCAATCACTGAAAAAATGTAACAAAGACACATAAAAATAATATATATAGTGTGAGTTTCTTAAACTCATATTTTGCTTTAGCTTTGCTAGAAGGATGCTATAATATTACTCTACAAAAGTAATTCTGATAAAAAAATTAATATTAGAATAACTTATTTATCAAACACTATTAATTTTTTATTTATAATTTTTCACTTATTATAAAGTAAAAGTAGCATGTTGACTAGTTGGTTGCACATAAAATTTAGATAAATAAGAAACCATTCATTTTTTGTAGTCACACCCAATTATTATTGTTTTTATGAGTTGGGACGAAATGTTATAATTATGTCTTGAACTCGAGATTTTGTTACTCAAAACTTTATGCCGTTGAAAATCCACGCTACACGCTCTTAGAATCTATCGTTGAATGATAAATAATATGCATATTTAAGTTGAATATGGTCACATATACAACAAAATAAAATATGTCCATGTGGAGGAAATAATATATCTAACGTTTACTTTTCAATAAAATGTTAAAAAAAAAAAACCAAATCCCAACAATTTAAATATTTTTTGACCCATCAACAATTTTAAATTATGTAGCATAACATGCAATTATATTATATGGAAAAAAACATGAAAAATAAGGAAAAAAGATCGATGAAAGGTAAATGAGATATAATAAGGGCAATTTGCTCAAAAATCCCCAAATGCAAACATGTTTTGCTTTGGGGTCCCTAGTCATAAAATGTGGTACAAAACAATACAAGATGTGGTACAAAACCATACAAGATGTGGTACAAATTAACAAAAAATGTGGTACAAAAAAGTGGCTAAGGAGTGCAGAACAAAACATGTTTGCATTGGGAATTTTTGAGCAATTTGCACATATAATAATGGCAAAAAAGTAGAAATATGAAATAGTATAGAAAATATATACACCATCATCCTATGCATGTGATGATGTGAACATACATAAATATTGGTATAGCACATGCCCTTTCCCATTTCGGTGCTAATAATGTTTTTTTAATATACTTTATTTATTTTACTAATATAGAGTTTTGCCTTACACAAGCAAAAAGACTAAACCAGCTATTAGTGGTCATTACTCACTGTGTTAATAAAATTCTGATGAATTTAGTTCTTCACAATATTTAGATGTAAACACCACCAAGTTTTTATTGTAAACTTAAAGTATGTTTCCTAGTTTGTTACGCATAAAATTTTGGATAAATAAGAAGCCATCCAATTTTTTGTCACCACACTTAATCATTTTATTTTAGTTTTTTTTTTTTTAAAAAAAAAAAAAGAAATTTGAGGGGAGTTGTTGTAACTGGATTTCGAATTCAAGTTATCATTTCAAATTGAAACATTTGAAAATTTACTTGGGGACTCAATAACTAAGATCAAACAAATTCGTCAAGAAATGTGATGTCAATGTATAATCCAATTTCATATCAAAATTTTTCATTAACATATAAAATTTTGTATTTTTATACTTTTATCAAGAAGAACATCAACTGTACACCAGATAATTAATATTAAAATGTTTGAAATAAAATTATATGAAAATTACCATATAAATTTTGTAAATATATGAAGTGCAAATTGCATATCTTATTCTGCATAGGTTATAATAAAATAATTATAAATATGAATTAATTAAATTATAAATAATTTCATAAAAAAATATACACAAGAATTAAATTTCATTTTGCATTTTAATATTCAATCATTTTAACAATAAAAAATTATATGAAATAACTCCAAAATTAATTTTGTATGGGCTGGATAATAACATGTAGTCTAATATGTTAATAAAATTATTAAAAATATATATTAATAATATTAACTCAGGTCGAGAAGAGGTTTTATTCTCGTCCCTATCTAGATATCAACCGAGATGGAAGAATTTAGGTCGAGAAAACTTCGAGTTGATATCTTCTTAAGACGAGATTGGAATGGAATTCGAGATTTTGAGAAATGTTGTTAGTCTAGTTTGAACTTGTGAAATCCCTCTAACATATCACTAGCCATAGTCATAGTTAATATAATATTACTTGGTGATGGGTCGGTTGAGTGTATATAATTTAAATCCATTAACCCAAAATAAAGAATGAATTACAATTATATGTAGTCAACATACACATTGTTTCTTTGTTTCTAAAAATAGTTTTTTCTTCATTGTTTTCTTTGTTTCTAAAAATAGTTTTTTCTTCATGTATTGAACTATCTATAAAGTATAATGTATTCATAGAATTTGAAAGCTTCGATCCCTGTCTCTATTAACCTTTTTCCCCTTTTACTTGCAATGATGACTAATCAAAAATCGAGATGAAAGAAAAACATAGTCAAACATAGTTATTAACCAAATGATATACAATAATACCCAAAATATATCTATTTTTTTCCTTCCCAAACAAAAGAAGAAAAAAAAAAAGAAAAGAAAAGAAAAAGACTCACAATTATGAAGAACAAATTCCAATGATATGAAATCATAAGCTTGAAATAAAGACAATTAACCTGAAATATGTATACAATTCCAACTGTCTCATTGACCTCAAAGAAAATTTTCAAATGACATACTTGGGACGACAAATCACCAATAAGGCACGAATATTTGGGAAAAAATTGATTTTATATATGTAATGAAAATGTGTTAATCATTATACTTTAGAGACATATTTACAAAAAAAAAATTAATATTTTAAAATTAATATATATGTGGACATGCTTATGTCCGTGGTCCATTGCTAATTTGCTATGGCGTGTCCTTTTTTTTAGACATTTATAGCCAAAGTCTAAATTATTTGTTAATTTTGGCAACAAATCTCTTACTTTTTATATAAAAATAAGCTTATTTAAAGAATTAAATATTTTTTGGATACACCTCCTCAACTTAGAGAAAAATTGGCTACAAAATTTTTTTAATAAAAGATTACCTAAAATTTGATGTGTTCTATTAATTTTTCATATTTTTCCTAGTGCATGGTGGTAAGCCAACAAAAACTTGTAGAAACATGTGAACTAGGAGGCTTGTTGTTATAAAAACTTACACAAATTTTTATAGAAGGCTCAATAAAATTTCTTATTATCAACATTCTATTTCTCGTAATGGTACGCAAGAAAAAAAAAATTATTTGGTGGAAACATGTAAATATCGCAAGGATGACATGTAGACAGCCATGATGACAAATTCCAAATCCCATTATATATATGATGAGTAATAACTATTGGGAAATTACAAGCATATTTAATATATTATCATATGGCTATATATTCTCATTTCTATATAAACTTAGTCATTGTCTTTATCCATCTTAAACATGAAAATAGGAATTAACTATAATTGTATGTATAATCATTTTTGTAATTTGTTAAAATGATAAACAACGAAATTTCAAGCTTATATATAAATGTGGCCGGACAACGTAACAATGCCTATCACTTACACACTAGCTAGCTAGCTCCATAAACTTTCAAGCTGAAATTCTTATAAGATCGTAACTCGTAACAACCGTGTGGTAGTTCTTGCTTTAAATTCCGAGGTCGAATCTGCGGCAAAAATCGTAAGGATTCTCTTGAGTTTATTTTTACGTACCAATATTGTTCTATGATTTGTGCAATATATATGATCTTCGATATAATCACAGTACTTCATAACAATGTCCAACTTAATTCTTGTCAATTATATTGTAGAAGAAACTGACGAGGAATTCTGCAGCTCTCATTATATGATCAACATTATTTAGAGCATACGGACTGCAAATAATTAACCAGGTAATTAATTAAAAACGATTTATTCTCTTCGTTTGAAAGAGCTAGCTGCGTTTCGTTTTTTTTTTTAATTTCTCAGTAGTACTCGAACGATTAGCATTGCAAAAGTGAACATGTATTGTTTAAGACTCGTGTTAATTATATTTTATTTAAAATTAATAAGAGATAATTAATTTTAAATTTTTGGGATTTAAAATAATTAAACCAGATAATTTAATCACGTATTTAAAATTAATTATGTTTTGGAAAATATCGGACGGCGCCGTATCTACGTCATAAATGTGGCTTCGGAAATCTCCGGACGAGAGCTATCTTCCGGCACCTATATTACAACTTTTTTTCTTTTTTTTTATCGCGACTCCCGGAAAACCCGTCGCCTTTTGCCGCCGCCGTAATAGAAGGCTTTTGTTCCTTCGAGCCGAAAATTGTGAATTTAGAAGCAAGAATTCGCGCGAGCCGAACCCCTAGCCTTTTCGGGACTGAAATCTGTGCGCGATTCTCCAGGTGACGTTCCGGCCATTTTTAGACAGAAGCTTTTCGAGCCAAGTTTCCAATTTTCTTGAGTTCGTGGCTCTCCGGTCAAGTTCCGGCCGACCGCCTTCGGTTTCCTACCATTCTACTTCGAGTTGGAGGTGTTCAACTCGATTTCCCAGCCTTCGGATTTGAGTTTAGCTACTAGTTTGAAAGTGAGTTCAAATTAGACCGATTTAAAGTTCGATTCAAATATTTCATAATTGTATCTGCGACATCATGAGTTGGAATTCCAGAAGTCTGCTTGGTATATATATTTTAAAAATTCAGATTTATATTTTAGACATTTTCCAAGTCTTGCGTAGTATGAATTGAATATATTGGCTATTCGATGAATTAAAATCGCTAAATATAATTATTAGAATTCATGGTGCCAATTCTTGATATAAAATGCAAAGTTTGGAAATTTTAGGACTAATGGTTGCTCGAATGCAGTTTAGCAATGTTAAATTTAAAAATACTATTATGCGACTCTAGAAATGATTCATTTTAGGCATTTTAATGTAATATTGAGATTTTAGGAACTTAAAATTGCCTACATGGTTGAAGTTAGACTTTTTAGTTGATTTGAAATGGTTAAATTTTTATATGATTATAAGACCTTTTAAATGACTATTCAGGTGAATTGTCTGAGTTGACATTTTCAGGCATTTTTTGAGGATTTATATGATTGGTATATGCTTGATTGAGGTACGTAGATATCAGTTATTTTAATGATGTATGACAAATGCATTTGATTATCCTGTGTATGATTTATGTGTTTTTTGTTGAATTATGTGATATTATATGCTGACTTGTATATTATCAGTCGTTAATTAATGTGTAAATAAAATATTTTTTTTTTGTCAACACACAAATTGATTTTAGTTAGACACATCAATGTCACTAAACATATCTCATTGAGCCTTTTTATCATTGAGATCCAGTATATTTCGGTTGAGATTCGTTATATATGATATGAAATGATAAATATCGTGAAGATTTTTGGGCACCTCACATATTGAGATCCAAACACCAGAGGAAAAATATCACGCCCCGGGCCTATGTCCGCGCCTGCGCGACCGCACAATGAGCTCCTATAGCAAATACTTCGTATTCGTCTTCGCTTTACGAAAATGATTAAATCAAGTTGCTATAGAGGTCCATTGTAGTCCATATTTTCTCATGTGAGATCGGGGTATTAGTACAATCACTTCTCTTTCAGAAGTACACGTTCTCGTCGCACCCTAACCGAGTATCATAAGCACCTCTCTTTCAGAAGTAGACGTTCTCGTCGCAGCCTAATCTCTCGATTCACGAGTATCGGGAATCTAGATGTTGCTCCAAAAGTTCAGGAGGTGGCTCCCACGCACGTAGCACTTTGCCCCGCATAGCACTTATTTCCCGGAGTCAATGCTTATAAATTCAAGTTGCTATAGATGTCCATTATAAATTCATTTTAAGTCTTTTATTTTTCTCATGTGAGAGAGGGAATATCACAAAAACCATGGAAGAATCCAGACTTCTGCCTTAAATATAATCCAATAGAAAATTATTTTTTAAGTTTGTATTTAGAAAACAAATAACATAAATGATCTTAGCCACCAAAGTTCGCATGAAAGAACACTTAACTGCATGAAAAAATCTTAAGTACAAGGCACACATGTTGACATTTTCATTATATATAGCTTAAAACTCATATCTTAGTCCAACCTAAAATCGGCTGGCAACGAATAAACCGTAACCTGGCATACGTGATGCAAGAGTGGCTATGCTTCAGTTCACTGTTCACCTTATTTCATGTGATAATTAACTAGTCCTCACTGAATTGCTCTAACGTATTATGTATGTATATTCTACTGTTTTTTTCCTAAGTTATACAGAGATTTAACAAGAGTCTGCCGTGAACAACATGATATTTTAATATCGGCATAAACTTTACATGAACAGTATATGAGTATATCATGCCAACAAATTAAGTAAATCAGATATTTTATTGGTACTAATGATGCAAGTTTTTAAAAGGAAAAGCAGCAAAGAAGCATGGAAAAACAATATGTTATGAGTTGTGTGTGTATATTGTTATTCCTCATCTCGGCATAACGAGGTGTATACCTGCAAATGACTTTCGTAGTTGCCAAATATTGTATTGGAAACCTCACAGCTATCTCCCAAGCGATTTCACCAGCACCAACTACAGTGCAAAGACAACATACATCTTGATAAGAGCAAGAATTTACTATGAGCATGTTTTTATTCTGGACAAGAAGATCAACATGTATTTCATGGGAGATGGGATGGACAAGACTATAATATCCGGGAAAAGATGCAAGAACATGGGATTCCCGACTTACGACACAATAATAGTTAGTAAGTAGTTTAGAAGTGTCAAAACGGGCTAGCGGAGAGGGCCGTCTACATTAATCCGTCGTAACCCATCATTAGGCTGGATGGGAGGGCCCACATTTTAGACTGTTGGAAAAACACCAACCCAGCTGTTTTGGGTGGTGGGACGGGTCAACTCGGGTGGGTGGTTTTGTGTAATTTGGCGATTTTTGGCGAACAAAATCGCAATTCGCCACAAACCACCATTAGGCAGGGCGAGGTGGCCCACCTTTTAGGTAGGTTGAAATTTTTTTAAATCAATCTACCTATTTTGTATGATGAGGCGGGCCAACCCGACAAACCTAGCCTATTTTGACACCTCTAATAAGTACATGAAAACATAACTTCTGTAATTTTGCTTGACTAGTGGTCTATGAGTGCTAAACATGGAGGAGAAACCATTTCAAATGAATAATATTATTAAGATTATTGTGTTATTCATATTTTTTAGAATAGCCGCTAATTGTTTTGTGGCCAAGAAAATCACCTTCGAGAACATTGTTGGTGTAAACATGAAGAGTCAGTCGCTGACGAACGAAGGTGATTATTCCGCTTTCTACATATGTAGATTTGTAAGCTACCAGGATACATTATATGTCTGAAAGGGAATCCAATTTTTCAGAGAGTACGATGTTTATGGAATAGTAGACTTCATATTCGGCGAGGCACAAGCGCTGTTTCAAAATTGGCATATCTATGCACGCAGACCTCGTCAAGGGCAGTCAAATACGATCATGGCACAAGAAATTTTTTTTATCAAAACGAGAATTTTCTGCCATAGTGTTGCATAACTACACGATTGCAGACTTGCAGTGGCACCAGATTTGCAGCCGACGATGAACGTGAGGAGCTATTTAGGCAGGCCCTGGAATAACTACTCAACAACGGTGATCATGCAAAGTTTCTTGGACAAATTGGCTGATCCAAGAGGCTGACTGAAGTGGCCAAGATATGGATTAGACCATGTACACTATGCAGAATATCATAATTGGGGGGGCCAGGGGCAAATAACAACACTAGAATAAAATGGATGAAAAATGGTTAGGATTAACTAAAATACCTATAATTTGTCACATAATACCTTGCTTTAAATAAATTTCTTTGTGTCGCCAAATCAGATGATGGGTCTGCTATTTAGGTTGGGTATATAATTCAAAATCCATCCATTAATCCAATTAAACATAAGAAATTTAAGGGCTCAATACTTCAAATATTAACTTTGTTGGCTAAATTCTTATCGGGCCATTAAATTGCTTCAGTTTGATTGGGTTAATGGATGGATTTTGAATATATACCCAACCAAAATAGCAGACACATCGCCTGATCCGACGACACAAGAAAATTTCTTTAAAACAAAGTTTTATGTGACAGTCGTTATTTTAATTATCAAATAGAGAACACCAGAGTGCCAAAACAAATTGAAATAGTTTTATTTACATCCAAACTACAAGGAGACCTATCAAAATATAATCATAGGTAATAAGGTATTTTAGTTAACCCTGGCCATTTTTCACTTCTATGAAGACCCTTGCTATGAATTTTTTTGCTTTCGTAAATTCGATCGCGTGCGCCCATTTTACTCTAGTGTTGTTATTTGCCCCTGGCCCCCAATTATTATATTTTGCATAGTATACATGGTCTACTCCATGTCCTGGCCACTCCAGCCAACCTCTTGGATCAATCAATTTGTCCAAGAAACTTTGCATAATCATTGTTGAGTAGTTCTTCCAAGTCCTTCCCAAATGCTCCTCACGTTCATCGCCGGCTACAAATCTGGCGCAGCTGCAATTGTGCAGCTCTGCAGCACTGTGGCTGAAAATTCTCCTTTTGATTCTCTTCCTTGTGTCATGATTGTATTTGACTGCCCTTGACGAGGTCTGCGTGCATAGATATGATAATTTTGAAAGAGCGTTCGTGTCTCGCCGAATATGAAGTCTACTATTCCATAAACATGCACTCTCTGAAAAATTGGATTCCCTTCCAGACATATAATGTATCATGGTAGCTTGCAAATCTGCATATGTAGAAAGCGGAATAATCACCTTTGTTCATCACAGCGACTGACTGGTTCATGTTTACACCAACAATGTTCTCGAAGGTGATTTCCTTGGCCACAAAACCATTAGCAGTTATTCCTGAAATATGAATAACACAATAATCTTAAATATTATTTATTTGAAATGGTATCTCCTCTATGTTTAGCACTCATAGACCACTAGTCAAGCAAAATTATAGAAGCTATGTTTTCATGTACTTACTAACTGTTGTTGTGTCGTAAGTGGGGAAGCCCATGTTCTTGCTTTTTTTCCCGGATATTATAGTTGTTCATCCCATCTCCCACGAAATACATGTTGATCTTCTCATCCAGAATAAAAACATGCTCGTAATAAATTTCTACTCTTATCAAGATGTATGTTTTCTTAATTTGAACCGTAGCTTGGTGACGCTGAAATTGCTTGGGAGATAGTTGTGAAGTTTCCACTACCATCCTTGGCAACTACGAAAGTCATTTGTGGGTATAAACCTCTTAATGCCGGGATGAGGAATTACAAAATATAAACATAACTCATAAAATATTGTTTTTCCATGTTTCTTTGTTGCTTTTGATGTCAAAAACTTGCATCATTAGTACCAATAAATATCGGATTTACTTATGACTACCAATCTGTATGATTGAACATCTTTATGTTCATAGCAATGAAACATTGTACACAACATCACAGATTCTAGTCTCGAGCGACCCTTATTCTTCTTTTAGGCGGCCCATTCAACTAGGAACTCGATTTAGAATATACAGTAATTTAAAATATGTGTTTCATCATTTTCATCACATGTACACCTTCATATTTATTTACTATATTTTATTCAAGGTCTTTAGCTATACAATTTGCATGAGTATGCAGATAAAGTAAAGCCAAAATTGAATAAAAGATTAATTATATTAAAATAAACGTTGTTTATTACACTAGAATCAATAAAATATTTAGCCAACAATTGGCTTGTAGGACATCAGGGGTGGATTCAAGGGGTGGCAGCCCTGACCTGCTTTGGCCCATATATATATAGAGTTTTGCTATGCTGCCCACCTCCATGCCCACCTATGAGGTGGCACTCATCCATTGGATGAACCATTTGTATATGATTCATCTCATCCATTGGATGATTGACACCTCATAGGTGGACATGGAGGTAGGCAGCATAGCAAAACTCTGTATATATATATATATATATATATATATATATAATTTTATTCCCTTAGCCCAACTAAAAATAGCTCAGCCCAAAAAATTTTTATATCTTCCATCTTTCATAATCGTGTGAGACCAAAGAAAAAGATGGGTTTCGATTTTTTAGATGAAGCCATTGAAGCTCTCGGTTTTGATTTCTTATATTTAGGAATGAAATGAATGATAAGCTATCGATTCCAATTTCCAAAAACAGAAAGCAATTTCGATTTTAGTTTTGATTAGTGTGAGAAGGTTCCAATTTTTGTTTATTATTCTTGGATATTAAATGTTAATGGTCTTTCAAATTTCAATGTTCGACTTGGTGGAAACTAGGGATTGAATTTCTATTTTTTAATTTAGGACATGTTGCACACAGTACACAATCATGGAAGAAAAAAATGAGGGGCTTGAATTGGTGGGGGCGTGGCGCACCTCTGGGGCATTGAAAGAGAAAAAAGAGTTTGTAATTCTCGATTTCTTTGTTTTAATTTAATGGTTGTTGGTTTACTGAGATTAAAATTTTTAGTTGATTCCTAATACAAATAAAAATGTGTATTGAAATTATAATCTGTTGCTACTTGCTAATATTTTTTGTTGTTAATTTAGCCACTCCTTAATTATTTTCTGGCTCCGCCCCTGAGGACATCTAGTCTAGGGTTTGGTTTTCGGTATACCGTATCATAAATATTGGTATGAAAAAAATTCATACCGGTACCAATATCGAAATTCAGAAATTTTGGTCCATACTAATACCGTGTAGATATAAAAAAATTGATATACCAAAAAAATGTCTATATTATCGAAAAAATTTCGATACGATATCTAAAAAATCGATATTTTGGCTCGGTATCTCAGCCTTAATCGAGTCTAATAGTTGGACATTGTTATGAACTGTGATACATCAAATATTATAATGCACAAATCATAGAACATTGGTAAAAATAAACTCAAGAGGATCCTTACAATTTTGCAGCAGATATGACCTTGAACTTAAAAGAAAGAACTGCTACACGATTTTTACGAGCTACGACCTTGATCTTAAGAATTTCAGCTTGTACTTAGTTCATGGAGCTAGTGTGTAAGTGATGAGCATTGTTGTCCATCTTTCCACATGTATATAAGCTTGAAATTTCTAATATCATATATGTTTCAAACAAGTGTGTTTATCCTTTTAACAAGTTTTCTCTAGATTGGATACAAATTACAAAAATGATAATACATACGTTTATAATTAATTCATATTATCATGTTTAAGATAGATAAAGACAATGACTATAAGTTTATAGAAATGAGAATAACCATATGATAATATATGTATACATGCTTGTAATTTCCATTACCTATTACTCATCATATAATTAATGGGATTTGGAATTTTTCACAAAATAATTTTTATCTTACGTACCATTATGAGAAATATAATGTTGATAGATTATATCAAATTTTAGTTAGACTCCTATAAAAATTTGTGTAGGTTTTTATAACAACAAGCCTCTTTGTTCACGTGTTTCTACAAATTTTTGTTGTCTTACCACCACTGGGAAAAAATGAAAAATTAATACTGTTATAAGTTATAACTCATGATGTGTCTTCAAAGCTGGCTGATCTGAGTTGAGGGGACCAGAACTGAACCGAATAACCGAGATTGGTATTGGGGACTGATTGTCGAGTCTAACTGAAGTGACAAATTAAACTGAACACTGAAGTGTACTAATGGGAACAGCTGAGGAAAGACTCAACTGAAGAAGGAAGCGAAGACTGGAGAGAAGTAGTGGTGTAGCTTTGACTGAATCAGTCGAGATATCCATAGTTGTAATCAGTCGTGATTGGAGTCAGTCGAGAATGAAATCAGTTGAGTTTCTTTAGCAGACGTCTGCGCAACTGGGTGATCAACTCGCCACTGATCATTCAGTCACCCGTAGATTTAGAAAAGTTTGTTAGCTCTAGAGGTGTCCATTCAGTCCGAAACGAACCAAGCCGAATTTCACATAAAATCGAACCAAATTTCACAGTTCGGTTAAAAAATGAAATATTTTTGGTTTTTTTTGTTCGGTTTTTAGTTTAACCAAATTTCTATTTATTTTATTTAATTAATTTATATTTATTTATTAATAAAAATACATACGAATATTAAGTGAATTAAAATATTAGATAAACAGTTAAAAAATTAAAAAAAAATCAAAAAATCAGTTTTTGTTTGGGTTCGGTGAACCGAGGGGGAAAAAAATCGACACGAAAATTCGAAAAACTAAAAACCGAAAATCAAACCAAAAATCTGGTTCGGTTTTCGGTTCAAACTGAATTTTTGGTTTCGACTCGATTCTGGCGATTAATCAAACCGTGAACACCCCTAGTTAGCGATGTTAGTGCATTGTCGATAGATATCCAAAAAAGATGTCAGAGAGTGTTTTTAGGCAAGTACACAAACAACTACACGTCAACATCAGTCGCCTATATATATATATATATATATATATATATATATATATATATCAGTCAACTGGAAGCAATGCGAGTCAAGAGGAGAGAAGAGTCAAATTAGTTAGTGAGTTCAAGAGCGGTTTAAACACGAGCGACTGAAAGAAAAATCAAAGGTGTCCAAGCTTTGATTTCAATTGAGAGTTTGTGTTGAATTCTTGAAGGTATAGCTTTGTGATGTACTTGTAAAACTCCAGTTCTTTAATAGGATTTGCTCCACCCGTGAATGTTGGCTATTTTTTGGCCGAACCACGTCATTACTTGTGTTCTTTAATTTTTGCATTTATCATTCATTCATTCTTGTGGTGTGTGATTAATCGAAAAGTGATCGGTTCAATTTTTTACGGTGACCTTTCCTTTCCTTCTATTTTTTTCTTTTTTTAAAAAGAATAAAATATATTTTGGGTATTATTATATATCATTTGGTCGATAACTATGTTTATTGTTTGTTTATGCTTTTCTTTCATTTTTTGTGACGTGGGAACCCGCAGCTGCTACTTTTCGGTGCGCTCTGAATAAACCTCCGAACTAACGCAATAGTCTGCAAACTACGCTAGTCAGGTAAACCACACTGGGCAAACCCTGTGTGACAGGCTAGTTCAAAATAGTGTTGGCAGGGGAAATCGAACTTCTGACCTCTGGCCAAGAGTTCATCTACTCCACCAACTTAGACACCCCCTTAGGGGCTTTCTTTCATTTTGATTAGTCATGTACCACTGCAATTAAGAGGGTAAAAAAATTAATAGAGACATGGATCGGAGTTTTCAAATTTTATGAATGCATTGAACTTTATAGATAGTTCAATACATTAAGGAAAACTATTTTTAGAAACAAAGCATACTATGGGTACGTCGACTACATATGACATATCATTGGAATTCATTCTTTATTTTGGGTTAATGGATTTTAAATTATACACGCCCAACCCAAATAATAGACTCTTCGCCAATTAAAATTAAATAAACTATGGCTAGTGATATGTTGAAGGAATTTCATAAGTCCAAACTAGCTAGACTAATAAGATCTCTCAAAATATGAATCTCATTTCACTCTTGTCCCAAAATATGTGATTATAGTATCCTTTGTTTCTAAAAATAGTTTTCCTTAATGTATTGAACTATCTATAAAGTTCAATGCATTCATAAAATTTGAAAACTCCGATCCATGTCTCTATTTATTTTTTTACCCTCTTAATTGCAGTGTTACATGACTAATCAAAATGAAAGAAAAGCAAAGACAAACAATAAACATAGTTATCGACCAAATGATAAACAATAATACCCAAAATATATTTTATTCCTTTTAAAAAAAGAAAAAATAAAAGGAAAGGAAAGGTCACCGTAAAAAATTGAACCGATCACTTTTCGATTAATCACACACCACAAGAATGAATGAATGATAAATGCAAAAATTAAAGAACACAAGTAATGACGTAATTCGGCAAAAAAAAAAGCCAACGTCCACGGGTGGAGCAAATCCTATTAAAGAACTGGAGTTGTACAAGTACAAATCAAAGCTATACCTTCAAGAATTCAACACAAACTCTCAATTGAAATCAAAGATTGGACACCTTTGATTTTTCTTTCAGTCGTTCGTGTTTAAACCGCTCTTGAACTCACTTACTAATTTGACTCTTCTCTCCTCTTGACTCGCACTGCTTCCAGTTGACTGATATCTATATCTATATATATAGGCGGCTGATGTTGACATGTAGTTGTTTGTGTACTTGCCTAAAAACATTTCTGACATCTTTTTTGGATATCTATCGATAATGCACTGACAGCGCTAACTAGGGGTGTTCATGGTTTGGTTAATCGCCCGAATCGAGCCGAAACCAAATAATAGTGAAATATTGAAAATGCACACTTCTCCCCTGTGAAATTTTAGTAGGCCTACACCCCTGACCTTTTAAAAAATTAGCACACTCGTCCGTTTAGATGAGTGATTGTTGCGCACGCGCCCCTCATGCGACTGGGCAAAGATTTTGATATTTTTTTGCACCAAATATCCCTGTGAAATATTAAAAATACATATTTGACCCCTGTGAAAATAATTTTTAAATCTTTTCAACCCATAATAGACAATTTTTATTAAAATCTAATTATAAAATATTTAGAAAACACTTATTGTTTTATTAATTTTATTTTTAAATTTATTATGATTATATAATTATATTCTAAAAAATATTATTATTTTATCTTGTTATCATTATTTTATTAAACTTTCTTCTTGTTTCCAACTTCTCAATTAAAAATACATTCATAAACGAGATTTAAATACCTAAAAGTACCAAAATATTAAATCAAAATGATATTTTCATGCATATTACTTTTCAATTAGGATTATAGATTTTTGAACCAAAATCAAAATTTTTTAAAATGCATTGCAGAATTTTCATTAAATAATAATATACAATATTTATTAAGATCTAATTATAAAATATTTTCCAAACATTTTTAATTTTATTTATTTTTAATTTTTAATTTAAATTTATAATTTATAATTAATTTATTTCTAAAAAAATTATTATTTTATCTTGTTATCATTATTTTATCAAATCACTTCGTGTTTTTAACTTTTCCATTAAACATGATTAATAAATAAGGATTTAAATATTTAAAAATACAAAAATATTGAACCAAATGATAAGTTCATGAATGTTACTTTTTCGATTTAAAATTATATAAGCATGTTATTTTTTTTATTATTTATTACAAATTGTGCAATGCATATTCTCGAAAATTTTAAATTTTTGTTCAATAATATATAGTCCTAAATCAAAAAAGCAATATTTTTAAACTTATCGGTTTAGTTTAATATTTTGGTACTTGAAATTATTTAAATACTTGTTTATGAATGCATGTTTAATGGAAAGTTAGAAACAAGAAAAAAATTTAATAAAATAATGATAACAAAATAAAATAATAATATTTTTTTAGAAAATAATGATATAATCATAATAAAAATAAAAATAAAAATAAAATTAATAAAACAAAAAGTGTTTGCTAAATATTTATAATTAGATTTTAATAAAAATGGTGTATTAAGGGTTGAATAGATTTAAAAATTATTTTCACAGGGTTCAAATATGCATTTTTAATATTTCACAGGGGTATTTGGTGCAAAACAAATATCAAAATCTTTGCCCAGTCGCATGAGGAGCACGTGCGCAACAATCACTCATCTGAAGGGGTGAGTGTGCTAATTTTTTAAAAGGTTAGGGTTGAAGATGCCTATTAAAATTTCACAGGGGAGAAGTGCGCATTTTCAATATTTCAAAGGAATGTTTGGTGTAAATAACTCTAATATATTCTCTACTTTATTTTGATTCTTTGGAGAAAATAATTTGTACGAAAAACATCATATAATATGTATGAGTGTATTAAGTTTATGACGCCAAATTAGTATTATGTGATTTTTTATTGTTTGTGAGTTTTTTTTTTAGAATTTTATATATTGATGTAGCCAAAAATCACTTGTACTCGACACGTTGCTTCCGCAAAGTACGGAATATGAATAAGTCCTTGTACGTTTTCTTGGGAGATCTTCAGTGAGTTGTTCCTACGTCACAAAACAAAGTCAGAGGAGCCGGGAGGGTTCCCGGCTAAGGCGCTCCGATGCTCAAGTCAGCGATTACTCAAGGAATAATGATCGAGAGTAGAGCGATATAGTGTTTAAGAAAGTTTGTACCTTAATAATGAGGTGACTTGAGCTATTTATAGATATTCAGAGAGTTTCATGGGCTTGAGCCTCTTATGGGATTTTGTAGAATTCAAGGTCTGCTTGAATTAAATATATATAATATTTAAATAAGCTTGGGCCTCAAAAATATTTGGAGTGGACCTTCATGATTGGGCTCAGGCCCAGTTGAATTTTTAGGTGTAACCTATCATAGGCCCCCCACTCTCGGGCGTGTCGCATGTGTTGAGAGGACCGAGAGTAGAATTTTTATCTGAGTATTGTCAGAAATTTAGTTGCTGAGAACGAATATTGTTTGCCACTGCAAAAATTACGGGGATCGAGGGGGCAGAGCCACCTCGTGGGGGCTCGGGGGCAACACCCCAGAAAGCTCTTCAGATATAGAGATATCATGATGGAGAAAAAGTAGTAGGACTGTGATGCAAGGAAATTAAAATCCTGGTAAAATAATAATTACAGTGTAACTGAATAGAAATCAAAGTTCTGATAGAACATTAATTGTAGAAACCCAGTAGAACTCTATCAACTACTTTAACTATAAATTTAGCACCACAATATGTTTTCGTCACAATTTACTAACAAGATTATTTCTGAATTTTTGGTGCAGTATTCTCTCGTGTGCGTTCCAACAATTGACAAAGAGATATTGCCAAACAGATATACATGGCTGGTAACACATCATTCTCCACCCAAATTTTGGTCAAAGTTTTCGGTCAACTTTTTCTTTCTTTATTATTATTTTCCATGATTGTTTGTCTTTCAATGTTTTGTCGTTGTCTTGTATGCTTGATATTCAAAATTACCAATCTATATGCATATCGTATGTATGTGTGGTATCTTCCGTCCCTTTCCATGTTCATTAATCCCCACTCCATGGTGAGCCGTCGGTGGTGGTCGGGTAAAGGATGTGCAAGGGCGAGTGGTTGGCAAGGGGCGGCGACATCGGGATAGTGACTCCGGCGAGTTCGATTTCCGGCCAAGGTGTGTCCATCGACCGCGGATAATTCCTGATCTGGAGTCGAAACTGTTGACTCGGCTTGCCAAGTCCCAGCCATGGTGATGCATCCGCGGTTCGTGGGTGCACCCAAATCTGGACTTGAGTTGGGTTGGTAGATTCGGATGATGGGTGGATTGGAGGCTGCGATATCAAGTCTTGTGTAAGGGCCTATGTCGATTCCAGCCATGGACAAGCTATCGAGCTTTCCAAATCCGGATTCGACGGGACTAGGTCGGTGAGTACACGGGTTGGGCTATGAAGGTCGCAACCGTGTTTTGGATCGACGGAAGAGGGGCTTTGAGGTCTTGCAAATTGAGGAGATATACTGGAAAGATGGCGGGTTGGGCTTTGTGTCTCTTCTCTTACCTTAGGCGTGATACATGATGGAGTGACTGGGCGACCGATGATATGTCAGCGGAGATGGCGGTCGTCGGAGGTGTAGTGAGGCCGAAGGCAGTGGATGATGGTGATGAAGTTGAACCCGGATCATGATGGAGATATATACATACATATATATATATACACATAAACATATACACGTTATGACATATACCAATAATTATTGCAATAGAGTTTTTGAAGATGCGCTTTTTTATTACCGAGTCGATTCATGTGCAATTCGACTTTACTACTGCGCAAGAAAAAACTATTTAAAAAATATATTTTTTATATGCTTATTCTTCTAAAAATAACTGCAGGGTGTCATTCGCGGGGTAAGGTATTTTCGATGTTGGTTGCTGATGTAGCCAAAAATCACTTGTACTCGACACGTTGCTTCCGCAAAGTACGGAATATGAATAAGTCCTTGTACGTTCCCTTGGGAGATCTTCAGTGGGTTGTTCCTACATCACAAAACAAAGTCAGAGGAGCCGGGAGGGTTTTTGGCGAAGGCGCTTTGACGCTCAAGTCAGTGATTACTCAAGGAATAATAATCAAGAGTAGAGCATTATAGTGCTAAAGAAAGTGTGTACCTTAATAATGAGATGACTTGAGCTATTTATAGATATTCGGAGAGTTTCATGGGCTTGAGCCTCTTATGGGCTTTTGTAGAATTCAGGGCCTGCTTGAATTAAATATATATAATATTAAAATAAGCTTGGGCCTGAAAAATATTTGGAATGGACTTTCATGATTGGGCTCAGGCCCAGTTGAATTTTTAGGTGTAACCTATCATAGGCCCCCCAGTCTCGGGCATGTCGCGTGTGTTGAGAGGACCGAGAGTAGAATTTTTATCGGAGTATTGTCAAAAATTTAGCTGTCGAGAACGAATATTGTTTGCCACTGCGAAAATTACGGAGATCGAGGGGGCAGAGCCACCTCGTGGGGGCTCGGGGGCAACGCCCCAGAAAGCTCTTCAGATATAGAGATATCATGATGGAAAAACCGTAGTAGGACTGTGATGCAAGGAAATTAAAATCCTGGTAAAATAATAATTACAGTGTAACTGGATAGGAATCAAAGTTCTGATAGAACATTAATTGTAGAAACCCAATAGAACTCAATCAACAACTTTAACTATAAATTTAGCACCGCAGTATGTTTTCGTCACAATTTACTAACAAGATTATTTCTGAATTTTTGGTGCAGTATTCGCTCGTGAGCGTTCCAACAATTGACAAAAAGATATTTCCAAACAGATATACATGGCTGGTAACACATCATTCTCCACCCAAATTTTGGTCAAAGTTCTCGGTCAACTATTTTCTTTCTTTATTATTATTTTCCATGATTGTTTGTCTTTCAATGTTTTGTCGTTGTCTTGTATGCTTGATATTCAAAATTACCAATCTATATGCATATCGTATGTATGTGTGGTATCTTCCGTCTCTTTCCATGTTCATTAATCCCCACTCCATGGTGAGCCGTCGGTGGTGGTCGGGTAAAGGATGTGCAAGGGCGAGTGGTTGGCAAGGGGCGGCGACATCGGGATAGTGACTCCGGCGAGTTAGATTTCCAGCCAAGGTGTGTCCATCGACCGCGGATAATTCCTGATCTGGAGTCGAAACTGTTGACTCGGCTTGCCAAGTCCCAGCCATGGTGATGCATCCGCGGTTCGTGGGTGCACCCAAATCTGGACTCGAGTTGGGTTGGTAGATTCGGATGATGGGTGGATTGGAGGCGGCGATATCAAGTCTTGTGTAAGGGCCTATGTCGATTCCAGCCATGGACAAGCTATCGAGCTTTCCAAATCCGGATTCGACGGGACTAGGTCATTGAGTGCACGGGTTGGGCTATGAAGTTCGCAACCGTGTTTTGGATCGACGGAAGAGGGGCTTTGCGGTCTTGCAAATTGAGGAGATATACTGGAAAGATGGTGGGTTGGGCTTTGTGTCTCTTCTCTTACCTTAGGCGTGATACATGATGGAGTGACTGGGCGACCGATGATATGTCACCGGAGATGGCGGCCGTCGGAGGTGTAGTGAGGCCGAAGGCAGTGGATGATGGTGATGATGTTGAACCCGGATCATGATGGAGATATATACATACATATATATTTACACATAAACATATACACGTTATGACATATACCAATAATTATTGCAATAAAGTTTTTGAAGATGCGCTTTTTTATTACCGAGTCGATTTATGTGCAATTCGACTTTACTACTGCGCAAGAAAAAACTATTTAAAAAATATATTTTTTATATTCTTTTAAAAATAACTGCAGGGTGTCATTCGCGGGGTAAGGTACTTACGATGTTGGTTGCTAACCGAGATATCTATCCCTCCTCGCCATCGGAGTTTGGCGATGATAGTGAAATTGACGTGTGTTTATCTCCTATGATTTATTTGAATTCTTGCGATAATAGTGGTTCTCAAGAGTCTTCGGGAGGAGTGAGCGAGCGTCTTCTGGACGAGTCTGAGATTTTAAGCCCATTCCGAGAACTTGAATTATCATCTAGAAATATTCTTAAGATTCCAAAAAATGGAGATTCATGTCAAGAACCGCCTCCGGGATATTTTACTGTATATCTGGAGTACTTTAATTTTGGTTTCTCGCTTCCTCCTCATGCCCTTTTGATAGAAATTGTAGATAGTCTTGGGGTGAGTTTAAGTCAATTAACACCAAGTGCGATTCTTCTTTTTACGTGCTTCCTATGTAGAGTGAGCGAAATTAAAATGTCCCCAACTATAGACTTATTTTATGCGCTCTTATTGGTGCGTCGTTCCATGCCGGGTTCCTATACTTATTTTCTACCTCGCGGAGATTGTAAGTTTTTATCTCGTTGTCCCTCTCCGAAAAGCGATTGGAGAAAAAAGTTTGTTTATGTCTGGGATTATGGTTGGGAGGTTCCCATAGTATGGAGTCTGGGCCACCGGAGAATATTTTTTAGCAAAACTCATCGTGAGTTGCAACTTGAATGTCGCTCCTTAGGTCTTTTCAAAAAGTTGGTTGATCCACAAACTTTGCTTTCTGCTGGTATTTGCCTTTTCATTATCTTGCATGCTATTGTACCTTACTTGGTGTAACTCGAGAATTTATTGTATTTATTTATGTATTATTATCCTTGTTTGTTTTTTTTTATATAGGGGGAAAAATAAGTTTGGCAGAGGTCCGGGCGTGCATAGATAAAAATGAGAGGGAAGCTTCAAAAACACTACGAAAAGACTCAACAAAGGAGCGAGCTGTCGTTGGTTCTCAAGAGCTTTCCCGAAGGAGGAAGTCTCCCGGGCCTTCAAATCATGCTCAACGTTTTGGCCCCCCATCCAAAAGATCCGATGTGCATGACAGAAAAACTGTTGGCAAAAGAAAAGATGTTGCAGCTGTACCCGACCTTGATGTACGCAATAAAAAGGTTGAAAACCCAAGAGATCCGAAGAAAAAACGTGACAACGAACAAGTAGTTGCTTTGGAAACTCTTGAGGGTCGCCATTTGTTCGTGGAAGGAGTGAACCAAAATAATAAAGCTGGATCTTTTTGGGATTTGAAAGATCCAGAGATTGGTTGGAGAACGAGAGCGGACCTGATTGGAGATCATGATAGGTTGCATCTACTGCCTCAACCTATCGAAGTGTTAACTCGGTCTCTTGCTTCGTCTGCCTTCCAAGTATATTATTATCTTTTGTTACTCGGTATGATTTTTATGCAGTAAATAATATTCTTTATTTATGGGTGTTTGCAGATTTTATCGCTTGCCCATACTTTTCAATTTCGAGAAGAGAGGTCTCGAAATTCCGGGAAAAAATTTGATGACGAGCTGGCGTCATTAAGGGGTGAGTGCAAAAGACTCGGCGAGGAAGGTGCTAAGGCCCGAGATGATTTTCTCAAGTTGCAAAAGGAGCTTGAAGAGAAATCCAAAAAGTATGATGCAATGTGCAAGGACATGGAGCTACTTAGGGGAAAATATTCCCATGAATCGGAGACCGGTGAGACTTTTCTCAACTCGTCAATAGGCAAGAATCTCTTGCGAAGTACCGGAGAAAAAGCAATTGAAGGCTATCGAGCATCCACAGCTTTTAGAGATGAAGTGATTCAGCGGGCGATTGTTATTCATGATGAAGTTGTCGTGGATTGTCGCCAAAAACTACGGGATACTAAACTAGTTCCGGAGGAAATTATTATGATGATTCACCCTAAAATTCCGGAGCCTAGAACTGCAAGAGTTGAGGATGACTCGGATCCTCCCTTAGGGAATTTATTGGGAGGACTGGGTGATGAGGAGATGATCGAAGCTTTGCGTTCGAATTTTTAGCTTATACAATCAATAATGACGGTGTGTGTCGAAGCTACATAGAGTCTACTCTTTGGAGCCATGGAGCAGTTTAGCTTTATTATTTCTTGCCACTTTTGGGCAAAATTTTTTTGTAACAAAGTCAAAGTCATAGACTTTGTCTGTTCTTTTTGAGTAAGTAAGTAGTTGGTGGAGGAGCAAAGGAAAAACAATTATTTTCCCCTTTTTTATATATATTCAATTTTGTCAGTTATCATATCTCTTTGTTTTCTGAAGTTGCTATTGCATACTTGTTTGATGAATAAAATACTAACGCTTTAATATTGGAGTACTTGGGAGGGGATCAGTCTCCCAAGATTTTGTCTCATGGGGAAGTCCTAAACCCACTTAGTACGTGGTGAGGTATCCTGGGACTTATAATATTATTATGTCATCCTGACCTCTTACAGCATCATAAGTTCAAATGTCCCATGGGGTTGGCCAAGCCTTTTATTATTGGAAATTTTTTTTTATGATTGCTAGGGTCTATGACGTTTACATCGTAAGTAAGCGTTGGTATAGGAGAGGAGATATGATAAGCTTTCGACAAAGTAATCTGCTTGTATAATAAAATAATCAAATTAGTTGAAAAATGTATCACAAACTTGTAATATGAAAACATAAGAAAAATATGCTAATAGCAAAAAAGGTAAATTTAGCCTATTATTGGCGAGAGTTGCAGTTTATGCATAAAACTTCTTCAGGTTGGCCACGTTCCAAGGTCTGAGAAGTATTCTTCCATCTGAATGTTGGAGGCGATATGTTCCCATCTTCACAATCTCAATTACTTTGTACGGGCCTTCCCATTTTGGGTCTAATTTACCCACAGACTTCAAGATGTCGGATTTTCTCAAGACCAGGTCTCCTACTTGGAAAGATCTTGGTTTGACTCTGTCATTGTATGCTTTAGTCATACAAGCTCGATATCTCTCGGCTCGTGTCGCAGCTTCATCTCTCAGTTCATCCACCAAGTCCAATGAAATTCGGAGGGCTTGGTCATTCCCAGATGAAGTGTACTGTTTCACTCGCCATGATTGCTCTCCGATTTCGGCAGGAGCCACAGCTTCCGCTCCGTAGGCCAGGTTGAAAGGAGATTCTCCAGTTGAAGAGCGTGGAGTGGTTCGATATGCCCATAGAACACTTGGCAACTCATCCACCCATTTTCTTTTGGCATTGCCTAGGTGTGTTTTGAGGTGCTGTAGAATGGTCCGGTTGGTGACCTCGGTTTGCCCATTTGCTTGAGGATTCCCTACAGAAGTGAAGAACTGCCTGATAGAGAGTCCTTTGCACCAGTCTTTTATCTTCGCTCCAAAGAATTGAGTTCCATTGTCTGAAACCAAGGTTTGAGGAATGTCAAATCTGCATATTATATTCTTCCATAAGAAATTGATTACATCTCTCTC
Organism: Henckelia pumila; assembly: GCF_033568475.1. Taxonomy (NCBI): domain Eukaryota; kingdom Viridiplantae; phylum Streptophyta; class Magnoliopsida; order Lamiales; family Gesneriaceae; genus Henckelia; species Henckelia pumila. The sequence goes on from NC_133121.1 coordinate 103,271,162, forward strand.
GGATATTTTGGCCAATGGTTCAGCTTCGACCCATTTGGTGAAATAATCCACAGCTACTATCAGAAATTTTCTTTGTCTGGTAGCAGGAGGAAAAGGACCTACCAAATCCATTTCCCATTGAGCAAAAGGTAGAGGACTTTCCAGGGGCTGTAAGATTGTAGCCGGCTGGTGATGGAAGTTAGCTTGCTCTTGACATGCGTGACAATGTTTTGCTAACTCAATAGCGTCTTGCTTCATCGTTGGCCAAAAGTACCCTTGGCGCAATGCTTTTCCCGCGAGAGCTCTGCCAGCTAAGTGATTTCCACATATTCCTTCATGAATTTCACGGAGCACATAGTTTCCCTTAGCTGGCGTTAGACACTTTAGGTAAGTTGAAGAGAAACCTCTTTTGTACAGTTCTCCGTCAATGATCGTGAACCGAGCAGCTCTCACTCTAAGTTTTCGAGCTTCGACTTGGTTAGCAGGTAGTTTCTCTTGCTTCAAATAGTCGATTATTTCATCTTTCCAACTAGGCTCTTCGCTGTCAGCACAGAAGATTGTAACATCACTTCCATCAGTTTTTTCCTTGCCATAAGTTAGGAATGTAATTTTCCTATTATCAATGTTGGCCAAGGAGCTTGCTAACTTGGCAAGGCGGTCTGCTGACTCATTTTCCCCTCTAGGTATCTACTTTATATCATAGCTGTCTAAACGCGAGAGAAGCTCATTCACTTGAGTGAGGTATTAAAACATTTTATCTTTCTTCGCTTCATAATTTCCATTAACCTGACTGACGATAAGTTGGGAGTCACTGTGTATCGTCAGTCTTTTTGCTCCAACCGACAGGGCCAATTTAATTCCCATGATGAAAGCTTCATATTCTGCCTCATTATTCGTTGTAGGGAATAGAAATTTGACGGCATATTGAAATTTATCTCCTTGTGGGCTCTCCACAACTATACCTGCACCGCTTCCTGTAGAGGTTGATGACCCGTCAACATAAACCATCCATGTTTGGGTGGAGCTTTCTTCTTGAGTTACTGTCATCTCTACTAGAAAATTAGCCAGAATTTGTGCTTTAATCGCTGGACGTGGGCGATATTCAATTCCATATTGGCTCAGCTCAACAGCCCACTTAACCATTCTTCCTGATGCTTCAGGACTCGAGATAATTTGTTTGAGAGGATGATTGGTGAGTACAATTATTGGATGAGATTGAAAGTAAGGACGTAATTTTCTCGCTGCAATTACCAAAGCCAGTGCCAGTTTCTCGATCTTTGTATATCTTAATTCTGCTCCGTGTAAAGTTCGACTGATATAATAAACTGGTTTGTGCTCACGTCCTACTTCAGAGACCAATACTGCACTTACCACCTCCGCTGATATTGCCAGATAAATCAACAGGGTGTCACCTTAGTTTGGTTTTATCAACAACGGCGGAGAGGTCAGATGCACTTTCAACTCATCAAATGCTTGCTGACACTCTTCTGTCCATTGAAAACCTTTCCCACTCCTCAACATTTTGAAAAATGGTAAACCCTTGTCTGCAGATCTTGAGATAAATCGGTTTAGGGCGGCCAAACGTCCTGTCAACTCTTGGATGCCTTTTACACTCTTCGGAGGATTCATGTTTAAAATTTCTTTGATTTTTTCAGGGTTGGCCTCTATTCCTCGTTCTGACACCATATAACCGAGAAATTTGCCTCCTCGTACACCAAAAGTGCATTTATCCGGATTAAGTTTCATCCTGTATTTTCTGAGTATACTGAAACATTCCTCAAGATCTTCCAAATGATTAGATGCTTGAATACTTTTGACGAGCATGTCATCTATATAAACTTCCATGTTACGCCCGATCAAGTGTTCGAACATGGTATTTACCAGACGTTGATAGGTAGCTCCAGCATTTTTCAACCCAAACGGCATTACATCATAACAATAAATTCCTCGATCAGTGATGAAACTTGCTTTTTCCTGGTCTTCTGGCGCTAGGCCGATCTGATTGTATCCTTGATATGCATCAAGAAAAGTGAGCAGCTCGCATCCTGCTGTCGAATCGACTAACAAGTCAATTCGAGGGAGTGGAAACGGATCTTTGGGGCATGCTTTGTTGAGATCAGTGAAATCTATACACAAACGCCACTTTCCTCCAAGTTTCGGTACTAAAACCACATTTGCAAGCCAATCTGGGTATGAAACTGGCCTGATGTACTTTGCCGCTAAGAGTTTCTCCACTTCCGCGGCTATATGCCGATTTTTCTCTGGACCAAATGCTCTTTTCTTTTGCTTCACCTGTCTCATTTTCGGATCAACACGGAGGTGATGGAGCGCATATTCATGAGGTATTCCTGGCAGATGCTCATCACCCCAAGCAAACACGTCCAAATTGCGACCAAGAAAATTTTTCAACTTCTCTTCCAGCTCAGGAGGTAATTCGGTCCCGATCTTTAGGGTTTTCTTGGGATCAGTTGGAATGATTGCCACATGTTTCAGAGTTTCGGTTGCTGTTATTCTCTCTTTGTTCTGGGCTTCTTCATCCACCAAATGTATTCCATTTTCACGTAAAATTTTTCCAGGTTTCAGTGCTCTTTCCTCACTAGAAACTTGTCTTTTACGATTTCCTAATGAACCCCGCAATGTCACCGCATGACATTCTCTGGCTAGACGATGGTCACCAATGGCTTCTCCTACTCCTCCTGGAGTCGGAAACTTCAGCTTCATATGATATGTCGATCCGATGGCTTGGAATATATTGAGACTTGGTCGTCCCAATATCACATTGTATGCAGATGAAGCCTTTACTACAAGGAATTTCATCATTTTAGTAGACCTTTTGGGGTAAGAACCCAAGGAAAGAGGAAGCGTTACTTCTCCCAAAGCTTCAACTATTTCTCCGGAAAATCCAACTAGTGGAGTGTTGACTGGAGCTAACTGTGCATTACTAATACCCAACTTCACGAATGCATCATGAAAAATTATGTCGGCTGAACTTCCTGAATCCACTAGAATTTTCTTTACCCAAAAATTGGAGATTGTGGCTGAGATAATTAAAGCATCATTATGGGTGCCCCGAGGGTTCTCCAGATCTTTGTCACTGAATGATAATCTCTCTTGGATGGTTCCAATTTCATATATCGACAAGGATGTGGGGCTAGATAAATTGTTGGTTCCTTTTGCTGCCCGCAGAAGAGCTTTTCTTGCATTGTTCGAGTCGCCACAAGCAGGCCCCCCAGTGATTACGGCAATTACCCCTCCTGAGGGCAAATTTTCATCAGCTCGTTCATGTTGTTTCCCAGTTTCATCATGTCACTTTTGATAGTCACGTTTTGGTTGTTCGTCCCGACGCCTGTCATCTCTCTTCTCACCGCGGGACTTGTCCACAAAATTTCCCAAATGCCCGCGTTTTATGAGTTTTTCAATTTCTGCTCGCAAACTGAAGCAATCTTCTGTAGTATGGCCTTTATATTTATGAAAATGGCAGTACTTGTCCGAACGCTGGCGCTTTGGGTTATTTTGCATTGGGCGAGGGGGACGCAACAACCCTTGTTTTTCAGCCACTGCCAGTATATCGGTCAGACGTGCATTGAGGGGTGTATTTTGGAGGCGGGCTATGTGTTGTTCGCTTCTCGTCTCGCTTTCTAATATCTGATTTATCTTCTTCTCTCTTTCTTTTATTCAAGTAGTGTGGCTCTACAGATTCTTCAATCCGTATGTATTTCTCAGCTCTTTCCAATAATTCCTCTAAGTTTTTGGGCGGCCTTCCCGCTATTGATTCTTTGAACTTCCGATGGCGCAAGTTTTGTTGCATTATTCCAGGTAACAAATCATGGTTCACATGTAAAACTTCGTGCACCGCATGAGTAAATCGCCGAACATAGTCCCTCAAACATTCTCCTTCTTTTTGAATGACTGTGAACAAATATGCTGCTATTTTTGGGTATTTTTTGTTAATTGAGAATTGCTGGATGAAGCAGTCAGTAAGTTGCTCCAAATTGGCAATAGATCCAGAGGGTAACTTGTTGAACCATGTGAGTGCTCTTCCTGATAATGTTGTTCGGAAAATTTTACAGTATGCAGCATCTGTGATATCATACAAATCCGCTTTCGCGTAGAATTTGTCAATATGGTCTTGGGGGTCACTCGTTCCATCGAACTCAGGTAAGATGGGGATTTTGACTCCCTTTGGTAATGCTTCAGATAATATGTCATCAGTGAAGGGGCTTCGACGTGACGGCAAAATTGCGGACATATTCTCTCCAGTTACATGTGTGCGAGATCCATCCTTCCGAGCTGGATTAGTGATCTTATTTTTGCCCGAAATGTCATGAACTGTGTGAACACTTGCTTCACCGTCTTTCTGAGTAGTATTTTTCTTGGTCCCCCCTTGATCTTTATCATTCACTTTAGACTTATCTTTATTTGGGTCTCCGTTATTAGGGTCAAGAGATGACGAGCCTTCAGTCTGAGCCTTTTTCTTGCTGCTTTTGCGCTTGCGGGATTCTAGGTACTGTGCAACTGCATCTTTTGCTGCGAGTGCTGCTGTGTTTTGTTGGAGAATGGCGATCAGATCAATCAGAATTGATACCCGGTGCAGCGGAAGTTTAAAAATTTTATATGGAACGATTCCATAATGGGTATCAAAACTTTACGATTAAATTGTGTGTGTAAAAATTAAATAACAATTATAAATTTTTACCTCCAATCTCGAATTGAGATTATGGACACCAACAGATTACTCTGCTCTTGTGTATATCCCTGGAACTGATGGACGAACTGTTCTTCAATCAGGTCCATGAACAGAGATTTAATCCCTCTGATAGATTGCACTAGAAAATCTATCAGAAGTTTCTACGAAGAGAATTAACGAATTTGATCCGTTAAACCAGACTGCAAATTCAAAATTCACAGGCTGGATTTTCCCGAGTAGAGAGGGAGGGGGGCGGCCACTTAGAGAGAAAATCAGCTAGGGTTTTTGAAAATTGTGACATCTCTTGTGTAATTTCTGTACTGCAATAACTTATTTATAATGTGGGCTGCTAACAGCTTAGGGCCCATTAGTCATAAGTTCAAGCCTGACAAGCAAAGCCCGCATGTTCAGAAATTAATATAAAATTCATCGTGACTCAGATTGATAAACCAATTTTACCAATGTGTACAGAAACCATTTCTGCATCTTTTAAAGTCAAGATAAATTTTTCTGAATCCGAATTCAGTGATTTCCAAAAATGCCCATCCCTATGTCATTTTAGAAAATCTTACTCCTCTACTCTTAAATAAGAAGTCCAACTTCTTTGTTCATTAAATTTAACTCTTTAAATTTAACTATCTCAACGGGGATTAAAAATCCATTACTCTGTGTGACCCTCAATGGTTCAGGGATACAGCTAGCCGTGGGCTCACAACTCCTTGTGACTCGGAACAACAATTTCCGACTTGCCCATCGAATCATGGTAAGAGCGCCTAGCAACATCGCCCCATGATTCCCTAGGTATCACTGATAGTGCCTACAAGAACCAATAGATTTTGGTTAGCGTACAGTACGGTCCCTTCATCCATATATCCCGATCGAATCAACAACCATTGGTAAATCGAGAGTCGTTCTAGATTCGATAACTATGCAACGCATCTTGAAGATCAAATAGTGACATCGCATGTGCTACTAAGAAACCTTTTCTTAAAACACATCATGTACTCTGGCCAGAGATTCGTCACACTAATATCTCCTCAGATTGCACAGGATATCCACACTCGCAAGTATGTGGTGAATCCTTGACAACAAAGCATCGACTCCTATATGTGTTGTAATTGTACCCAATCCCGACACCTGATGACCCCAATAGAGTCGGTAAACGAGTCAAAGCACAGTACTAGTATATAGAGTCTCAATGATATTTCAAGTAGTAAGGACTAATGGTGTACAACCAAAACCGCGGACTTTATCCACTCGATAAGTGATAACCACTTGGAAAGTCCGGATAGGGTAGTTCGATCATTCATCATATGAATATCCATTTGCATGCTTCGAACATCTCTATGTTCCCTACCAATGAAACGTGGTACTCTGCATCGCAAATGCTAGTCTCAAACTCGAGCGATCCTTATCCTTATTATCGGACAGCTCAATCGACTAGGAACTGTTTAGAATATACAGTGACTATAAGATGTGTTTCATGATAGTCATCCCCATGTACTACCACATCTTACATACACTATAGTATATTCAAGGTCTTTATCAAAACAACAATAGTATATCACAATATAACAATATGAAGAAAGATAAAGTCATTGTCATTAATAAAAGTGTAAATTATATTAAACAAAAGATTGTTTATACAAAGAGTCATCAAAGCCCTTAGCCACAAGTTGGCTCACCGGGCACCCACTCTTTCAATCTCCCACTTGCCCTAAAGCCAACTAGTCATACTACGTAGACCCATTGCTTCGCGATGTTTGTCAAATAATGGTCCTGGCAAGGGCTTAGTAAGTGGATCAGCGATATTGTCTGCAGAGGCCACTCTTTCGACAGTGATGTCTCCTCTTTTCACGATCTCCCGGATGATGTGGTATTTCCTCAGTACGTGTTTGGATCTTTGATGAGACCTTGGTTCCTTTGCCTGAGCAACGGCACCCGTGTTGTCACAGTACACCGGGACTGGACCAACAACTTCCGGAATAACGCCCAACTCTTGGACGAAATTCCTCATCCAAACGGCCTCTTTAGCAGCAGCTGATGCTGCAATGTATTCTGCCTCAGTGGTGGAATCCGCTGTGGTGTCCTGCTTGGAACTCTTCCAAGAGACAGCACCGCCATTGAGCATGAACACAAATCCATAGGTTGACTTCGAGTCATCCACGTCACTTTGGAAGCTAGAGTCGGTATAGCCTTTCAATTTTAGTTCTCTTCCTCCATATACCATGAACATATTCTTAGTCCTTCGTAAGTACTTAAGAATGTCCTTCACGGTTTTCCAATGCATTTGACCGGGATTAGTTTGATATCTGCTCGTGACACTCAGAGCAAATGCTACATCCGGTCTGATAGATATTATCCCATACATGATACTACCTATGGCTGACGCATATGGTACATGTGCCATTTTCTCTATCTCTTCATCAGTCTTGGGACACATAGACTTGGATAGAGAAACTCCATGACACATGGGTAGATGTCCTCTCTTGGACCCATCCATTGAAAACCTTTTCAATATGGTTTCGATGTAAGTTGATTGAGTGAGTCCTATCATTCTCTTAGATCTATCTCTATAGATCTGTATCCCTAGAATATAGGATGCCTCACCCAAATCCTTCATCGAGAATCTACCTGATAACCATATCTTTGTTGACTGCAACATCCCTACATCATTCCCAATGAGTAGGATGTCATCAACATAAAGTACTAAGAATGTCACAGCATCCTTAACTACTTTCTTGTACACGCATGGTTCCTTCGGGTTCTTGATGAAACCAAAATCCTTTATTGTTTCATCAAATTTCTGGTTCCAACTTCTTGATACTTGTTTTAGACCATAGATTGATCTCTGAAGCTTGCATACCTTATGCTCGCTTTCCATGGATGTGTATCCCTCAGGCTGCGTCATATAGATCTCTTCCTTAATGTTTCCATTAAGAAATGCAGTCTTCACATCCATTTGCCATATCTCATAGTCATACCAAGCAGCTATGGCAATAAGGATTCTTATGGACTTGAACATTGCAACTGGTGAAAAGGTTTCATCATAGTCAACTCCTTGTCTTTGAGTATAACCTTTCGCCACCAATCGCGCCTTGTAGGTCAATACCTTACCATCAGGCCCAAACTTTCTCTTGTAGATCCATTTACACCCTATTGGAACAATTCCATCGGGAGGATCTACTAAAGACCAAACTTGCTTTGTATGCATCGAATCTATTTCCGACTGCATAGCTTCAAGCCATAAATTTGAATCCGCATCAGAAATTGCTTCCTTGAAGTTTCTTGGATCACATCCAACATTGGGTTCATCTTGATCCCCTTCAAGAAGAAGAACATATCGAATAGGAGGTCTAGAAGTCCTCTCGGATCTTCTAGGTATAGGCATGTCTAACAATGGTTCCTGAGGTGTAGGATCATTATTTTGTATTTCGGGTTCTTTTCGAATTTCTTCGAGTTCCATCATCTCGCCTTTCTTATCCAATAAGAACTCCTTCTCCAAGAAGGTGGCATTCCTTGAAACAAACACCTTTGTTTCAGCAGGATGATAGAAATAATATCCGATTGAATTCTTCGGATACTCTACAAAATAACATAAGGTGGATCGACTATCCAACTTATCTCCCACTGTCTTCTTCACGTAAGCAGGACATCCCCAAATCCTCAAGTACGAATACTTAGGAGCTTTGCCATTCCATAACTCGTATGGTGTTTTGTCCACTGCTTTGGTGTGGACGTTGTTCAACAACAACACCGTCGTTTCAAGCGCATAGCCCCAAAACAAAGGTGGAAGCTCAGTGAAGCTCATCATGGATCGAACCATGTCCAACAAAGTTCGATTACGACGCTCCGATACACCATTCAGCTGAGGTGTCATAGGAGGAGTCCACTGAGAGAGAATCCCATTCTCTTTCAGATAGTCCAAAAACTCGGTACTTAAGTATTCTCCACCTCGATCCGATCGAAGTGCTTTAATACTTTTACCTAGCTTGTTTTCTACTTCAGCCTTGAATTCTTTGAACTTTTCAAATGCTTCAGACTTATATTTCATTAAATATAAATACCCATACCTTGAATAATCATCAGTAAAGGTAATGAAGTAGGTGTGGCCATATTGAGTACCAATTCTAAATGGACCACAAACATCTGTATGGATCAAATCCAACAGATTTTGACTACGCTCAGGTTTCCCCTTAAAAGGAGATTTAGTCATTTTTCCTTTCAGGCAGGACTCACAAGTAGGTAGAGAGTTAATATCAGACATATCAAACATGCCCTCTCCCACTAGCTTGTTCATCCTCCTTGAGGAAATATGACCTAGCCTAGCATGCCAAAGGTTTGCCGGGTTTTGACTATCGATTTTCCTTTTGTTCGTTGTTACCGGTTTATCAACATAATTTATTGGAACGTCTTTTAATTTTAAGTTATATAGATCGTTTTCAAGTTGTCCATTTCCAATCAAACATTCATTCTTGTAAATATTGCAAATCCCATTCACAAAATTGCAAGAATAACCATCTCTATCAAGCATAGAAACAGAAATAATGTTTTTAATCAAATCTGAAACAAATAAAACATCTCTCAAAAGTAACTTAAAATCGTTCTACAAAATTAAATAAACATCTCCCACAGCTTTAGCTTCAACTCTGGAACCATTTCCGAGCCTCAGCTGGGTCTCACCCATTCTAAGCTTGCGACTTCTTGTCATCACCTGCAAATCATTGCAAATGTGAGATCCACGTCCGGTATCCAATACCCAAGAAGTAGTATTAAGTGAAACATTTATTTCAATATAGAACATACCCTTCGCAGTTCGCAACTGCTCTAGATATTCCTTGCAGTTACGTTTTCCAATGACCGGGCTTCTTGCAGTAATGGCAAACATCCTTGGACTTTTCCATGTTTGAAGCCTTTGTCTTGTAATTCTTCTCGGGTTCGGTTTTCTTGGGTGGGGCAGAACGTTTCTTACCCTTTGTACTTGGCCCCTTCTTAGCAGAAGAAGAGGAGCCCACCAAGAAAGCCGGTTTATCCTTCTTTAAAGTGGATTCATATGTTACAAGCATATTGACCATCTCTTCAAGGGAGGCCTCTATCTTGTTCATATTGAAATTCACCACAAATCCGTCAAACGAAGAAGGAAGAGATAGAAGTAATAAATCCACGTTGAGTTCATGCTCTAACACCAAATCAAGCGTTACCAACTTCTGTATGAGCCAAATCACTCGTACCCCATGATCACGGACCGAAGTCCCTTCACGCATGCGACATGTCATTAGCTTTTTTATAGTAGCGAACCTTTCAGCTCTCGATTGAGCCCCAAAAAGTTCCTTGAGTTGTACGTGAATGTCAGCAGCATTCACGGTATCCTCAAATCGCCTCTGGAGTTCATCAGACATCGAGGCTTGCATATAGCATTTGGCCTTGATGTCATGGTCCCACCATGTATCAAGTTTGGCCAACTCTTCTGGACTTACATCAGCTGGTGCTTCCTTCGGAGGAGATTTTTCTAACACGTAGAGCATCTTCTCCGAAGTCAAGACAATCTTCAACTTACGGAACCATTCCGTATAGTTTGCGCCAGTCAGTTTATTTTGTTCGAGGATAGAGAATAGTGGATTACGCGAATTCATCTTTATGAAATACTGAAAAGAAACAGACAATAATCAGTGATTGTTTAATTAATTTACTAAGACATAAAATAGGCGAAATTTATTTTATGAATCTCACTCCCACTATTTTAACGATTTCACTACCCTCTAGTGAAAACGAGAAACTGTTTTCCTTGGTGAGAACATGGAGTCCAATTGACAAACTATGGTCCCGAATAATATCAGTCAACCATAATTTTCAAAAGGTATAGCCCAATTGCTTCCAAAGCAACCTCCACGTTTTTACCTCATGTCCAATAAGGGCCCAATAATATGACGCCATTTATTGTGACATGTCAAGATGACCCATCAATATTAAGTTGTGATGGACGGTCGCCATGTGGATCCCCCAATAATATGAGTCGATCCCATGGGAGTTCCACCCAACTTACAACATGTGTCGATCCAATGTACAGCTTTCCGACGAACGAGCCCCCCCAATAATATGAGCCGGACCGTATTCGCGGGTAGCATCTCATACATTGATCGTTCATGGAAGGTAGGAACATTTAAATAATTTTAAATTTCCTTTATTTATCTTGATATCAATTTTAAATCATATTTAAAATGAGGGATTTTAATTTTTGAAAATTTGTCTCATCATTTTAAAAATTTGTATGCTTGCGAGATTCATACAATTTTGTCTAAAACATGCATACAACTATAATATCATATATTATATAGGATGATCGATTCCATTTCTAATCGACCTGTGGTTGCCAATCACGAGTCTAAGTCCAATCCTAGGTAATATGCAGGTATGCAATGCAATCCTATTACATTGAGCTTCCAATTTACATTTCTTCAGTCTTTATTGTCTGCTGAGCCCACCTCCGTCTTCAAATCTTCATCTCCCACTAAGTCTAATGTATTTACAATAAATAACCATGACAAGTAGGGGATACATTTTAAGGGGTGGGAACGGGCCATAAACCAGGCCCACTTTTATTACATATGACAATTCATATTGGGCCATAAACCAGGCCCATTAATAAATTCAACAATAAAAACAAATGTAAATTCCTAACATACACCTACAAAATTGGTCATGGCAATCGATCATCCTTATCCAATAACATTTAATTCAAAATTAATTTATTGGATAACATGCAATGGCAATTAAATTTAAAAGGATAAAATCATATTCCATATATAAAATCTTATTTTACATACAAAATCATATTTTATCTTTTTATCAAATAAAATCATATTTTACATATAAAATCCAATTTTATACATAAAATCATATTTTACTCAATATTTCCATAAGATCATATCTTATCATCAAATGTACCAAAAATAATTAATTTCATAAAATCTGATTTAACGGATAAAATCTATAAATTTTCCAAAAATTCAAATTTATCCAAAAATCAATTTTAAAATTTTCGGACTCGAACAATTCGATCCGATGCCTCGTGGACCAATCAAAAACAATTTTCGATCGGACCAAAAATAGAATTTTAACATGTTAAAATTTTAATTTAAAATTAAAAATTAATTTTTTCCCGGGCCGCCCGGGACGCTCCCGGGCTGCCCGCGCCCCAAAGGGGCTCGGGACGGGCAGCCCGTCGCTGCCCCTAGGGCAGCGACGATCGCTGCCTAGGGCAACGCACAGCGCTGCCCAGCGCAGCGCTCCAATCGCTGCCCGGGTATTGCCCGGAAAAAAAAAATTTTATTTTAAAAAATTTATTTTGTTTCAAAAACCGAGGCTTAAAAAATTTTTGTACAACCGATTAATTTAATCGCTTGATCTGAGCAACCTGGCTTTGATACCACTGTTGGAGAACGGCGATCAGATCAATCAGAATTGATACCCGGTGCAGCGGAAGTTTAAAAATTTTATATGGAACGATTCCATAATGGGTATCAAAACTTTACGATTAAATTGTGTGTGTAAAAATTAAATAACAATTATAAATTTTTACCTCCAATCTCGAATTGAGATTATGGACACCAACAGATTACTCTGCTCTTGTTGTATATCCCTGGAAATGATGGACGAACTGTTCTTCAATCAGGTCCACGAACAGAGATTTAATCCCTCTGATAGATTGCACTAGAAAATCTATCAGAAGTTTCTACGGAGAGAATTAACGAATTTGATCCGTTAAACCAGACTGCAAATTCAAAATTCACAGGCTGGATTTTCCCGAGTAGAGAGGGAGGGGGGCGGCCACTTAGAGAGAAAATCAGCTAGGGTTTTCAAAAATTGTGACCTCTGTTGTGTAATTTCTGTACTGCAATAACTTATTTATAATGTGGGCTGCTAACAGCTTAGGGCCCATTAGTCATAAGTTCAAGCCTGACAAGCAAAGCCCGCATGTTCAGAAATTAATATAAAATTCATCGTGACTCAGATTGATAAACCAATTTCACCAATGTGTACAGAAACCATTTCTGCATCTTTTAAAGTCAAGATAAATTTTTCTGAATCCGAATTCAGTGATTTCCAAAAATGCCCATCCCTATGTCATTTTAGGAAATCTTACTTCTCTACTCTTAAATAAGAAGTCCAACTTCTTTGTTCATTAAATTTAACTCTTTAAATTTAACTATCTCAACGGGGATTAAAAATCCATTACTCTGTGTGACCCTCAATGGTTCAGGGATACAGCTAGCCGTGGGCTCACAACTCCTTGTGACTCGGAACAACAATTTCCGACTTGCCCATCGAATCATGGTAAGAGCGCCTAGCAACATCGCCCCATGATTCCCTAGTTATCACTGATAGTGCCTACAGGAACCAATAGATTTTGGTTAGCGTACAGTACGGTCCCTTCATCCATATATCCCGATCGAATCAACAACCATTGGTAAATCGAGAGTCGTTCTAGATTCGATAACTATGCAACGCATCTTGAAGATCAAATAGTGACATCGCATGTGCTACTAAGAAACCTTTTCTTAAAACACATCATGTACTCTGGCCAGAGATTCGTCACACTAATATCTCCTCAGATTGCATAGGATATCCACACTCGCAAGTATGTGGTGAATCCTTGACAACAAAGCATCGACTCCTATATGTGTTGTAACTGTACCCAATCCCGATACCTGATGACCCCAATAGAGTCGGTAAACGAGTCAAAGCACAGTACTAGCATATAGAGTCTCAATGATGTTTCAAGTAGTAAGGACTAATGGTGTACAACCAAAACCGCGGACTTTATCCACTCGATAATTGATAACCACTTGGAAAGTCCAGATAGGGTAGTTCGATCATTCATCATATGAATATCCATTTGCATGCTTCGAACATCTCTATGTTCCCTACCAATGAAACGTGGTACTCTGCATCGTAAATGCTAGTCTCAAACTCGAGCGATCCTTATCCTTATTATCGGACGGCTCAATCGACTAGGAACTGTTTAGAATATACAGTGACTATAAGATGTGTTTCATGATAGTCATCCCCATGTACTACCACATCTTACATACACTATAGTATATTCAAGGTCTTTATCAAAACAACAATAGTATATCACAATATAACAATATGAAGAAAGATAAAGTCATTGCCATTAATAAAAGTGTAAATTATATTAAACAAAAGATTGCTTATACAAAGAGTCATCAAAGCCCTTAGCCACAAGTTGGCTCACCGGGCACCCACTCTTTCATGTTTTCCATTAGCGCAGGGTGAGAGTAATACTCGGCGGTGCGTTTCCATTGTTAATATTTCCTTGAAACATTTTTGAAGTAATATGTGTTCTCAATGACGTAGTGAACGGGTTCCCACAGACGGCGCCAAGCTGATGTAGCCAAAAATCACTTGTACTCGACACGTTGCTTCCGCAAAGTCCGGAGTATGAATAAGTCCTTGTACGTTCCCTTGGGAGATCTTCAGTGGGTTGTTCCTACGTCACAAAAAAAAGTTAGAGGAGCCGGGAAGGTTCCCGACGAAGGCGCTCCGACGCTCAAGTCAGTGATTACTCAAGGAATAATAATCAAGAGTAGAGCGTTATAGACCATTTTTATTAAAATCTAATTATAAAATACATTTTATTAAAATCTAATTATAAAATATTTAGAAAACACTTATTGTTTTATTAATTTTATTTTTAAATTTATTATGATTATATAATTATTTTCTAAAAAATATTATTATTTTATCTTGTTATCATTATTTTATTAAACTTTCTTCTTGTTTCCAACTTCTCAATTAAAAATACATTCATAAACGAGATTTAAATACCTAAAAGTACCAAAATATTAAATCAAAATGATATTTTCATGCATATTACTTTTCAATTAGGATTATAGATTTTTGAACCAAAATCAAAATTTTTTAAAATGCATTGCAGAATTTTCATTAAATAATAATATACAATATTTATTAAGATCTAATTATAAAATATTTTCCAAACATTTTTAATTTTATTTATTTTTAATTTTTAATTTAAATTTATAATTTATAATTAATTTATTTCTAAAAAATTATTATTTTATCTTGTTATCATTATTTTATCAAATCACTTCGTGTTTTTAACTTTTCCATTAAACATGATTAATAAATAAGGATTTAAATATTTAAAAATACAAAAATATTGAACCAAATGATAAGTTCATGAATGTTACTTTTTCGATTTAAAATTATATAAGCATGTTATTTTTTTTATTATTTATTACAAATTGTGCAATGCATATTCTCGAAAATTTTAAATTTTTGTTCAATAATATATAGTCCTAAATCAAAAAAGCAATATTTTTAAACTTATCGGTTTAGTTTAATATTTTGGTACTTGAAATTATTTAAATACTTGTTTATGAATGCATGTTTAATGGAAAAGTTAGAAACAAGAAAAAAATTTAATAAAATAATGATAACAAAATAAAATAATAATATTTTTTTAGAAAATAATTATATAATCATAATAAAAATAAAAATAAAAATAAAATTAATAAAACAAAAAGTGTTTGCTAAATATTTATAATTAGATTTTAATAAAAATGGTGTATTAAGGGTTGAATAGATTTAAAAATTATTTTCACAGGGTTCAAATATGCATTTTTAATATTTCACAGGGGTATTTGGTGCAAAACAAATATCAAAATCTTTGCCCAGTCGCATGAGGAGCGCGTGCGCAACAATCACTCATCTGAAGGGGCGAGTGTGCTAATTTTTTAAAAAGTTAGGGTTGAAGATGCCTATTAAAATTTCACAGGGGAGAAGTGCGCATTTTCAATATTTCAAAGGAATGTTTGGTGTAAATAACTCTAATATATTCTCTACTTTATTTTGATTCTTTGGAGAAAATAATTTGTACGAAAAACATCATATAATATGTATGAGTGTATTAAGTTTATGACGCCAAATTAGTATTATGTGATTTTTTATTGTTTGTGAGTTTTTTTTTTAGAATTTTATATATTGATGTAGCCAAAAATCACTTGTACTCGACACGTTGCTTCCGCAAAGTACGGAATATGAATAAGTCCTTGTACGTTCTCTTGGGAGATCTTCAGTGAGTTGTTCCTACGTCACAAAACAAAGCCAGAGGAGCCGGGTGGGTTCCCGGCTAAGGCGCTCCGATTCTCAAGTCAGCGATTACTCAAGGAATAATGATCGAGAGTAGAGCGATATAGTGTTTAAGAAAGTTTGTACCTTAATAATGAGGTGACTTGAGCTATTTATAGATATTCAGAGAGTTTCATGGGCTTGAGCCTCTTATGGGATTTTGTAGAATTCAAGGTCTGCTTGAATTAAATATATATAATATTTAAATAAGCTTGGGCCTCAAAAATATTTGGAGTGGACCTTCATGATTGGGCTCAGGCCCAGTTGAATTTTTAGGTGTAACCTATCATAGGCCCCCCACTCTCGGGCGTGTCGCGTGTGTTGAGAGGACCGAGAGTAGAATTTTTATCTGAGTATTGTCAGAAATTTAGTTGTTGAGAACGAATAATGTTTGCCACTGCGAAAATTACGGGGATCGAGGGGGCAGAGCCACCTCGTGGGGGCTCGGGGGCAACGCCCCAGAAAGCTCTTCAGATATAGAGATATCATGATGGAGAAAACGTAGTAGGACTGTGATGCAAGGAAATTAAAATCCTGGTAAAATAATAATTACAGTGTAACTGAATAGAAATCAAAGTTCTGATAGAACATTAATTGTAGAAACCCAGTAGAACTCTATCAACTACTTTAACTATAAATTTAGCACCACAGTATGTTTTCGTCACAATTTACTAACAAGATTATTTCTGAATTTTTGGTGCAGTATTCTCTCGTGTGCGTTCCAACAATTGACAAAGAGATATTGCCAAACAGATATACATGGCTGGTAACACATCATTCTCCACCCAAATTTTGGTCAAAGTTTTCGGTCAACTTTTTCTTTCTTTATTATTATTTTCCATGATTGTTTGTCTTTCAATGTTTTGTCGTTGTCTTGTATGCTTGATATTCAAAATTACCAATCTATATGCATATCGTATGTATGTGTGGTATCTTCCGTCCCTTTCCATGTTCATTAATCCCCACTCCATGGTGAGCCGTCGGTGGTGGTCGGGTAAAGGATGTGCAAGGGCGAGTGGTTGGCAAGGGGCGGCGACATCGGGATAGTGACTCCGGCGAGTTCGATTTCCGGCCAAGGTGTGTCCATCGACCGCGGATAATTCCAGATCTGGAGTCGAAACTGTTGACTAGGCTTGCCAAGTCCCAGCCATGGTGATGCATCCGCGGTTCGTGGGTGCACCCAAATCTGGACTTGAGTTGGGTTGGTAGATTCGGATGATGGGTGGATTGGAGGCTGCGATATCAAGTCTTGTGTAAGGGCCTATGTCGATTCCAGCCATGGACAAGCTATCGAGCTTTCCAAATCCGGATTCGACGGGACTAGGTCGGTGAGTACACGGGTTGGGCTATGAAGGTCGCAACCGTGTTTTGGATCGACGGAAGAGGGGCTTTGAGGTCTTGAAAATTGAGGAGATATACTGGAAAGATGGCGGGTTGGGCTTTGTGTCTCTTCTCTTACCTTAGGCGTGATACATGATGGAGTGACTGGGCGACCGATGATATGTCAGCGGAGATGGTGGCCGTCGGAGGTGTAGTGAGGCCGAAGGCAGTGGATGATGGTGATGAAGTTGAACCCGGATCATGATGGAGATATATACATACATATATATATACACATAAACATATACACGTTATGACATATACCAATAATTATTGCAATAGAGTTTTTGAAGATGCGCTTTTTTATTACCGAGTCGATTCATGTGCAATTCGACTTTACTACTGCGCAAGAAAAAACTATTTAAAAAATATATTTTTTATATGCTTATTCTTCTAAAAATAACTGCAGGGTGTCATTCGCGGGGTAAGGTATTTTCGATGTTGGTTGCTGATGTAGCCAAAAATCACTTGTACTCGACACGTTGCTTCCGCAAAGTACGGAATATGAATAAGTCCTTGTACGTTCCCTTGGGAGATCTTCAGTGGGTTGTTCCTACATCACAAAACAAAGTCAGAGGAGCCGGGAGGGTTTTCGACGAAGGCGCTTTGACGCTCAAGTCAGTGATTACTCAAGGAATAATAATCAAGAGTAGAGCATTATAGTGCTAAAGAAAGTGTGTACCTTAATAATGAGATGACTTGAGCTATTTATAGATATTCGGAGAGTTTCACGGGCTTGAGCCTCTTATGGGCTTTTGTAGAATTCAGGGCCTGCTTGAATTAAATATATATAATATTAAAATAAGCTTGGGCCTGAAAAATATTTGGAATGGACTTTCATGATTGGGCTCAGGCCCAGTTGAATTTTTAGGTGTAACCTATCATAGGCCCCCCAGTCTCAGGCATGTCGCGTGTGTTGAGAGGACCGAGAGTAGAATTTTTATCGGAGTATTGTCAAAAATTTAGCTGTCGAGAACGAATATTGTTTGCCACTGCGAAAATTACGGAGATCGAGGGGGCAGAGCCACCTCGTGGGGGCTCGGGGGCAACGCCCCAGAAAGCTCTTCAGATATAGAGATATCATGATGGAAAAACCGTAGTAGGACTGTGATGCAAGGAAATTAAAATCCTGGTAAAATAATAATTACAGTGTAACTGGATAGGAATCAAAGTTCTGATAGAACATTAATTGTAGAAACCCAATAGAACTCAATCAACTACTTTAACTATAAATTTAGCACCGCAGTATGTTTTCGTCACAATTTACTAACAAGATTATTTCTGAATTTTTGGTGCAGTATTCGCTCGTGAGCGTTCCAACAATTGACAAAGAGATATTTCCAAACAGATATACATGGCTGGTAACACATCATTCTCCACCCAAATTTTGGTCAAAGTTCTCGGTCAACTATTTTCTTTCTTTATTATTATTTTCCATGATTGTTTGTCTTTCAATGTTTTGTCGTTGTCTTGTATGCTTGATATTCAAAATTACCAATCTATATGCATATCGTATGTATGTGTGGTATCTTCCGTCTCTTTCCATGTTCATTAATCCCCACTCCATGGTGAGCCGTCGGTGGTGGTCGGGTAAAGGATGTGCAAGGGCGAGTGGTTGGCAAGGGGCGGCGACATCGGGATAGTGACTCCGGCGAGTTCGATTTCCAGCCAAGGTGTGTCCATCGACCGCGGATAATTCCTGATCTGGAGTCGAAACTGTTGACTCGGCTTGCCAAGTCCCAGCCATGGTGATGCATCCGCGGTTCGTGGGTGCACCCAAATCTGGACTCGAGTTGGGTTGGTAGATTCGGATGATGGGTGGATTGGAGGCGGCGATATCAAGTCTTGTGTAAGTGCCTATGTCGATTCCAGCCATGGACAAGCTATCGAGCTTTCCAAATCCGGATTCGACGGGACTAGGTCATTGAGTGCACGGGTTGGGCTATGAAGTTCGCAACCGTGTTTTGGATCGACGGAAGAGGGGCTTTGCGGTCTTGCAAATTGAGGAGATATACTGGAAAGATGGTGGGTTGGGCTTTGTGTCTCTTCTCTTACCTTAGGCGTGATACATGATGGAGTGACTGGGCGACCGATGATATGTCACCGGAGATGGCGGCCGTCGGAGGTGTAGTGAGGCCGAAGGCAGTGGATGATGGTGATGATGTTGAACCCGGATCATGATGGAGATATATGCATACATATATATTTACACATAAACATATACACGTTATGACATATACCAATAATTATTGCAATAAAGTTTTTGAAGATGCGCTTTTTTATTACCGAGTCGATTTATGTGCAATTCGACTTTACTACTGCGCAAGAAAAAACTATTTAAAAAATATATTTTTTATATTATTCTTTTAAAAATAACTGCAGGGTGTCATTCGCGGGGTAAGGTACTTACGATGTTGGTTGCTAACCGAGATATCTATCCCTCCTCGCCATCGGAGTTTGGCGATGATAGTGAAATTGACGTGTGTTTATCTCCTATGATTTATTTGAATTCTTGCAATAATAGTGGTTCTCAAGAGTCTTCGGGAGGAGTGAGCGAGCGTCTTCTGGACGAGTCTGAGATTTTAAGACCATTCCGAGAACTTGAATTATCATCTAGAAATATTCTTAAGATTCCAAAAAATGGAGATTCATGTCAAGAACCGCCTCCGGGATATTTTACTGTATATCTGGAGTACTTTAATTTTGGTTTCTCGCTTCCTCCTCATGCCCTTTTGATAGAAATTGTAGATAGTCTTGGGGTGAGTTTAAGTCAATTAACACCAAGTGCGATTCTTCTTTTTACGTGCTTCCTATGTAGAGTGAGCGAAATTAAAATGTCCCCAACTATAGACTTATTTTATGCGCTCTTATCGGTGCGTCGTTCCATGCCGGGTTCCTATACTTATTTTATACCTCGCGGATATTGTAAGTTTTTATCTCGTTGTCCATCTTCGAAAATCAATTGGAGAAAAAGTTTTTTTATGTCTGAGATTATGATTGGGAGGTTCCCATAGTATGGAGTCCGGGCCACCGGAGAATATTTTTTAGCAAAACTCATCGTGAGTTGCAACTTGAATGTCGCTCCTTAGGTCTTTTCAAAAAGTTGGTTGATCCACAAACTTTGCTTCCTGCCGGTATTTGATTTTTCATTCTCTTGCATGCTATTGTATTTTTTAAAAAAAAATAAATAAATGTACCTTGCTCGATGTAATTTGAGAATTTATTGTATTTATTTATGTATTATTCTCCTTGTTTTTTTTTATAGGAAAAAAAATAAGTTTGGCGGAGGTCCGGGCGTGCATAGAGAAAAATGAGAAAGATGCGTCAAAAATGCTAAGAAAAGACTCCACAAAGGAGCGAGCTATCGTTGGTTCTCAAGAGCTTCCCCGAAGGAGGAAGTCTCCCGGGCCTTCAAATCATGCTCAGCGTTCTGGCCCATCTTCCAAACGATCCGATGTGCATGACAAAAAGACTGGCGGCAAAAGGAAAGATGTTGCAGCTGGACCCGACATCGATGCACGTAGTAAAAAGGTTGAAGATCTGAGAGATCCGAAGAAAAAACGTGACGACGAATGAGTAGTTGATCTGGGAGCTCTCGAGGGTCGCCACTTGTTCGTGGAAGGAGTGAACCAAAATAATAATGATGGATCTTTTTGGGATTTGAAAGACCCGGAGATTGGTTGGAGAACGGGAGCGGACCTGATTGGAGATCATGATAGGTTGCATCTATTGCCTCAACCTACTGAAGTGTTAACTCGGTCTCTTGCTTCGTCTGCCTTCCAGGTATACGATTACTTGCTTGTTTGTTATTTATTATGATTTTTACATAATAAATAATTTTATTTATCTATGGGTGTTTACAGATTTTATCGCTTGCTCACACTTTTCAATTTTGAGAAGAAAGGTCTCGAAACTCCGAGAAAAAATTTGATGACGAGCTGGCGTCATTAAGTAGAGAGTGCAAAAGACTTAGCGAGGAAAACACTAAGGCTAGAGATGATTTTCTCAAGTCGCAAAAGGAGCTTGAAGACAAAACCAAAAGGTATGATTTCTTGTGCCGGGAGATGGAAGAACTTAGAGGGAAATATTCCCGTGAATCAGAGACCGGTGAGACTTTTCTCAACTCATCAGTAGGCAAAAATCTTTTACGAAGTATCGGAGAAAAAGCAATTGAAGGTTACAGAGAGTCCATAGCTTTTAGAGATGAAGTGATTCAGCGAGCGATCATTATTCATGATGAATTTGTAGTGGATTGTCGCAAAAAACTTCAGAAAACACAATTAGTTCCGGAGGAAATTATTATGAAGATTTACCCTAAAATTTCGGAGCCTAGGACTGCGTCTGAAAGAGTTGAAGATGACTCAGACCCGCACTTATAAAAATTATTGGGAGGTCTGGGTGACGAGGAGATGATCAAAGCTTTGCGTTCGAACTTTTAGCTTGAATAACGACGACGGGTGCGTGTCGAAGCTACATGGAGAGTACTCTTAGGAGCCATGGAGCAGTTTAGTTTATTATTTCTTGCCACTTTTTGGCAATATTTTTTATTTTTAATAAATACTTTTAAGTCTTAGATTTTGTTTGCTCTTTTTGAGTGCGTAAGCAGTTGGTGGAGGAACAAAGGAAAAATAGTTATTTCCCCTTTTTCTATATATTCAATTTTGTCGGTTATCATATCTTTTTTTATTTTGAAGTTGCTATTGCATACTTGTTTGATGAATAAAATATTATCGCTTTAATATTGGAGTACTTGGGAGGGGATCAGTCTCCCAAGATTTTGTCTCATGGGGAAGTCCTAAACCCACTTAGTACGTGGTGAGGTATCCCGGGACTTGTAATGTTATTATTTCATCTTGACCTCTTACAGCGTCATAATTTCAAATGTCCCATGGGGCTGGCCAAGCCTCTTATTGTTGGGAATTTTTTTTTTATGATTGCTAGGGTCTATGACGTTTACATCATAAGTAAGCGTTAGTATAGGAGAGGAGATATGATAAGCTTTCGACAAAGTGATCTGCTTGTATAACAAAATAATCATATTAGTTTAAAACTACATAACAAAATTGTAGTATCAAAACATAAAGAAAATATGCTAGTAACAAAAAAGGTAGATTTAGCCTATTATTGGCGAGAGTTGCAGTTTATGCATAAAACTTCTTCAGGTTGGCCACGTTCCAAGGTCTGGGAAGTATTCTTCCATCTGAATGTTGGAGGCGATATGTTCCCATCTTCACAATCTCAATTACTTTGTACGGGCCTTCCCATTTTGGGTCTAATTTACCCACAGACTTCAAGATGTCGGATTTTCTCAAGACCAGGTCTCCTACTTGGAAAGATCTTGGTTTCACTCTGTCATTGTATGCTTTAGTAGCCCTTTAGTCATCCACCAAATCCAATGAAATTCGGAGGGCTTGGTCATTCCCAGATGAAGTGTACTGTTTCACTCGCCATGATTGCTCTCCAATTTCGGTAGGAGCCACAGCTTCCGCTCCGTAGGCCAGGTTGAAAGGAGATTCTCCAGCTGAAGAGCGTGGAGTGGTTTGATATGCCCATAGAACACTTGGCAACTCATCCACCCATTTTCCTTTGGCATTGCCTAGGCGTGTTTTGAGGTGTTGTAGAATGGTTCGGTTGGTGACCTCGGTTTGCCCATTTGCTTGAGGATTCCCTACAGAAGTGAAGAACTGCTTGAAAAAGAGTCCTTTGCACCAGTCTTTTATCTTCGCTCCAGAGAATTGAGTTCCATTGTCTGAAACCAAGTTTTGAGGAATGCCAAATCTGCATATTATATTCTTCCATAAGAAATTGATTACATCTCTCTCAGATATTTTGGCCAATGGTTCAGCTTCGACCCATTTGGTGAAATAATCCACAGCTACTATCAGAAATTTTCTTTGTCCGGTAGCAGGATGAAAAGGACCTACCAAATCCATTCCCCATTGAGAAAAAGGTAGAGGACTTTCCAGGGGCTGTAAGATTGTAGCCGGCTGGTGATGGAAGTTAGCATGCTCTTGAAATGCATGACAATGTTTTGCTAACTCAGTAGCGTTTTGCTTCATCGTTGGCCAAAAGTACCCTTGGCCCAATGCTTTCCCCGCGAGAGCTCTACCAGCTAAGTGATTTTCACATATTCCTTCATGAATTTCACGGAGCACATAGTTTCCCTTAGCTGGCGTTAGACACTTTAGGTAAGGTGAAGAGAAACCTCTTTTGTACAGTTCTCCGTCAATGATCGTAAACCGAGCAGCTCTCACTCTAAGTTTTCGAGCTTCGACTTGGTTAGCAGGTAGTTTCTCCTGCTTCAAATAGTCGATTATTTCATCTTTCCAACTAGGTTCTTCGCTGTCAGCACAGAAGATTGTAACATCACTTCCATCAGTTTTTTTCTTGCCATAAGTTAGGAATGTAATTTCCCTATTATCAATGTTGGCCAAGGAGCTTGCTAACTTGGCAAGGCGGTCTTCTGACTCACTTTCCCCTCTAGGTATCTACTTTATATCATAGCTGTCTAAACGCGAGAGAAGCTCATTCACTTGAGTGAGGTATTCAAGCATTTTATCTTCCTTCGCTTCATAATTTCCATTAACCTGACTGACGATAAGTTGGGAGTCACTGTGTATCGTCAGTCTTTTTGCTTCGAGCGACAGGGCCAATTTAATTCCCATGATGAAAGCTTCATATTCTGCCTCATTATTCGTTGCAGGGAATAGAAATTTGACGGCATATTGAAATTTATCTCCCTGTGGGCTCTCCACAACTATACCTGCACCGCTTCCTGTAGAGGTTGATGACCCGTCGACATAAACCATCCATGTCTGGGTGGAGCTTTCTTCTTGAGTTACTGTCATCTCTACTAGAAAATCAGCCAGAATTTGTGCTTTAATCGCTGGATGCGGGCGATATTCAATTCCATATTGGCTCAGTTCAACAGCCCACTTAACCATTCTTCCTGATGCTTCAGGACTCGAGATAATTTGTTTGAGAGGATGATTGGTGAGTACAATTATTGGATGAGATTGAAAGTAAGGACGTAGTTTTCTCGTTGTAGTTACCAAAGCCAGTGCCAGTTTCTCGATCTTTGTATACCTTAATTCTTCTCCGTGTAAAGTTCGACTGATATAATAAACTGGTTTGTGCTCACGTCCTACTTCAGAGACCAATACTGCACTTACCGCCTCCGCAGATATTGCCAGATAAATCAATAGGGTGTCACCTTCGTTTGGTTTTACCAACAACGGCAGAGAGGTAAGATGCACTTTCAACTCGTCAAATGCTTGCTGACACTCTTCTGTCCATTGAAAACCTTTCCCACTCCTCAACATTTTGAAAAATGGTAAACCCTTGTCTGCAGATCTTGATATAAATCGGTTGAGGGCGGCCAAACGTCCTGTCAACTCTTGGATGCCTTTTACACTCTTCGGAGGATTCATGTTTAAAATTGCTTTGATTTTTTCAGGGTTGGCCTCTATTCCTCGTTCTGACACCATATAACCGAGAAATTTACCTCCTCGTACACCAAAAGTGCATTTATCCGGATTAAGTTTCATCCTGTATTTTCTGAGTATACTGAAGCATTCCTCAAGATCTTCCAAGTGATTAGATGCTTTAATACTTTTGACGAGCATGTCATCTATATAAACTTCCATGTTACGCCCGATCAAGTGTTCGAACATGGTATTTACCAGACGTTGATAGGTAGCTCCAGCATTTTTCAACCCAAATGGCATTACATCATAACAATAAATTCCTCGATCAGTGAAGAAACTTGCTTTTTCCTGGTCTTCTGGCGCTAGGCCGATCTGATTGTATCCTTGATATGCATCAAGAAAAGTGAGCAGCTCGCATCCTGCTGTCGAATCGACTAACAAGTCAATTCGAGGGAGTGGAAACGGATCTTTGGGGCATGCTTTGTTGAGATCAGTGAAATCTATACACAAACGCCACTTTCCTCCAGGTTTTGGTACTAAGACAACATTTGCAAGCCAATCTGGGTATGTAACTGGTCTGATGTATCTTGCTGCTAAGAGTTTTTCTACTTCAGCGGCTATATGTCGGTTTTTCTCTGGGCCAAATGCTCTTTTCTTTTGCTTCACCGATCTCATTTTCGGATCAACGCGGAGGTAATGGAGCGCATATTCATTGGGTATTCCGGGCAAATGCTCATCACCCCAAGAAAACACGTCCAAATTGCGACCAAGGAAATTTTTCAACTTCTCTTCCAGCTCAGGAGGTAATTCGGTCCCGATCTTTAGGGTTTTCTTGGGATCAGTTGGAATTATTGCCACATGTTTCAGAGTTTCGGTTGCTGTTATTCTCTCTTTGTTCTGGGCTTCTTCATCCACCAAATTTATTCCGTTTTCACGTAAAATTTTTCCAGGTTTTGGTGCTCTTTCCTCACTAGAAACTTGTCTTTTACGATTTCCTGATGAACCCCGCAATGTCACCGCATGACATTCTCTGGCTAGACGATGGCCACAATGGCTTCTCCTACTCCTCCTGGAGTCCGAAACTTCAGCTTCATATGATATGTCGATCCGATGGCTTGGAATATATTGAAACTTGTTCGTTCCAATATCACATTGTACGCAGATGAAGCCTTTACTACAAGGAATTTCACCATCTTAGTAGACCGTTTGGGGTAAGAACCTAAGGAAAGAGGGAGCGTTACTTCTCCCAAAGCTTCAACTATTTCTCCGGAAAATCCGACTAGTGGAGTGTTGACTGGAGTTAACTGTGCATTACTAATATCCAACTTCACGAATGCATCATGAAAAATTATGTCGGCCGAACTTCCTGAATCCACTAGAATTTTCTTTACCCAAAAATTGGAGATTGTGGCTGAGATGATTAAAGCATCATTATGTGTGCCCCGAGGGTTCTCCAGATCTTTGTCACTGAATGCTAATCCATCTTGGATGGTTCCAATTTCATATATCGACAAGGATATGGGGCTAGATAAGTTGTTGGTTCCTTTTGCTGCCCGTAGAAGGGCTTTTCTTGCATTGTTTGAGTCGCCACAAGCAGGCCCCCCAGTGATTACGGCGATTACCCCTCCCGAGGGCAAATTTTCATCAACTCGTTCATGCTGTTTCCCAGTTTCATCATGGTGCTTTTGATTTTCACGTTTTGGTTGTTCATCCCGACGTCTGTCATCTCGTTTTTCACCGCGGGATTTGTCCACAAAATTTCCCAAATGCCCGCGTTTTATGAGTTTTTCAATTTCTGCTCGCAAACTGAAGCAATCTTCTGTAGTATGACTTTTATCTTTATGAAAATGGCAGTACTTGTCCGAACGCTGACGCTTTGGGTTATTTTGCATTGGGCGAGGGGGACGCAACAACCCTTGTTTTTCAGCCACTACCAGTATATCGGTCAGACGTGCATTGAGGGGTGTATTTTGGAGGCGGGGGCTCTGTGTTGTTCGTTTCTTGTCTCGCTTTCTAATATCTGATTTATCTTCTTCTCTCTTTCTTTTATTCAAGTAGTGTGGCTTTACAGATTCTTCAACCCGTATGTATTTCTCAGTTCTTTCCAATAATTCCTCTAAGTTTTTGGGCGGCCTTCCCGCTATGGATTCTTTGAACTTCCGATGGCGTAAGTTTTGTTGCATTATTCCAGCTAACAAATCATGGTTCACGTGTAAGACTTCGTGCACCGCATGAGTAAATCGCCGAACATAGTCCCTCAAGCATTCTCCTTCTTTTTGAATGACTGTGAACAAATATGCTGCTTTTTTTGGGTATTTTTTGTTAATTGAGAATTGCTGGATGAAGCAGTCAGTAAGTTGCTCCAAATTGGCAATAGATCCAGAGGGTAACTTATTGAACCATGTGACTTCCTGATAATGTTGTTCGGAAAATTTTACAGTATGCAGCATCTGTGATATCATACAAATCCGCTTTCGCGTAGAATTTGTCAATATGGTCTTGGGGGTCACTCGTTCCATCGAACTCAGGTAAGCTGGGGATTTTGACTCCCTTTGGTAATGCTTCAGATAATATGTCATCAGTGAAGGGGCTTCGACGTGACGGAAAAATTGCGGACATATTCTCTCCAGTTACATGTGTGTGAGGTCCATCCTTCCGAGCTGGATTAGTGATCTTGTTTTCGCCAGAAATGTCATGAACTGTGTGAACACTTGCTTCACCGTCTTTCTGAGTAGTATTTTTCTTGGTCCCCCCTTGATATTTATCATTCACTTTAGACTTATCTTTATTTGGGTCTCCGTTATTAGGGTCAAGAGATGACGAGCCTTCAGTTTGAGCCTTTTTCTTGCTGCTTTTGCGCTTGCGGGTTTCTAGGTACTGAGCAACTACATCTTTTGCTGCGAGTGCTGCTGTGTTTTCCATTAGCGCAGTCAAGTCTTCACGGGTGAGAGTAATACTCGGCGGTGCGTTTTCATTGTTATTATTTCCTTGAGATATTTTTGAAGTAATATGTGTTCTCAATGACGTAGTGAACGGGTTTTCACAGACGGCGCCAAGCTGATGTAGCCAAAAATCACTTGTACTCGACACGTTGCTTCCACAAAGTCCGAAGTATGAATAAGTCCTTGTACGTTCCCATGGGAGATCTTCAGTGGGTTGTTCCTACGTCACAAAACAAAGTCAGAAGAGCCGGGAGGGTTCCCGGAGAAGGCGCTCCGATGCTCAATTCAGCGATTACTCAAGGAATAATAATCGAGAGTAGAGCGATATAGTGCTTAAGAAAGTGTGTACCTTAATAATGAGGTGACTTGAGTTATTTATAGATATTCAGAGAGTTTCATGGGCTTGAGCCTCTTATGGGCTTTTGTAGAATTCAGGGTCTGCTTGAATTAAATATATATAATATTTAAATAAGTTTGGGCCTCAAAAATATTTGGAGTGGACCTTCATGATTGGGCTCAGTCCCAGTTGAATTTTTAGGTGTAACCTATCATATATGAATGTAGTTTATCGGCCGGGTTACAATAGAAATTAATAATGATAATGGTAATAATTTTCTTTTTTGATGAAAAAATATATTAAATGTAACTATTATATTAAGAAATGTGAAAATATGAAATTGTTTTTGAAATACACGCACAAAAAATTAAGTGAAAAATGAAGTCTGAATGGTCCTTCCTATGTTTATTCGACCATCGAACTTCTTTCCTTAAAAGTGGTTAGGTGAGACTGAGTGAGCTTTCATGCACTGTTTAAGACAGTAACATTATAAATATTTTGGCATGTGAAATTATTATTATTAAATAATCAAATTGGTAAGTAAATTATTTAAAATAGTCTAACTAATTGTTATATATTAGACCAAATTAAATTAAAATTTACCCTTTTTCCTTGCCACTTCATTGTACTAATAGTACAAGATTCGGTAATGAAATTGCAGGCTGCCTTTTATTATGCATCTCAAATAAGAAACAATACTAACACGTATAACGTGTTTTCAATATCAATTTATTTACTATTTAGACTCTTACTTATTTTTAGTAATTTGATTGCGGCGTGCATAATCTTTTTCGTGGCCTCTTTTGGGCTCAAATTATTTATTGCCTTCGTAAACGAGAAAGAGAAAGGAAACAAAACGAATGGGACAATGGATGTAATATATTCGATAGAGACGAGGGGTTTTATTCAATAATTAAGCAAAAGCTATCGGTTAATTAATTTGTTCTCGTTTTCATGTTTTTGGGAAAGAGTATGGGTGATGGGTGAAATATTTTCAAAATACTAGTATTCGGTTACACGCATTGCATGTTTGTATAATTTATTATTTAATAAAAAATGAAAAAATAAATAAATTGTGAATTAAAAAAATACAAAAACAAAGTGTTCGTATAACCGAATGTTAAAAAAATGTGACATTTTTGTCATTAAATAGCTATCAAAGAACAAAAGTATAAGAGCATACTAATGCACCAAATTCCAATTCATGCTTAATATAATATGGTATGTTAAATTAAATTATGATAATGTTAGCATTGTGATGAATGACACTAAAAAGTCTCAAGTTTAGAAATATAATGATAAATATTTTGTTCCGGCCATTGACATGAAGTTGTACACATTATCAATTGTCGATGTCATGTGACTCATGTCTATGTTTTTCATATTCTAACCAAAACTTTTTGACGTTGCGTTAGTATTTTTGAGATATAAGACTAAAAAAAATCAAAATCAATACACTAAAACAAATTTTTTGAATTTTTAATGGATCGAAACCCAAAATAAAACAAGTTAGATTACCAAAAGAATTAATTATATAAACATAATTTTCATGATAAAGTCACTAAAATTCTATAGAAATAATAACAATGAAATATGATAAAGTATTTATTAAATAGAAAGGGTAAAATAAATATCTTAAATAGTAAAAATAGAAGGATCCTATTTCTGTTTATAAATAAGAATTGTTTCCATTATGTAAGCATGTCTTTTCCCGGAATGATTTTTTTCCCACGTATGCAAATTTAAAACTATTTTGACAAACATTGTCAGACAAATTTTTTTTTAAGAGTGACGTAATATTTTTATTTACTATTTTTTCATATTTATACTTGTACAGTTAAAATGAATTTCGTTTCTGGCACTGGAAATCAATGGATAGTAAAGATGAGGATGTAATAGCCTGTTTTCCTCTAGATATCACTAGTCTTCCCATGATTTAAGATATTTGTAAAAATTAATTAAAGGACAAAAGCAATTTGAGAGTAGAAATTGTAGAAATGTAGATGTAATAGTCTGCAATCTAGTATTATTGGGTTTTACATTTTAAAAGGACTTGTCATGAGCTAACTCAAAACATAGTCACTCTTTAGTTCACTTCAAGAGAAAAAAATTTCCCATGCGAAATTTTGAAACCATGTAAAAAAAAATCATATTTTAAGTAAATACAATATTTCTTAATATTTTTGTGATACTAACAAAGTATGAATTCATAATGTAAATGGTACTTTAGGATTGTAAAAGGATTTTAATCAAAATTATTAGTTTATGAAAAAGAAATGTTATTTGACATGGAAACATAATTCGTAATATTTAGGCTTTCTTAATATGAAATATTCCTAATTAATAGGCTGCAATGAGTATTAAAATAGATTACAAGTTAGAATATTGATCAGAATTTCAAAATAAAAGTGTTAATAGTCAATACACTCCAGCTGCAGTAACTTCTATTGCCACACAGCATGTAAGTTGTAACACAGTCCTACGGATAATGCAAGATCTCAATCATAGCCCATACTCACCATAGATAGAGAAACATCAACCAAATACGATTTATCTTTGATTAGTTTCCGTCTAGCATTCGCATCTCCAGCAGATTTAGGCTAGGAATCAACTGCGTGTAACAGACCATCAACGTCCAAGAAAGCTGGCAGGAGATTGCATACCCTTTCCACTGCTAACATCATCATATGGTTCAGATCCATCGACGCAAAGGGCATTATTGTTGACGCTCACCTCAGAGCTAGCATTACTGCTTGTAGCGAGAGGAGAATCCGAGACACTTGCCGCTCTGCCTCTGTTTGGACCAGATCTCACACTATACATGGAGCTTGCAGGGATGTTGGTGGTCAGTGGACGTAGATTACCAGGAATTGTTCGCCTTATGTCCTAATAAAGAGTAGAAACCAGAAGTTATTGTTCCAAAAAGAAAAGAAAAAATAAAAGATTGCCCTAAAATTGTTCTCATCAATCATAATAAAAATCCACTGGTGAGATGTTGTTTCAAAGATAAGCTGAAAAAAAAAATTGATATGAAAAAATGAGCTGAAAATTCAACCCTACCCTATACAAATAGAACGATGATAGAAAACCATGGCTATTATAGCTATATTATATGAATATTGCAGGAGAAAAGACAAGACTATCATAGATACCATATGTCTCATAGCCATGTCTAAAGATTTCTTGGAGAGCATTCTTCCAAAGCCTGCGCTGTCTGGTGAAGCAGACTTGCCAGATACATTGCTGCGGGGTGAGTGTTTGTCATCTTGCTTCGGGGGAATTAGTTTCCGCATATTTATTACCCTGTCAACAATTTTGGTCCCAAGAAGAACAGGGCTCACGTTGTCATTAGCTTTAGCACGCAACCGATTTACAGCTGGCACAGGCACAGAACTTCCACTGTTATGAATTACACCATTAGGAGGCCGCCCTCTAGCTGGAGAACACGATTGACGTCTGATTCTTCCATTTGAAACCGGTTCAATGGATGATGATCGAGAACTTGGTGCTCCAGGTCTGCCTCTAGTGACTGAGGGAGGCCTGTCGGACAGAGATGTCCTCAGATTTGGTGGGGCATCGAGGGAGAACCCGGGCATGTCTGAAGGCTTCCATGGTTTTGGTCGTGTAACAGGAGAACTTGGCCGCTGCGGTGCCAGATTTTTCTCTGAATTAGAAACGGACTTGGAAACTGAAGGAGAAGAAGTTACCGACTTAACAGAAATGACAGTCGAGCTTGTCATGCTTGAACCTGTCATTGGCCTACGAGTTGGAGTCGCGGCCCTAGGAACAGAGTTGGATGCAGGTATAGAGGATCGACTTGTAGGTGTTGACGATCTTATGGTAGACCTTGAAGTAGGAGTTATTGATCTTGCAGGCGCAACAGGTTTTGTCGAGGTTAAGGCAGGACGAGAAGTAGGTGTTGCAGATCTTGCAGGTTTGGATGTGGTTGATGTTATTTTGGATGATGAAGTTGAGGTTGATTTCGTCGAAGTGGCTAACGATGGTCTTGTTGATACTATCGAGGTGGATCTAGATTGTGAACTAACAGTTTGACGTCCTGTGGGAGTGGCTGGTCTTGATCCAGGACCCCCAGAAGAAGATGGTCGGCGGAGACCTCCAGTAGAGGTATTCAATCCAGGTGAAGAAGTTGGCTGTCTGGAGGATAAATTGCTCCTTGCAGAAGACTCAGGCTGGGGATTTGCCAGCTTCAACCATGGGAAACAATTTGTATAACAAAATCAGCCTTTTTTGAAGATATATTTTAAAATAAATTCAAGTTCTTTTAACACTATAGCAGATTAGCAATACTGCTGTTTCCTTCCGTGTATAAATTAGCTAACAATTTCAACTATTAGGAGGAAAAAGTCCATAGCACTCAACAAAAATTTAAGTCAATTCGGAATCACTCAGTGTTCTCTTCCAAATAATTTCAAAAATGAAACACTAGAAGTCAACTATACTTGTCAAAGTTCATGTTCACACATCTGATTCGATATTGACCTTTTCACGGATTTAAACACGGATAGAACAATCTCCAAATATTTCAGCTAATTTATGCTAAACAAATATGGAAAATAGAAGTTCGATTAATTTCACATTTTCTGCAAGTATGTAAATTGGAATGCTGTATATTCTGTTCATCTGAACCAAAAAAACCCCACGAAAAAAAAGGGAAAAAAAATACAGGCATATATAATGTCATCTTACTCTAGACTTCAGTGCAGTAGGATTAGCTTTTGGAGCTCCCAGCTGACTCATAACAGTTTTATGAGATTCCATTTCCAGCGATGGAAAAAGAGGAGTACCAGGAGGTGTTAAAAGCCTGAGACCATAAGAAATTATTTGACAGTGTCGAGGAATGAATGATGATGAAATGAAAAAGAATTGGAAATTCCGGTCAATTTGACAGAAGTATGTTGTCATATAATCAAACCTATTAAACTTGAAAAAAAAAAAAAAGAAATTGTCGTGGAAGTGATGCATAACTGAGAAATAACATATGCCAATTGCAAGTAGCGATCATTAATCTTTCAAAGGTAAATCATGAAAGAAAAAACAAGATACATTGCTTAAGCTTTAACTGCAAAGAAACACTTCATAAAGCCAGTGAATGATTTGCTTCAGCATTTTTTATACAAACTGTATTTCTAAGCACAATCACATAAAAAATTTCAAAAATGCGCTACCAATCATCGCAAGTCAGAATACATAAATAAAGAAGCACCCAACTGATATTTACAATTACCATTCATAATCATTTTTATCATTGTCTGAATTGAGAAAATCATCACTGCCTGTCTTCCTCACGGGTGCAGGTGGAGCCGAGGGTATATTAAATAATGGCGAACCACCAGATACCATTTCTGTGAACAAAGAATACAAATGAAAAACTTTAAGGCTACTCGTATAGAAAGCTCAATTTTGTTACAGTAATTTACTAATGCAATCCAGTCTTGAACTGCATTCAGATCCACCAAAAAGATACCAAACCAGTGCTGTAATATATGATAGACGACACGTTACCCATTTCCATATTCTAATAAACAATTATCAACTAACTCAATACAACCAATCAACACTC
The DNA here is from genome assembly GCF_033568475.1 of Henckelia pumila. Taxonomy (NCBI): domain Eukaryota; kingdom Viridiplantae; phylum Streptophyta; class Magnoliopsida; order Lamiales; family Gesneriaceae; genus Henckelia; species Henckelia pumila. The sequence goes on from NC_133121.1 coordinate 103,304,667, forward strand.
GTATACATGAGTTCACTAGAAAATAGAAAATAAAAATAAAAATAAAAATAAAAGGTTAGATAATGATATTCAGCAATACCCATTGAAGAATCCAACTCGTCGGAGTTCTGAAAAAGAAGATTATTCCTATCCTTATCTTGCTTCCGCATTTCACGAAACAATGCCAAATCCTCGTCTTTGTTATCTTTCATTCTCAGGCTTCCCATTTTCCCCCTCTCCGGCGCCCTAAAACTTCGATTCATCACAAAAATAAAACAGAAAAACCACAAGAACGGTTAAAAACCCTAACGGCTCATCGACATTCTACCATCTCCAAACTCGAAAAACCCAGCTTCTCGTTCTCCCGAATTTACAGATCAAAATTCAAGCTTTACCCCCCCTCAAACAACTAGGAACAAAACCCAGCTGAAAGAGACCCGCATTTCAAATTCTTTGCTTATAACGCCATAATTCCACGTTTCCCCCCAACATACGGAGTTGCTAACACCTACGGAGAAGAAAAGTAAGACACATTATGCATTTTTTCACACGTGAATGCATTCGAATGTAGCAAGAAAAGCGGGGGAAATGGAGCAGAAACGTAAGATTTCGTAAGAAGGGATACAAAAACAATGAATTTCGAGATCGGAGATGGTGGGTACGGTCGCAATTTCGAGGGAAAACGAGGGATATAACAGGAAATCAAAGGGGTTTATTCAATTTTTTTCTCGCCTGCTTGTCTTCTCTTTAAAGTTACGTTACCCAATAATAATTGTTTCGGGGCAGCTGAGGACTTTATAATTACGAGACTGCCCCTACCGGATTGGGTGTGTTTTTGAATGTTCAGGTGATTATTGTGTATTTACAATCTGCTCCTGAAACTATTGATATTTTCATTTATGGCTGAATAATTTGGATATTATTTATTATGTTCATCAAAGTGCAACTTTGAGTCGAGTCTTTTTCCATAACCTGACAGTTCGCTGAAGAGGGTAAAGTTCATTGTTTTTTTTATGTCATTTGTTTCGTAGGAGTAAATCGTGTTTGTCCTATTCTTGGAAACAGGATTTTTTAAAATATATATATATATGGATATTTGGTGGATCTGGCGAAGTCTCTCTCGGTTCAAATTCTCAGATTTTGCTTTTTAAATTTTCAAAACCACAAAAAGGAAAGGAAATAAATGAATCAAATCCACGAAATTGGTTAATATTTAAGGGATTTGGATCCCAATGTTATTCTTAATAATATAGACCCTCTTTGAAAAGTGAATGCAACAAAAACTGAAACTTTATTGGGGGAGGGAAAGTAAGTGGCAAATGTCCCTCTTTTCCCACCAATGGGCAATGGATAGATTGAGCCAAAGATGGCTCAAAAAAATGACTAAAAAAAGAAACCCAAAAAAAGGTCTCATTTAAAAGAGTAATCTTTCCATGCCAAGTTGAATTCCACTGTTGAATCTTGTACTTCTACTGTTGAACTTGTACAAAAGTTTGGGTAAAAGTGAAAATAAACACATTACAATTGGAAGTGAAAAAAAATAGAAGCTTTTGATAGTGGTTTCACACCTCATTACAATACGAGTTGGTTAATCGATCGGTTTCACACCTCATTACCTCGCGATGTTTTCGTCTGGATGTTCTTCAATTCAAACGTCTCTCAAGGAGATCACAAGCAACCTGAAACAGAGTTTTTTACATGAGTTTTGAGAAACTTTCGTGAGAGAAAGACCGATGACCTGATTTGATATATTTCTCCCAAAGGTACTAACGCTGACAGCACGTACAAGCCGACTTAAACTCAGATGAACCAATGTTGGACCTTAATCAATCGTGTCCCACCCCAAAGGGTTGTTCAGCCATTTATAAATCCGGATAGCAAAATTGATCCCTTTGATATGGCAACCTTCAAAATACTTCTCAAGATTTTGCACGACCCAGCTCTGTAAGTTAAATACCAGATCAATCAAACTTACCTTTTTAACAAATAGACTGTTTTTTTCCTCCTTTCTTTGTTTCCAAGATCTGGCAGTTACTGAACATTCTATTGCTATCATCAATTGCTGATTCCTCTGCTACTTAATGCAGACTCAACAAGCTTAACCTTTTTGCTGTTCTCACTGTTCATCAGTGAGAGTTTTTCAAGTGAAGATTTAAGCTGAGATAACTCGTTGTCTTGGATCCGAGACACCCTTCTTTCTGAGATCTGTTTTTGTCGATTTGAGGAATCAACCTGCTGAGAATGTTTGTGTCTTGTCAATCTCGCATTCAAAGATTCAATTGAAGAGTGCAAGGCATCCAACTCCATTCCAGTAAACTTATCTGCATAGAGTATAAGCAAAAACATAGATTCAATTTTACAAAGGATCAATCCCAGAAAGCATTATTTCTACGATGGTGCGACTATAATAAGAGAATCGATCACAGATAGAGAGAAACTGCCAAAACAAATTTAAGTACTACATGTATGGTCAGATCCCCCTATGTATTTAATAGGCATGATTCTTGAGGCATGCATCACATCAGACGGCAAAAATACTCAACAGTTTCACAGAAAGATGTAATGCATTTAGCTGTAACTTCATGTTTACATGCAATTGTCTAATTTAAGAAATACAACCCCAGTCCGAAAAATATTTATTTTCTTATTTAGAAAAAATCTACATCCCTAACCAAGAATCTTTTCTATATTAAATTTCACTATCAAGTGTCAACTTCCGCCTAAGAGCAACAACCATTTAGCATTTGTAAGATTGAACCACTGCAAACTGCAAAGTAATAACCCTGCACTGGAATCATATCCTATTTATATACGTAAACATGTGTCCACTAAAAATATGTATTTCACAAAAATAGCTTTGCGTGAGATTCTGGCTCTTTGATATACATGACACAGGAAAGCAGGGAAAATATAACCAAGGTATGCAATTTTAAATCTACTAGCAAATCCAATCGAAATCGATGACTTGCACATACGGAGATTCAGTCTTTTGTTTTATCTTACTCCTGGACTAAAAGCACTACGGCCCTATTTGGTCGCTTCCCAAACTCTTATGCACTCAACTCCACTCAACTCACAATATCATAATAAAATCTGTACATGCAAAATTCCACTCAATTTTGTTTCAAAGTTATCAATCAAATCATCGGCTCAAATATCAAGTCAACTGTCTGACACATAATTGTCACGCATTCACATACTTGTTTCTGCACTTATTCACATACTTTATTTCACTTTTTTTATACAAGATTAGACATCACTTTACTACATAAAACACCAACTTTCAAAATTATATCCAAACAACATTCCAAAAACTATTTCTCAAGTTTTTTTCATAACTTCTAGGTTGAATTGGGTCGAAAGTTCAACCCAGCAACGCCTAGATATTTTCAGATGTCTCCTATTAAAAAAAAGATATTTTCAGACGTCCAGCCTCACACAATCTTGACCGCAGCATAAGCAGTTGCACCTCAATTGACAATAATGAATAAACTTTCATAAAAAATTAAGAAAAAATAAAGATTATATTATTAAAGAGCTAATGCAATGAAGCATGAGACAATTTCAGATCAAACCGTAGACAAAAAAAAAACTCAATTTACCAAGTTCTAGTTTGAAATCTCGTTCTGCTTTTGATAATGGCTTTTTCTGTAAACCTGGCAGACTCCTCAAGTTTTGTAAGCGCGTTTCTAGGGAACTGTGAAGTTTAACTGCAGAGTCTATGTGATCCTCAATTTTCTCCTGTTTCTTTTCAACATCCAAAAGTTTCTGCTGCACTTCGCGTAAACGAGAATGTTGATTGTCAATTATTTTCTTCAAATGAGGCCCATGGTGCTGGAGTTCGAAGTATACCTAGAAACGATAAAACATTGTCAGGCAGAACAAGATAAAGCTTTCCAAAAAAAAAACGCTTCACATTTAAAAAGATACGCAAATCAGTCACAGCCAAAGACATGCACATACGAATAAGTGTAATATCTAATTATTGGAAAGCATAACTAGATTTTTAAACATGATACATCATGGATATGCGCACATATATAGTGAGGTATTACCTTGTGTGCGTACTCCACATAATTTTCGTGAAAAAGCTTGAAATACTGATGAAGCATTGATCGTCCTTCAATAGAATCAGCAGTCACAGAGCGTAAATTTGGTGCGGTTGAGGGTAATAGAACTACTTTAGGCCCGCTAAGGAGTTCTTTGCTGATTACTGTGGGAGTATCTGCATCTGTTGCCTCTTCCACAGAAACAGTTTCCCTCTCGCTATAAATAGCATGAGTAAGCAATTCATTCCAGGTCTCCATGCAAAGCACTACGCATTCATGATAAGAAGTAAGTCCCACAATCCATGAACCTCCAGATGAATCCGACAATGTCAAGAAACCATGAAGGGGCTCCGGTGAGGAGGATTCTCCAGGGCATGTGCTAAGAACAGAAAAGACGGATGGAGTTTTCATTGGTTTTTCCTTGCCAATGGTCTGACTAGTGAAAGGGAGAAAATGCAAGACTATTGAATCTATCCCACCATCATGAAGGCAAAATATTCTTTCTGGAACAAGAGGATCAGAAGTCATTGAAATTAGAGAACCACCTTTCTTAGGCAAAGCTAAATCCACAATAGCCAGACGGAGTAAAGGAGGTGGATAACCCAACCAAATAGTATCACTAGGAGGTTGGTCGAGCTTCAGAATTGAGAGATTAGTGGGAGCTAGTTCACAAATCATAGCAGCACCAAACATCTGACCAAGTGAATCAACACAAACACGGGGTGCAGTACCCATCTCCCAGACTGGCTGAATTTCATCAGCTAAAGCATCAAGTTGTAGTTGCCCGCCACTCCAAGCAGTCATAAGAATTGTATCTTTTCCAACTAAGTTGTAAAGAAGACTGACCGCACGCCCTTCACATACTCCTCTCTGAATTACAGCCTTTTCTGCCACCCCATCACACACTTTACGAAGAGGGCCCTGCATCAACATATTGATACTAAGAAATATTACATTTTTTCCATGGAAGGTATACATTGGTGGTGTCTATAGTGCCAGGCACCATTTTTCAAAAACTTGACAAGCCCACAAATACAAAAAGAAGATACCTGCAATGAAACAGATGCATCCATTAACACAAAAGGCTGAGCTTTGACAGCGAATATATTGCCATCGACTCCTCCTTGGAGAGCTAATTCAGGAAATGTTGACTCCAGCCAAGAGATTGCCAGATTAGAATTATTAACAGCTTTTGAATTGGTAGATTTAAGCCCAAATGTAACGGCATCATTATGCATTTCCAATAGTGATTCCCATTTATACACACTGTAAAAAAATGACTCACGTATAAGTCTTCACAGCATGAGAATATAGCAAAATAAGTGGGGGAAAAAAAAAAGAAGAAAAGGAAAGGAGCAACGGAAAAAAAAAAAAAAAACAAAACAAAATCACCACAACCCAGATCAGCCTAATCATTAACATTTAACATGTTACTAAGGCAGATTTTTCACCAGACTAAATTTTATTAAATATTTGGCACTACATGAACTGACTACTAGATGGTTGTGAACTTTCAATGATAGAATAGTTTGCATTTAAACAAATAGCAACCCTCAAATGGCAATATTTTTGGTGAAGTGCCATTTTTCAGGTTTGTTAGCAGAAATAAAATTGGCATCTCCTAAATGGAGAAAAACGCAGAAGATGATGAATGGAATTACCTTCCAAAAGGAACAATCGGGCAAATGATGTAAGTGGATCCATCACTAAACAAGATAAAAATCTGCACAAAGACCAGGACCACAAGTCATTTTTACAGATTAACATAAAATAAATATTTAAACATAACCAAGTTCTCAAGAGGAGATAACAACCTATATGGCAAATAAAATTCAAGTTGCTATAAGGCACAAAAATAAGACAGTTCATCAGAAAATTGAGTGATGTAATAAGCAATAATCACTGGAAGACATCAACGAAATAGGCAGGCAAGCTCTCCCAACAAGCAAAAGAACCTTCAGACAATCAGTTGCCCAAAACATAGCAATTAATGATATCAAACAGGTGTAGAGAGCAAGCGATCATGAACATTTAAGCCATTATCCCAAATAATTAGCATGCCGTCATGACCATGGATATTTACGTTATCAATGAAAAACATTACAAAGTTTATTGCATGACATGCTTCACACATCAGCCATAAAGAACAAAGTAATTCTGCAGGCAACCATGCAGAACTAAAAACCCATAAGAATTTCTTACACTGAACTTGTCCCACAAATGATCTGCCCCGAAAGAGAAATCAACAGGACATATTGCTGCTGCATTTCCAGAAAGACCAAGTTCTCCAGGTTGCAAATAATATTCCTGTTCCGGTTGCCCAATTGCGGCAGACAAATCAAACATTCTGCAAAAAAAGAGTAGTACGTCATGATAGAGCACGTTTTTAAGTTTTATATCACGATAAATGACACCCAGACAATTAAGAAAGGATCATATTACAAATATTCTTTATCGTACAGAATAAATATTATTCAGAAGATAAGGATTAATTAAAGAATTTCCAATTTTATTTCTTTAGAAGCCATGCACATGTAAAGGAGGAAAGCCTTTTGCAATTATACTAATTCGCATCCCACAGTCCCTTGAATGCTATTTTTGTATCAAAATGTAATTCATAAACCGGCTTCACTGATAAACAAATTGTCAAGAACAATAGCAGTCTTAACCTTTCAAGGAACTGAGGTTGTGATCAAACCATTATCTGACAAAATGCACCACAATAAGCATAGTTTATTTGCCAAATCTTGTAGATCAGTAATTTGCAATAGATGTCAAAGAAGGAAGCGACACCTGAAAACAGAATCCGAGGAAAGAACTCCTAAGTGAGTGTCACTGAAAGGGTGCCAAGATATCCGAAGAAGGCGTATGGAATTGTTGCTTCCAAAGTAAATTTCTGAACCAATAGAAACGGTCCTGTAAACGGTTAGGGAAATGACAATGTCATTTCATTCTTCTATAGCTCAAAACATTAAACAATGCCCCATCACATTCAATATATTCAGTTATTCATCAAGCAAAAGGTATTGTTTGTTTACGTACACAAGCAGGAAGACAGAAGAACGAAATTAAGATTTCTATGAGCCATACACCGATGCCTGAGCAGAAGTCACCGACTAAGATTTTCATTTATTAATACATATGTGATGGCCAGAGAGTTGGAAGATATACGAGACATTTACAAATACAATACAGATACAGTGGCCGAGGTTAAGCATCAAGTCTCGAACAAGACACTGCGAGCATGTTTGAAGATGCTTTCCAGAAATCTTATCTTTCTACAGCCCATAACTACACCTCCGTTCCACTTTCATATCTAGTTATACAATCCTTGTTCCCAACTCAACTTTGATCAATTCCAAAATCAGCACTATTGTTATATTCTATAACATATTACAAGATACTCAATTTTTTGAATTTTTCATATTCACAAGTAGAAAGGTAGATCATAGATGTATATATCATGCCATTAATGATTCATCATATTCTTTCTATGGACATTTACAATAAAATGTATACTTTACACACACGCACGCACACACGTATAGCAAATCTCAGTTCAGTTTAAGGAAATATTCCAAGAAATATTTTCCAGGAACACCGGGAATGAAACCACACACCCCATATGCTGCAGTAGAAAACTTAAATTTTGTACTGATGACTGATCTAAATGCACGTAAAGCAAGCAGAATATTTTTAATTAGAAGAACAGTCGAAGTTTTTATTAAATTTTACCTACAGATGATAGTATTTTCTTCCCTTGATGCTCGCCCATAAAGGTATATAACACGTAAACCATCCTGCCCAGCAAGAAGCAATGCAGATCCATTTTTGTTTATGGAAATCTTATTGACATCAAAACAAACTGGGACATCTGCTTGCAACACCTGTAAACGATCGCAACGAGTATAAGCTTAGCACATAGACTTACCACATTAGGAAAAAAAGACTGGAAAGGTTATCACTCTCAATACCTTCAAATATAATGGGCCTTAATTGATAGTACAGTGATTTGTCATTATTACTGTAGCTTATTATTTAAAAAGTTTATTTACCACTTCAATTACCAAGTATGCAGAGCGAAACTATACTACCTCCATCCACAAATGCATCTTTAATTTACAGATAGGATACTTTCTAAGCTTTCCGACAAGCTTTGTTTGAGAATTTCACTTACAGTTCATTTGATAAACTTCATAAAACCTTTAACTCCTTGAAAAAGCCGCAGTACCAAAACTCACAGCACATGAAAACATCATTTGCACACAGAAACACATATACTGCGTAGGAATCCTAAAAGACAACATTATGAACGCGAAAACTCGCAGAAAAAATACCTTAGACGGGAAACCGGCGGAAATGGACTCCGGGTCGGGGTCACCCAATCGAATCGACACCCAGTGCAGACATTTCTTGTACGAGTCCCATACGTAGAGTCGAGAAGCTCCGTCCCATGCCATAAGATTCGTCGGCGTTTTGGAGGCCGAGACCGCGGATTTGGTGGTGGTTGAAAAGACCGGGTGGCTTTGAAGTGGAAGCCATTGGAGCTCAGCCTTTGGAGTCGAACCCGACGGCGGAGGGGAAACAGATTGGCGGCCGTCCGTTTCAGTTAACTCGTAGCTGAACCTCATGTTCTCTCTCTCTCTCTCTCTCTCGACAACGTTATTCACCGTCTCCAGGGCATCAGAGAAATTATACGACGTCGTCTTAGGGCTTCGTTAATCACAAATTCAAATCGTTCTGTGGATAATTAATAAAAATTACTTACGATTATATTATATTATATATTTTAAATATTTGCGTTTTTGGGCTTCCTTGTGTGTCTTGGGCCAACTAATTAAACTGTTTCCACAGAACACAGATGTTGGCCCATTATCAAAAGAAAATCCGGCCTTTTAGTAGTAATAATAATAATCTATAGACTTGATCACTTGAATCACCATTATTTTTAATATTTTATTTTTCTCCTGTATTCGTAAAAACGTCGTGGCTAAGCTTGAGAACATTACATTTTAGGGGACTAAAAGTGAAAAAATCATTATCAAGGGGACTAAATGGTAATTATCTTTATTTTATCAGTTACAAAAACAGCCCAGGAACCGAATCCAGCTGTTCGAGATTCTTACAAGTTACGAACTAACATATTCTTTATGAAGGCATCTCATGTGTACCTAATTATTTTGTTGTTTTATCATTGCACCAAATAATTAATATACTTAACCTTAAAGGCCCACTCTTTATCAATGGGGAATAAATAATGTAGCCCACATTTTTAAATGATTTGGTAGTTGTCCTTGTTTTTGTCTCTCAAAAATTCACGTACCCATTGGCCCAAAAAAAAAAAATCACTTACTCACATTAGGTACGGGCCCATAAAAAAATTTTACCAGATGTGAACTTTTATATACAATTTTCTTAATAAAAGATCATGTAAAAAAATGATTTTTAAATAAAATAAGAAAATGGTCCTCTACTTGGCGGCGGTGGGGATCTTATTGTTGAGTGCACTTGCTTGAAATATGATTGTGGCAATATAGTTATAACGCACTTGAATCTGTCATATTAGAACTTGGGCCATTATTTTATTCTTAAAAATGGGATGTATGATCTGTAAAATCCTGTGATGACATCAAGAAAAAGATTAAGCGTGGGGGCTAATTGGATGCTTATCTTGAAATTTAAGTTGCAAATGATGTAGGGGAATAGATGATCGTGCTCATAAATAAGATGACGAATGATGTTAATGATATATGATATTAACTTAATCTATATAATTCGAGCCAAATAATGAATAAAACAAAGATGAATATTCAATTAATATCTTATTTTCTGCATCAACCAATTATTTTATATATAGGTGTAGAATGACCCCGAAACTAATGGAATATATGTTATAGCTTATAGCTTGTTGAGCGAAGAATTATCACAACATCAATCCCGTGCATAAGATTTTTTTTCCTCATTTGATGTTACGGATGTAAATTCAATCCTCATTGTCAAAAGTTCCCAAATCCCGAACCATGTTCTCTACACTCTAGTGAGTGAGTCCAGCCTAGCATTAGCTTAAAAAGCGAATATTTTGTGGAGCCTATATATGCAGACTCCAATATAATCCTTGCTGGTGGTATATATGGATAAGGCTTTCCAGATTGGATGATATATCATCCTTTTTTTAAAATCATTAATACAAATGAAGAAAGTACTGTCAAATTTTATTTCCGTTGAACAAAGCAATCAAACACTTTATAATCATCCATTTCATTTTTAAGCCCACAAAATAACTATCCATGGAAAATATACAATTCTTTTCTTTTTATGTTGCGTTGAAAAATTTTTAATTCATGAATTTTAAATATATTCTTGTTATTTATAAAATTAAAGCAATAATAAACTTCAAAATCCATCATTTTCTGTTTAATATTTCAAATTAATCAAAATAGATTTCAAGATCACCAAGTAATAAAGGTGTTATTTAAAACTCATCGTACTTTATATAATTAATTAATGTGTAAATAAGTAAAATATAGACATCAATAGAACTATAATTCAAATCCATTGATTCTAACTAGATGTGTCAAAATGAGCCGGCGGGGTGGGTCGGCCCACAATCCGTCGTAACCCACCATTAGGTGGGGCGGGGCGGTTCACCTTTTAGGCGGGTTGAAAAAACACCAACACAACCCACCTATTTTAGGTGGCGAAACAGACCAACCCGACGGGCTCACGTGTAAATTAACGGATTTTTGCGGGCCAACCCGCAACCCACCACAATCCACCATTAGGCGGGGCGGTGCGGGCCGGCTCACCTTTTAGACGAGTTGAAAAATTGTCAACCCAACCCATCAATTTTTTATAACGAGGCGGGCCAACCCGACGGGCCTAGCTCATTTTGACACCTCTAATTCTAACAATACCCAAAAAAAAAATTAACATCATCTCAAATATAACCAAAAAAATCGTATAGTATTCTCACATAAACTTACAAATTAAAATAATTTTTTTTTTTGGGCGCTAATCAAGAACTAAGAACCCTGCGGTAGCACGACCTCAAAACATTTTTTTTTTTTCTGAGAACACCTGCAGCAGTTCTCGATTATTGGTGCATTTTCTTCGAAACAATACAAATACTACACAATATATATTTACAATTAATGTCCTCTTTTGCCGACTTTTTGCTTCTTTCTATGTAAAATGTGATCTTTTGACCTGCATGCGTGCATCGAACCAATTCCCCCCTTCCCCTGAAGATTACCCATTTAAAAATCTCGGAAAATTCGTCACTCATTCATGATTTCGTGTTTGACTTGGTTTCGGCTATTCGTATGAAAATCTCTTGTTGGCTTGTTGAAGTATTTTTTGGTGACATCTAGGAAACCCATTCTTGCAAGCAGATACCTGTCGCGAAATGTGGCATTCATCAGCACTATTGAAATAGTCCACCAAAATATATAAATAAATGTAATTGTGTTTTTTTTCAAATATGGGTTTTTCTTTCTAGTTTCTAGAATCCATTTCTTATATTAAATTTCTGAATTAACTTAAATTTTATTGTATCTCAAATTGTGGTTTAATTTTAATGAAAATAAAAAATAAGAGCTGGTGAGTACTTACGGCTTCGATGTCGATTTTGTAAACAAGAAGTTTTCTTCGTTCCCGGCAACTGGTTCTATATGCCACTGCTATGTGCCCGATGGCCAATCCTACAGACGAAACGAACAGACTCAACTCCGTTGCTTCGGCGTACGCGCCGCCGCTTGAATGGCCGCCGTTCGTCAATACGTAGGAGGCCTTCAATGACACGAACACCAACGACGCCGCCGAGCAGACGGTGGCGGCTCCAAGGTACGGCCACCTCGACAACTTCGGGCCGTCGCAGAGACTGTAAACACCTGAAAGATCGATATAAGAAACACAAAACAAATCAGCTTGCAGCTTTGATTTTAGCTAGCCCATGTGCAACAGTACGAGTAAACAAGAAATATCTATGTATATACTTACATAGGATGATAGCTGATCGAGCAATGGAGACGAGGGGAATATCGATGAGGGAGAGGCGAAAGTCGTAGCTATTGAGATGGACCAAAAGGGTTTGGAGAGTGAAAGAAGGCGGCGGAAGAGAGGCGGAGAAGAGGGCGGAGGGAAGAAGTACGTCGGCGATTATCAGAAGAATCGGGGCTGAAAATAAGAGCAAAGAAACCAACATGGTGATCAAGAAGAACAGAGTCTTCATCCATCTTGGAACTAGAAGAAATGCTAATTTCTTTAATGCTTTTTCTTCTTTCAAGAAACCCATTAACAAACTTCGCGCGATATGGATGGAGAATTTCTGTGTGAGAAAAAATCGAGGGAAAAAGCTAAGGGATATTAACAGAGAAAGGGAAATGGAGAAGAAGGAGAGAGGAAGGAGGGGAGATTTACAAAAATGGAGGGGAAGAAGGTTCTAAATAGTACTTTTGACTTCAATGGGGAAAATGACTTGCAAATTGGAACTTTACACGCCTCCGGCTAAGGATATTGGTCAAATCGGGGAGGCTTAATTAATTCATCAAATTAAATTAAAGTTATAATATTCTTAACATTTTATTAAAGATTTTCAAGTTATATTTTCTCAGAATATTAGCCATCACGCCAAGATCTCTGGGTTCAGTGGGAAATGTGATCAGGCCCCAAGATCCAACATCTTTTGGATTCGAGTCTCACTTATACTCAGTTGTTTAGTTAGCTAAAAATTGTCACTTTTAAAAAAACAATTTCACGAATCAATTTTGTAAAATAAATATTTAATTTTTGTTCACTTTAAAAAATTATTATTATTTTATTATAAATATGGGTGAGATTGACTAATCTCACGAATAAATTAAATTCGTGAGACCTGCTCAAAATAAAATATAATAGAAATCAGATATCGCTTCTATATAAATTTAATTTAAACATATAAGTATTTAAAAAATTTGTGATGCGGATATTTTATTTTGGTTAGGGGTGTCAAAACTCAAAAATGAATCCAACCCACCACGAGTTGACCCGAAAAATATCAGGTTATGGTTGTGGATTTTTTGGTTCGGATCGGGTTGACCCGAAATCTAACCCCTAAAATTTTAAACGGGTTCGGGTTGACCCGAAAATTTTATTATTATTATTTTTATGTAAAATCAAGAAAAAAATGCTATATTTTTATATGAGCTTAGATTTTGTTATTATGTGTTTAAATTAAATATGATTATTATTATTGTGTGTTTTGAATTTTTATTTTATTATTTTATTTTAAAAATAAAATCGAATTGGTTGGGGCTGATCGGGTTAGCCGGGTTCATGATCGGGTTGACAATTTTCGGGTTGGTTCGGGTTCGAGTTAAGAAATATTTAAATAATATTTTCCCCGACCCGAATCCCCCAGCCCATTCGAATTGACACCTCAAATTTTGGTCACTATTAAAAAAAATTATTTTTATTATAAATATGAGTGATGTTGATTGATCTCACGAATAAAGATTCGTAAAACGATCTCACAAGATATTTACTCAAAATAAAATATAATAGAAATCAGATGTCACTTCTCTCATATTTAAATTTAAACCTATAAAATATTTTTAAAAATTATGCATAAGAATAATTTCAAATAATTAAACGCCAAATATATACATCAAAACATTATTATTCTACTGAAAATTTTTTACCTTTGTAATAAATTTATATCTTGTTTCACAAATTGATACATAAATCTTCTATTTTAAAAAACTACATGAACCATATCAACAAATTTTCTATCTGTGAGTTTTAATTATTACTTTTTATTAGTGATTGTGACGTCTATTCATTGTTCTTTGGCCCATTTGGAGTGGTTTCTCTTATATATATAATAGTCAACACCTAATTAACTAATTTGTTTAATTTAATCACAATCAAATGGAGATTAAATATGGTTTATGCATAAATGTGGCAGACTCGTCTTTAACGAGTAAGTTTCTCTGGCAAGTTACAAATCCATATAAACTCTCTTCCACCAAATTTGGGAAATCGAGTGGCAACGAATCACACAGGAATATTACCAAATTGTTAGGTAAAAGAAATATATATACTTATTAAAGCCTGTTGAATATTAAATTCAAGTAGTAAGTTGGCGAAATTTATCCCCGAATTTGCGGTTCTTATATTTTGGGTTAGTCTATGCTACACATGCATGGAATATTTGTCCTCCTATTGGCTATTTCAATATCATTAGATTACGTAAGATCTTTATATTTTTTTTATGGAAATTGACAATTATGTTGATGATCTAAGGGTTAACATTTGAGTACATCATGGGAAGAAGGACTTCAAATATAGCATAGAATAATCCATATATTTTCGGACGTAATAATTTATTTTAGTTATACAAAATCCTCTACCATCATTGCTAAAAAACAGTTAATCAAGTAATTTATACATAACTCCGAAAAATATCAAGTTAGAGTTGAAAGTTTTTCGATAAAGTCAAATAGATGTTGTGTAGTAACCCAGAACTCATTTTAAGATAATAATATGTCAAACATGATTAAGGGTTGGTAATTAATCAATTTCGGAGTGTTATTGGACTTCGCAAGAGAATTTGGGCTTTTGACTTTGGGCCGGATCGGAAGCTCCGAACCCAGATCGGAAGCTCCGATCCTAGCCACTTCGGAAGCTTAGCGGAAGCACAGAGATCGGAAGCTCCGATCCTGGAACGAAAGTTCCGATCTCTAGTTGCCAGCAATGCTCGATGACTCAGTCGAGAGTTTTGACAAGTGTTGAACGTAGAGCAGATCGGAAGCTCTGATCGCCCGATCGGAAGTTCCGATCCCGACGTGTCACACATGCACGTAGTGAGCTGGATCGGAAGCTCCGATCCTGAAATCGGAAGTTCCGATCCTGGCCGGGAATTTTGCCTATAAATAGGGCTCGTTCGATTTCATTTTGAAATACGAATTTTCGAGTTTCTTTCTTCAGTTATATAGTGTGAGATATACACTTGAGGGCCCTATCGGTTATAATAGAGGTTCTGGAATAACCAAGGTGTGGTTATAGTCATCCGGGACTAACGACTCCAAAGGGCTAACTACAGACGAAGGTATGGTCCGGAAATCTGTTTAAGTTTTGGGAGTACTTATTAGCTTAGTTAAGGCTTATAGAATTTATGTAGTTATACGGTGAACTTTTGAATATAGGCTTGGAACCTAGGATCCTACTTTACTTGAACTAGCCTAAAGGTACATACACATTGACTGAGATTGCCAGCGAGTATACATGTTTATATGTTGCATTTATTTGGCATTATTATATGGCATGATATATGATTTACCGCTTTCTATATTCATATGTCATGTGCATATACACGTTGAGCCTATACCTTGTTATACCTGACTATAGAGCTGCTCAGCTCTATACTCGATAGTCTGTCACTGAGAGTACCGCGACGGCGGGGGCATTTATGTTTGTCTACTCTGGTGTACTAGACGAGTGTGGTTGCATCCAGAGGTTGATCCGTGCGGTGGCAGCACTCATATGGCGCCGGTACTGAGCATGACTTTTCAGATGACCCTGTACCAGTCATCATGTTGCATGCATCATATATTTATGTGTACTCATGTTTATGTACTGGGCGTTAGCGCTCACGTCCTAGTTGTTATCTTGGACACCCTATTCCATGGGGCAGGTCGCAGGATGGATGGAGCTGGTAGTTCAAGGCAGGACTAGGGAGCAGGAGTCTTGAGAATTTTATTATACAGCAGGATTCGATATAGCTGTATAATGTTTACTGTTTAAGTTTTCGATTTGGTTGTATCACTACAGATTTAAGCCTGGATTTTATTACTAAGCTGATATGTATTTTATGGTTTTGTTTCCGCATGTTTTACTCTGTTAAGTTATTTTGCTGTATTAAGTTTAATGCATGCTATTAGTTGCCAGTTAGTAGGTGATACCATGCAGGATCACTACATTTTTGGTATCAGAGCATGCTTAGATTTTGGGATTAGTACTTGGGATTTAGTTTAGTCTTGAGTAATTCTTGCCCATTTGGGATTTTAATGTGCAATTCTTTTCAGGATATGGCTGACGAGAGTCACGGTAGTGTTGGCCAGGGAGGTGGTCATCATCATCATCGCCATCATCATCAGGATGATCGACATCGTCATCATGAGGGTAGACGTCGCCACTCTATCAATAAGTTCATGCAAGTAGGACCGAAACCCTTGGTGGGAGGCGAAAATCCTGAACAGGCGAGGAGTTGGATGTCTAAACTCGAGAGTAATTTTTGTGCTTTCGATTGTACTGAGGATCAGAAATTGGAAGTTCTAGAATTTGTTCTAGAGGATCGAGCACGTTTTTGGTGGGATGCCAAAGCTGCTCAGGCACGTACTGAGAGAGGACAGGTGACTTGGGGGGATTTCTGTCGGGAGTTCCAGAAATTGTATTTTCCTCCGGCTGTTCGCCAAGCACGATCTATGGAGTTTCTTACTCTGAGGCAAGGATCAATGACTATTGATCAATATCAGCAACGATTTCTTGATCTGCTATCTTTCAGTCCTCATATTAATGAGAGTGATGCGTCGAAGTATGATATCTTTCTACAAGGTTTGAACCAAGATATCTACTCTCAGGTTGTCGTCTGTGATGACCCGGTATTTTTGAGACTTTGGTGAACCGTTGCCGTCTTGTGGAGACCAGCAACAGGCGGGCACAATTGATGATGCCAGCACAACCTAGTGGATCTTTTGAGCCTCGAGCTCAATGTGTTGTGTAATCTAGACCTACGTCTTCTTCTACTCCTACTACTTCATCTGGATCTCGTGGTTCACGAGGTATGTTCCGTTTTGGGAAGAAGAAGAAGAAGGAGGAGTTTTGTAGTCATTGTGGAGGGAAGCATCCAGCAGCTTCATGTCGGAGAGCTACTGGTGCTTGTTATATTTGCGGTCAGCAGGGACATCTGCGGAGAGATTGTCCTCAGCGCATGGGTTCTGCTAGTGGATCGGGATCACAGGTTGGATCTCAGGCTTCTATTGTTCCACGTCAGCAGCCAGCACCACAGAATTCTTCTGGTTATCGTCCCCAGACTCAAGGGCAGGTGTTTGCTCTGTCTCAGGAGCAGGCTATTGAGGGAAGCGATCGCATGTTGGCAGGTACCTTTCTGTTATGTGGTATTTCTGCACTTGTATTAATTGATACTGGAGCATCGCATTCCTTTATTTCTAGTCGTTTTGTTAAAAGACATAGATTACCTTATGTATCATTAGATATGGATTTAGTTGTATCTACTCCATTGGAGCAAGAGATAGTAACTAAGCGTCTAGTGATGGGTTGCCTTCTGGAGTTTGAGGGTAATGTGTTAGCAGCTAATTTGATGATATTAGCGATGGCAGATTTTGACTGTATCTTGGGAATAGAAATGCTGACTTTGTATCACGCTACTGTGGATTGTTATCAGCGTCTGGTACAGTTTTATCCGGATGAGGGTGATAGCTGGTATTTTTATGGTGAGGGTGCGCGACCTCCGATGCCACTTGTTTCGGCTCTGAAGGCATGTTATGTCTTGGAGTCAGGTGGGGAGGGCTACCTCATCTACGCAGTTGATATGTTCACGATTAGTATGGGTATTGATCAGTTACCGGTTGTCAGCGAGTTTCCTGATGTATTTCCTGATGAGATTCCTGGTTTTCCTCCGGTGCGAGAGGTTGAATTTGGTATTGATTTAGTACCAGGAACTACGCCTATATCCCGAGCACCTTATCGTCTGGCACCGTCAGAGATGAGGGAATTGAAACAGCAATTACAGGATTTGCTTGATAAGGGATATATTCGTCCGAGTGTTTCTTCGTGGGGAGCACCTGTTTTATTTGTCAAGAAGAAAGATGGATCGATGCGATTATGTATTGATTACAGGCAATTGAATCGTGTCACCATCAAGAATAAGTATCCTTTGCCGCGGATTGATGATCTGTTCGATCAATTACAGGGTACTTCTGTTTACTCGAAGATAGATCTGAGATTTGGATACCATCAGATGCGGGTAAGAGACTCAGATATAACTACGACTGCTTTCAGGACCAGATACGGGCATTATGAATTTCTGGTGATGCCATTCGGTTTGACGAATGCACCGGCAGTCTTCATGAATCTGATGAATCGGATATTTCGAGAGTATCTGGATAGATTTGTCATCGTCTTCATTGATGATATTCTTGTCTATTCTCATGACAAGGATGAGCATGCACAACATTTGAGGATTGTTTTACAGACGTTATGAGATAAGCAGCTGTATGCGAAATTGAGCAAGTGTGAATTCTGGCTTGATCGGGTAGTGTTTCTCGGTCATGTGATTTCTAATGAAGGGATATCTGTTGATCCTAGTAAGATAGAGGCAGTGCTGAACTAGTCTCGTTCGACGATGGTTGCTGAGATTCGTAGTTTCTTGGGTCTAGCTGGATATTACCATCGGTTCATCGAGAATTTTTCACAGTTGGCCAGGCCTTTGACTCAGCTTACTCGGAAAGATGTTACCTTCATTTGGTCCTCGGATTGTGAGGAGTCATTTCACGAGCTGCGTAGACGTCTTACTGCTGCACCTGTGCTAGCTCTACCTTCTGGATCAGGAGATTATGTTGTCTATACTGATGCCTCTGGTCAGGGGTTAGGATGTGTTCTGACACAGCATGGATATGTTATTGCCTATGCTTCTCGACAGTTGAAGACGCATGAGAGTAATTATCCAGTACATGATCTCGAATTAGCCGCCATTGTATTTGCGCTCAAGATTTGGAGGAATTATCTTTATGGCGAGAAATTTGAGATATTCACGGATCACAAGAGTTTGAAGTATTTATTCACTCAGGCGGAGTTGAATATGCGACAGAATCGTTGGATGGATCTTTTGAAGGATTATGATTGTGAAATCAAATATCATCCAGGTTCTGTTAATCTTACTGCTGATGCCTTGAGTCGGCAGGTGAGACTTTCTGCACTTCAGACTAGTGAAGTATCTCATATGATTCAAGAGTGCTGTTCATTGAGTTTTACGCTCAAGCACAAGAAAGGGAGAAATAGGATTCGATTGTATACTATTCTATCTGAGCCAGCATTGTATTCTCGGATCAGAGATGCTCAGATATCTGATGTTAAGACTCAGTGTTTGGCACGTCTAGCCAATGGAGTTAATACATCTGGATTTCATTTTCAGGCAGATGGTTTATTGTGCCTATCCAATAGAGTGGTTGTACCTAATATTGCGGAGCTCAGGAATGATATTTTATCTCAAGCTCACAGGAGTCGATTATCAGTTCATCCTGGAAGTATGAAAATGTATAAGGACTTGCGAACTAGATTCTGGTGGAAGGGGATGAAGCGAAGTGTGTATCAATTTGTTTCGAGATGTTTGGTTTGTCAACAGGTCAAGGCTGAACATCGACGACCAGGTGGATTACTGCAGAATCTTGAGATTCCCGAATGGAAGTGGGAGCACGTGACTATGGATTTTGTTACCCACTTGCCTGACTTCACGTCAGTGTGATGCTATCTGGGTCGTTGTTGACCGTTTGACGAAATCAGCACATTTTATTCCTTATAACCGGGAGTATTCTTATGATCGCATGACACGTTTATACATCCAGGAGATAGTGCGATTACATGAGATTCTAGTGAGCATAGTCAGTGATAGAGACCCGCGATTTACCTCACGTTTTTGGGGTAGTTTTCAGGAGGCGTTGGGTACCACTCTGAGTTTGAGCACTGCATATCATCCGGAGACTGACGGGCAGTCAGAGCGGACGATTCATATGCTGGAGGATATGCTACGTTCTTCTATCATGGATTTTGGCTTATCTTGGCAGGATCAGTTACCTTTGATCGAATTTGCCTACAATAACAGTTATCATCGTAGTATTGATATGACACCTTTAGAGGCATTGTACGGTCGACGGTGTCGTACTCCGTTATTCTGGGATGAAGTCGGGGAACGGCAAGTCGAGGGTCCTGAATTGGTGCAGCAGATTGTAGACAAGGTAGATTTGATCAAGCATAAGATCAAAGTTGCTCAAGATAGACAAGCCAGTTATGCTAATATTCGTCGCAGGCCACTTCAGTTTGAGCCTGGTGAATATATGTTCCTTCGAGTATCACCTTTCAGGAAGGTGATGAGATTCGGCGTGAAAGGCAAGTTGTCTCCTCGTTTCATTGGGCCTTTCCAGATACTGGAGAAGATCGAAGATGTTGCATATCGTTTGGCTTTACCGCCAAATCTTTCCAGTATACATAACGTTTTTCATGTGTCGTTATTTCGACAGTATATAGCTGATGAATCTCATGTGATTCAGTCTACTGATATTCAGCTAGAGCCAGATCTGTCTTTTGTTGAACGACCAATCCGTATCCTAGACAAGAAGGAGAAAGTTCTTCGGAACAAGACTATACCACTTGTGATGGTACAGTGGCAGCGCCGAGGCGTTGAAGAAGCAACTTGGGAAACTGAAAGTCGTATGCAAGCGGAATATCTTGAGTTGTTTGCTTTGTACTTTTGATTTACCATGTAAGATGTAATTACAGTTGTTGTAATAAAACATGGTTTGAATATTTCATATTGTTATCTTGATTTATCTTTAGATATTATTTCGCGGACAAAATATCTAAAGGTGGGGAGAATGTAGTAACCCAGAACTCATTTTAAGATAATAATATATTAAACATGATTAAGAGTTGGTAATTAATCAATTTCGAAGTGTTATTGGACTTCGCAAGAGAATTTGGGCTTTTGACTTTGGGCCGGATCGAAAGCTCCGATCCTTGCCACTTCGGAAGCTCAGCGGAAGCACAGAGATCGGAAGCTCCGATCCTGGAACGGAAGTTCCGATCTCCAGTTGCCAGCAATGCTCGATGACTCAGCCGAGAGTTTTGAAAAGTGTTGAACGTAGAGCAGATCGAAAGCTCCGATCGCCCGATCGGAAGTTCCGATCCCGACGTGTCACACATGCACGCAGTGAGCTGGATCGGAAGCTCCGATCCTGAAATCGGAAGTTCCGATCCTGGCCGGGAATTTTGCCTATAAATAGGGCTCGTTCGATTTCATTTTGAAATACGAATTCCCGAGTTTCTTTCTTCAGTTATATAGTGTGAGATATACACTTGAGGGCCCTATCGGTTATAATAGAGGTTCTGGAATAACCAAGGTGTGGTTATAGTCATCCGGGACTAGCGACTCCAAAGGGCTAACTACGGACGAAGGTATGGTCCGGAAATCTGTTTAAGTTTTGGGAGTACTTATTAGCTTAGTTAAGGCTTATAGAATTTATGTAGTGATACGGTGAACTTTTGAATATAGGCTTGGAACCTAGGATCCTACTTTACTTGAACTAGCCTAGAGGTACGTACACATTGACTGAGATTGCCAGCGAGTATACATGTTTATATGTTGCATTTATTTGGCATTATTATATGGCATGATATATGATTTACCGCTTTCTATATTCATATGTCATGTGCATATACACGTTGAGCCTATATCTTGTTATACCTGACTATAGAGCCGCTCAGCTCTATACTCGATAGTCTGTCACTGAGAGTACCGCGACGGCGGGGGCATTTATGTCTGTCTACTCTGGTGTACTAGACGAGTGTGGTTGCACCCAGAGGTTGATCCGTGCGGTGGCAGCACTCATGTGGCGCCGGTACCGAGCATGACTTTTCAGATGACCCTGTACCAGTCATCATGTTGCATGCATCATATATTTACGTGTACTCATGTTTATGTACTGGGCGTTAGCGCTCACGTCCTAGTTGTTATCTTGGACACCCTATTCCATGGGGCAGGTCGCAGGATGGACGGAGCTGGTAGTTCAAGGCAGGACTAGGGAGCAGGAGCCTTGAGGATTTTATTATACAGCAGGATTCGATATAGCTGTATAATGTTTACTGTTTAAGTTTTCGATTTGGTTGTATCACTACAGATTTAAGCCTGGATTTTATTACTAAGCTGATATGTATTTTATGGTTTTGTTTCCGCATGTTTTACTCTGTTAAGTTATTTTGCTGTATTAAGTTTAATGCATGCTATTAGTTGCCAGTTAGTAGGTGATACCATACAGGGTCACTACATGTTGGACTCAAAATACGACCCCAAAAAAAAATATCGGGTTCGGATCGACCTAGATAACCCAATATTTTTCAAAAACTTATTTCTAAAAATAATTAAGAAATATTTGATACATTTTAATATATTGTAAATTTGAAAAAAATTATATATTAATATCACAAATTTTCATCATGAAATATTTATTTTATAAAATATTGATTTTTTTAAAACCATTGTTTATTTTGTGTAGTAGCTATAATTTAAATTTTATACAATTTGATCATATTTAAGCGATATTTTATTATAATAATAATTATTATTATCATTATTATGCGTTTATATTAAAAAATATTATTATTATTATTGAGTGTTTTAACTTTTTATGTAATTATATGTTATAAAGAAAAAAAAAATCAAACCAGATTAGTTTGGATTGATCTGATTAGACGTTCGTATTTGATTAATAAATTTTAAAATAGTACATTATGGCAGTCCGACCCAAACCCACTCAACTCACTGAGAATCTGTATGTGATTAGTGGCATTAGTTATAAGTTAATATAGGTATTATTTTTAGTTTTCAAAAAATGTTGGTTTGGTGGACGAGCACATGATACATCTGAACATCCGAATCTGCTTTATTATTGACCTCAATTTTATATAATCATAGTTCTTTCGAGTTAATTAATTGTAAAATTATGTGGATATTAATTATCATATCATGTGGCCAATTTGGTTAGGTTTTATAAATTTAAATATATTTATAAATTTATAAATTAAAATAATAGGTAAAAGGATGGTGGTAATTATAAATTAGGATAATGGAATAGTGGGGAGAGGTGGTTGGAAGTTTTTGAATCATAAATTACTTTTTTTGTCAATTAATTATTGAATATGTTAAAATAATGATAAGGGTAAATTTAGAAATCTATTGAATTGATCAAAAGTAGTTTTTCTAATGAGTTTAGCTATTATAATATAGTAAGGCTTTGTTTATGCCTTGGTATGTGTGATGGGATTATTTGTAGATGTGTCAAAATGGGTTAGGCCCGTCGGGTTGGTCCGCCCCGCCATACAAAATTGGTGGATTGGGTTGATAATTTTCCAACCCGCCTAAAAGGTGGGCCGGCCCGGCCCGGCCCGCCCCGCCCCTCCTAAAGGTGGATTGTGGTGGGTTATGGGTTGGCCCGTAAAAACCCGCCAATTTACACGTGAACCCGCCGGGTTGGCCCGCCACGCCACCTAAATTAGGTGGGTTGGGTTGATGTTTTCCCAACCTGCCTAAAAGGTGGGCCGCCCCGCCCCGCCTAATGGTGGGTTGCGACGGGTTGTGGGCCGGCCCGTCCCGCTGGTCCGTTTTGACATCTCTAATTATTTGTGTAAAGATAAGTAATGTGATAGGTATATTTTCTTAATGATATTTTAAATACAAAAATAAAAACATTAATTTGTTTGGTTGGTTTTTTATGTTAAGATTAAAAGTTGGACAATAATTTTATACCCAAATTAACCCTAGACGTTGTGCCCATACGTGTACAACCGTGAGCAAAACCTAATCACAAAACTCCTTCTCCTATTCCTTCTCTTACGACATCCAAACTACACACTCTGTTTCACCGTCGGAGAAAAGCAACAAAATACCAACTTATTGCTGCCGTTTACAGATTTCCCCAGATCTGTACGAACCAAAAAATTATATTTATCACTACTCTCCCAAATGTAAATAATATGCCTCCAAAAAGACGGAGGAAAATTAGTTATTTGTGAAAATATCCAAATACAACCTTTTCGGTTCTTGGATACATTAATTTGTGGTTCATCGACCGCAATCTTCGTAAATAAGTGAGGTAGTGACGAAATTTCTGAAAACAAATTTACCAAATATTGATTACTACACCTGCTTAAGTAGATTTCTCACACTTTCTGTCGGCAAATGTGCACATGTTGTTTGAAAAGTCTAACTTAGCAGGTGCAATAAATGTGGCAAATTCATTCTTGAATTTGATGCTTGTGTTCAAATTGCATGTTCAGACGAGGGATCAGCTCTATAAATAGAGTTCTTCCCTCGACATTTCAGAATCATCCCAGCCTCAAGTACTCTTCTGTTTTTTGAGTGCATTTCATCTCCTATATTTCTATATATATTTGTGAGATAGGTTTTCTCATGTATTAAGAGAGTGAGTGTCTCTTTGGAAACACAGAGAGAAGTTGTAATTCTCCAAATATTATAGTGAAATATTTTGATCATGCCCGTGATTTTTACCCTAATAATTTTTAGGGGTTTTCCACGTAAATCTTGGTGTCTATTTTATTCTTCAATTTTCATAGTTTCTATCTCGTGATGTCGCACCTGGGACCAACAAGTTGTATCAAAGCCTTGGCATAAAATTTCTTAAAATTCTAAGTATGCTCTGTGGTTTCAGCTGTGACTGATCTTCCACATCAGAAAAGATTTTTTGAAGATTTTATAAGACAGGATTCTTGTAGTCAAGATGACGGAAAAATACGAGATAGAAAAGTTCAATGGGAGCAATTTTTTGCTGTGGAAATTGAAGGTGCAAGCAATTCTAATAAAGGAGCATTGCTTGGAAGCTATTGGAGATAGAACGGCGGACGTCGCGGACGATCAAAAGTGGAATGAGATGAATCACAATGTTGTTGCCAATTTGCACTTGGCTATAGCGGATGAAGTTTTGTCAAGTATGTCTGAAATAAAAAGCGCAAAATTTATTTGGGATACTCTGACAAAATTGTACGAGGTCAAGTCACTACACAACAAGATTTTCTTAAAGAGAAAACTTTATACTCTTCGAATGGCGGAATCCTCATCGATGACCGACCATATCAACACACTGAATACTCTATTTTCCCGGCTCACCTCTATGGGGCATAAAATAGAGGAAAAAGAACGTGCGGAGCTTCTACTTCAGAGTCTACCAGATTCATACGATCAGCTCATCATCAATGTTACCAACAATGTTCTTTCGGATAATTTAAATTTTGACAACGTATTAACTGCGGTTTTTGGAGAAGAGAGTCGTCGAAGGAATAAAGAAGATAGGTTGGCAACGTCAAAGCAAGCAGAGGCTTTACCGATGACGAGAGGAAGATTGACGGAGCGTGACTCCAGTGGGAGCCACAGATATGGTAGATCCAAGTCAAGAAGTAAGAAGAAGAATATTTACTGCTTTAAATGTGGCGGTAAAGGACACTTTAAGAGAGAGTGTACGAAGAGCATCGAGAAGGGATCTCAAGGAAATGTGGCCAGTACTTCAGGAAGTGGTGAAATACTATTCAGCGAAGCAGCAACAGTTGCGGAAGGCAGACACAAATTTTGTGATGCATGGATTATGGATTCAGGAGCGACGTGGCACATGACGTCAAGGAGAGAATGGTTCGATCAATATGAACCAGTCTCAGGAGGATCTGTATTCATGGAAAATGATCATGCCTTGGAAATCGCTGGGGTCGGTACCATCAAAATCAAAATGTTTGATGGCACTATTCGCACCATACAGGAGGTACGACATGTGAAGGGCCTGACAAAAAATCTTTTGTCTTTGGGGCAATTGGATGGTATTGGGTGCAAAATCCGTATCAAGAAAGGGATCATGAAGATTGTGAAAGGCGCGCTTGTGGTTATGAAGGCGGAAAAGGTTGCTGCAAATCTGTATGTATTGTTGGGGAAAACACACAAAGAGGCGGAACTAGCTGTTGCATCAATTGGTTCGGGAGAAGAATCAACAGTGTTGTGGCATAGAAAGCTTGGGCATATATCAGAACGAGGAATGAAGATTCTCTCAGAACGGAAGTTGTTGCTGGGGCTTACAAAAGTGACTCTACCCTTTTGTGAGCATTGTGTTACCAGTAAACAACACAGATTAAAGTTTGGCACATCTACTGCCAAAAGCAAAGGCATATTGGAGCTGGTTCATTCTAATGTTTGGCAAGCACCGGTGGTATCCCTAGGAGGAGCGAGATATTTTGTCTCGTTTATTGATGATTTCTCTAGGAGATGTTGGGTGTATCCAATCAAGAAGAAATCAGATGTTTTTGAAGTCTTCAAAGTTTTCAAAGCGCGGGTTGAACTTGATTCTGACAAGAAAATCAAGTGTTTGAGGACTGACAATGGAGGAGAATATACCAGTGATGAATTTGATGCATTTTGTCAGCACGAGGGCATCAAAAGACAGTTCACGATGGCTTACACGCCTCAGCAGAATGGAGTGGCGGAGCGGATGAACAGAACTTTGTTGGACAGAAAAAGGGTCATGTTGAGTACTGCGGGTCTAGCCAAGTCATTTTGAGCAGAAGCAGTCAAAACCGCTTCTTATATCATCAATCGTTCTCCTTCAGTGGCGATTGATTTGAAGACTCCGATGGAGGTGTGTACTGGCAAGCCAGCTGATTAATTATTCTCGGTTACATACATTTGGAAGTTCGGTGTACGTGTTGTACAATGAATAATAAAGATCGAAGTTGGATTCTAAATCCAGAAAGTGTATCTTCTTGGGCTATGTTGATGGAGTAAAGGGGTTTCGCTTGTGGGATCCTACTGTCCACAAGCTTATCATCAGCAGAGATGTTATCTTCGAGGAAGATAAAGTGAAGGGAGACAAAGGCACACTGAATTCAGAAACTACTATCATTCAGGTGAAAAATAAGACAGACGAATATCAAGTTTCTTGTGAAGCAGTACCAGAGCACAAGGTACAAGAACCAGTTGAGTCATAGGCTTCCAAAGTGATGCAGTCAACTCGAGAGAGAAGACCACCAGGTTGGCTTTCAGATTATGTAACTGAAAGCAACATTGCATATTGTCTATTAACAGAGGATGGTGAGCCATCGAGTTTTCATGAGGCTACTCAAAGCTCGGATGTATCCCTGTGGATGACAGCAATGCAGGAAGAATTGGAAGCATTGGACAGGAACAAAACTTGGGATCTTGTTACACTACCACGAGGGAGGAAAGCTATCGGTAACAGATGGGTCTATAAAATCAAGCGTGATGACAATAACCAAGTGGAGCGGTATCATGCAAAATTGTTTGTCAAAGGGTACGCTCAGAAAGAAGGTATTGACTTCAATGAGATATTTTCTCCTGTGGTTTGACTTTCAACAGTCAGGGTAGTATTGGCATTGTGTGCAGTATTTAACCTACATCTAAAACAACTAGATGTGAAAACGGAATTTCTTCATGGCGATCTTGAAGAAGAAATCTATATGCTCCAGCCAGAAGGTTTTGCAGAAAAAGGCAAAGAGAACTTGGTTTGCAGGTTGAACAAATCTCTGTACGGTCTCAAACAGGCGCCGAGGTGTTGGTACAAGAGATTTGATTTCTATATCACGAGCCTTGGGTACAACAGACTCAGTGCAGACCCTTGTGCGTATTTCAAGAGGTCTGGTTATGATGATTATATTATTTTGCTGTTGTACGTGGACGACATGTTGGTAGCGGGCCTCAACAAAGATCGGGTCCAAGAATTGAAGGCACAGTTGGCTAGGGAATTTGATATGAAGGACTTTGGACCATCAAACAAGATTCTAGGGATGCAAGTTCATCGAGACAGAAGCAATAGGAAGATTTGGCTTTCCCAGAAAAATTATTTGAAGAAAGTCTTGCAACGCTTCAACATGCAAGATAGTAAGCCAGTTTCAACCCCTCTTCCTATTAACTTCAAGTTATCTTCTGAGATATGTCCTACCAGTGAAGCAGAGAAGATGGAGATGTCTCGAGTACCGTATGCATCAGTAGTGGGGAGTTTAATGTTCGCTATGATCTGTACAAGACCAGACATTGCACAAGCAGTGGGAGCAGTCAGTCGGTATATGGCGAATCCTAGACAAGAGCATTGGAGCACGATTAAGAGGATCCTTAGATACATTAAGGGTACCTCGGATGCTGCATTATGTTTTGGAGGATCAGATTTTACACTCAGGGGCTATGTGGATTCAGACTATGCGGGTGATCCAGATAAAAGAAAATCTACTACTGGTTATGTGTTTACAGTTGCAGGAGGTGCAGTCAGCTGAGTTTCAAAACTGCAAATAGTTGTGGCGTTATCTACAACGGAGGAAGAATACATGGCAGTACTCAAGCTTGCAAGGAAGCAATATAGATTAAAAGGTTATTGGAGGAGCTTGGAGACAAACAAGAGAAAATTCCTTTGTTTTGTGACAGTCAGAGTGCCTTGCACATTGCAAGGAATCCAGTCTTTTATTCCAGGACTAAACACATTGGAGTTCAATTTCACTTTGTACGAGAGGTAGTAGAGGAAGAAAATGTGGATATGCAGAAAATCCATACGAAGGATAACATTGTTGATATTCTGACCAAGCCAGTGAACACGGAGAAGTTTGAATGATGTAGATTCTCAAGTGGCCTCGCAGGAACGTAAGCAGCGGGAATGGCAAGATTGAAAGGATGCGTGAAGATGTGTTTGATTCTCAATCAAATCTCCAAGTGGGAGAAATGTCGGCAAATGTGCACATGTTGTTTGAAAAGTCTAACTTGGCAGGTGCAATAAACGTGGCAAATTCATTCTTGAATTTGCTGCTTGTGTTCAAATTGCATGTTCAAACGAGGGATCAGCTCTATAAATAGAGCTCTTCCCTCGGCATTTCAGAATCATCACAGCCTCAAGCATTCTTCTGTTTTTTTGAGTGCATTTCATCTCCTATATTTCTATATATATTTATGAGATAGGTTTTAAGAGAGTGAGTGTCTCTTTGGAAACACAGAGAGAGGTTGTAATTCTCAAAATATTATAGTGGAATCTTTTGATCTTGCCCGTGGTTTTTACCCTAATAATTTTTAGGGGTTTTCCACGTAAATCTTGGTGTCTATTTTATTCTTCAATTTCCATAGTTTCTATCTCGTGATGCCGCACCTGGGACCAACACTTTCTTCATGTTCGGAATTCACAGCGACATCGGTAGACCTCCGCCCAACCCACTACGACGCCCATCTTAAAACAGACGAGATAAAAATTTTGTGTTTAAATGATACCCTCACGATGTAGGGAAAAGGGTAGAAATGAAAAGAGATTTCATTGTCACTTCTACTGTGCTGAATGGGACTCGAATACCTTCGTCCACATGGGATTTATTTCCCCTTGTTTTCCAGCGTGCACAGTGTCCAATACCGGGCCCGTTGGTTTCTACTTTTGGGCTAAAAACGAGTCAAACGCTTGAGTCATTACCTAATCCTCACCTAAACCCACCTACCAAACGCTGCCTAAGGATATCGTCCTATGTATTTAGATTTGTACGTGTTTTTACACAAATCAAAAAAATTTATTGGCAAATAAATTTTCATTTTATCCTAATTAATGAATATTTTAACAGAATAATTTGTTTAAAAAATACGTAATTACTGTATTTAATAATGATAGATTGATAAAATAAATACACAAAATGTAAATTTGATTATAAAATTGGATAGATAAAAAAATGTACTCTTTATAGTTTAGACTGTATTATTATTATTATTATTATTTAAATCATCTCTACATTGTCTTTTTTTATTTTTTAAAATAATAAATAATAGTTCAATATATAAGTTAATTAAAATGAAGTAATTTTTCAGAACAAATAATTTATATCATCCAATCATTGCATGTCATACTTATAAAAATTAAAAATTATTAAATCAACAATATATATGATAAAAGAATCTTTCACTTGCCCTGATTTATAATTGCATATATAATGGATGAAAAAAAATACGGCATTCTCAAATCTGGAGTAATTAATAATAATTATATGAAGACTGAAGTGACTCACAATGATAGCCATAACCGAATCACCCACGAGTCATACAAATTTGGTGAAGAAACATAACATACATTTACATAAACTTGCATTCTTGTAAGGTTGTAAATTGTAATTCCATAAATTTGTTCAGGTGAGTCTAAATGCTCGATCGAGCGAACAACACTATATAAAAAAACCAAAACGATAATTTCTCGAATGTAACATGAACTCACCCGATTTGTCCTGGTTACGATTTATCCCTTCATTTTATTATTATTGTTATTATTATTATTATTATTATATTAAATTTTTTTTTTGCTTTTGTCCAGTCAAATGACCATTCGTACCTGTTTTGTATGGGCGCCACCGTATGTACGTCAATATTGGAAGTCAAAAACTATTTTGAATGCACTGTTTCAATAAATGAAATCTTCTAGATGTTGGAACGAAATCATGTGATACGATAGGGTCAAATATTTGATAGTTCACAACCAAAATCTAAAAAGATAAATTTTTTAAGAGTAAAATGTATTTTGGTACACGAATTATTGGTAAAATGTCATATTGATACACGAACTATTGAAAATGGCTTAATTAGTACATGATCCAATTAAAAAGGTCAATTTTACCCTTAATAGGAATTAATATTATACTTATTAAATTTAAAATATCATATTTATTTAAAAATTAATTGAGTAAAATTCATTTTGATACACGAACTATATGTAAAATATCAATTTGATACACGAACTATAAGAGAATGATTTAATTGGTACATGATTTAACTAAAAAGTTTAATTTATCCTTTAACAACTGATTTTATAATTTCAATTATTTTTAATAATAAATTCAACTAAGTGTATATTTTATTTTTTAAATTAATTTTTATTTATTGTAAATTAAAATTTATATTAATTTAAAAATAATAAAAAAATAAGTATCTTAATATTTTTATAATATATTTATATTTTACTCATTAATAAATTATTTATATTTTTAAAATATTAATAATATAAAATAAAATGGTATTTTTTGCTATCTACGTAAATAAGTATCCATTTAAAAAAATTGATATAAATTATATAATAATAAAATCACAAACTCAATAAATAAATCATATGCAAGACTAAAATATATTTAATAACGATAAAATATAATTAAATAAATAAATATTTATTATATTTAATTTAAGTGCGAGTAAAAAAAAATATAAAATTACAAATTATTAAATCGAGTAAAAAAAATTTGGGTTATTAGAACTACGTAAATTGAGATAATGAGTGAGATTTTTTTTGTGATATTTGTTTTTTCATGATCTAATATTTAATGTTGAAAATTTTTATACTAAATTTTGAAAAACTAAAATGGTGATTATGTTTGTTTCAATCATTTAAACACAAAATCAACAAACTTCGGTGATATATATTTTTATCATGTCAATATATTATAATATTTGTTGTATAATTTGACTTAACAATTGTTTATCAATATATATATAATTAATTTTTAAATAAATACGATATTTTAAAATTAATTAATATAATATTAATTCCTATTAAGAGTAAAATTGAACTTTTAATTGGATCATGTAACAATTAAGTCATTTTTAATAGTTCGTGTACCAATATAACATTTTACTAATAGTTCGTGTACCAAAATACATTTTACTTTTTTAAAATTAATAAATATAATATTAATTCTTATTAAGGGTAAAATTGACCTTTTAATTGGATCATGTACCAATTAAGTCATTTTCAATAGCTCGTGTACCAATATGATATTTTACCAATAGTTCGTGTACCAAAATACATTTTACTCAATTTTTTAAAAAAGAATCGGGCGTAAATAAATTTGTTTTTTTAGAACAAAGCCTAAAAATTTATAAATTGTACCTATTTAGTAAAAATAGGTGTTCTGTTTTGATTCATAAAAAACAGAAAGAATTTGAAACATGTTGGAGAACAACCTACGAAAAGGACAGGTATATATATGATAAAAAAAGAAATTAATTAAACAGTACGAAATTTGACTCATTGTGAACTAATCAAATGTGTGAATTTGCGTCTAACATTGTTCATTAATGCAATTGGAAAGTATTCAAGTTTTTCTCCACTCTCTTTTTAGGACACATGGTTTTCATTTCACAGCTAAACGTTGAAAAATAAGTGTTCAGCTGACAATAATAGTTCAGTTGTTATCCAACACAAATATTGTATAGTATATTGATGGAATCGACACTAACATACGTTGAAAAGAGTTTGGTAATGACTAATCGTTTTAAATAATTAAAAGAAATAAATAAAAACACCAATAATAAGAACAAAAGTTAAAAAATAAAGTGGTGTAATTTTTATTTATGTGTTTGATTTTTTCATTGTGTTTTTTAAATTTATGTGTAAGCTTTTAAATTTTATAAGTATAAATGATTTTATTTATTTTATTTTTCAATTATTTGCAGTTTTATTTTGTTTTCGTAGAATAAAATTAATATCTAACATTATCTTTGTAGCATCATCTTGTCTTACTGATGTAGCCAAAAAATATTTGTACCTGAAAGACTACTTATGTAGAATCCGAAGTGTCGATGGGCACTTACACGATTTCAATCACGATCTTCGTTGGATTGTTCCTACGTCACAACGCAAAGTCAAAGGTGCCGAGATGATTCTCGACGGAGACACTTCAACGCTCAAGTCATTGATTATTCAGAGAATATTAATCAAGAACATAACGTTATTGTGCGGAAAAGAGTGTGTAACTTGAGAATGAATACTTGATTTAAGCTATTTAAAGATATTCGAATTTTTTTTTTTGCTTGAGCCTTTTCTGAACTTTTGCATATTCTTGGGTCTCGTTACAAACTTTATAATTAGGCTTGAGCCAAGTAGATTTGTATAAAACATCTCAAATTCGACGATTGTCTTCACTGTATAAAGACAAACCCCCTTCTATAATTGTCTCAAGTCAAACACACTTAACTTTAGAGTTCTTAAGGGATGAGTTCCTGAAAAGAAGATGCACCCTTTTTATATAAGTAATACATATCAAATCTTTTGTAACTCTCATTTCGATATGTGACCCGTCGCCCATTTATCGGTGGAGTTTCCATCTTTCAGATATTAATCATTTATATTGCGGATCATATATATCGTCTTAATACATTTGTCTTCAAATGTCACAAGATTTTTTGTCTCGTAACATCGTCATCACAAAATCATAACAAAAAGTTAGTAAACCTTAACATTAACATATCATCAGCCTTCTCTCAACATTGAACAGCTGTAGATCGATCTCATTCAAGTTGGAAACATTAATATGGTATGAATGAAGCAAAACACATAACTTTTTTTCGTTCATTAACATAATAGATGAAGCGACATAGATTGATATAATCTATTAGTTTAATTCATGATAATTCGGCTTATATATTACCCATCAAACATATATAATCAATCCCATTCCTCGTACCATCGGTCCAACGTGTCCCCGCCAAATCAATATTCTTCATCTATTCCCCGCTTTAACCCTCACGCAAGCAATGCATCGATCCCTTTTTCGCATTCAAAGTCCACTTCTTCGCTCCAATTCGATCCAAATTCTTCAATGTCGAAGCAGTCGTACAGAATCTGCTTCTGCTTTCGACGAAGGTTTCGTATGGCAGCTGCCGAAGCACCGGCGGACGTCAAGGGGATTTTCTACCAGTATTCCGAGAATGAGGTGATGAGCGCGGAGCATCTGCGGCGGTTTCTCGTGGAGGTGCAGGGAGAGAAGAATGCGACGGTGGAGGATGCGCAGGATATAATGAATGAGACGAGACATTTCAACGTGTTTCATCGCCGGGGCTTGAATCTCGAGGCCTTCTTCAAGTACTTGTTCGGGAACGCTAATCCGCCGATCGATTTCAAATTGGGGGTAACTTTTTTCTCCTCTTTTTTTTTTTTTTTTTTTTTTTTTACGCGTATTGATATCCATTTCACAGTAGATGAAAGATTTTCTATTTCAAAATTTCCGGGAATCGAAATTGTCGTTGTATTTTGGATACCCTGCTTCTGTCTTCTGCATGGAAATTTTACTGTCTTCTTGCAGGAGTGCTACACGCGTATTCTGTAATACCTAATACAGCCCCGGTTGTCATATTGACAGACAAGTGACTTCAAATTTAGATGAACACAAAAAATCTATCACATCTACACCAAATCAAACTTCGAAACATCTTCGTGCATTGCCACTTTCTCCCTCAATTGGACATTTCATTTGCTAAATTACTCATCAGAAACTGCTCCTGCAGCAAGAGAGATACCAAAAGTAGCAACTTTACTATGTTAGTTGCCGTTTTCTGTCCGTAGTATACCCATAAGTTTCAGTTTAACGTGTTCAAAAGAGAAAAAAACAAAAAGAAAAAAAAAAAGAAATAGCATTTGAACTACAATTCAAAAAGTAGCAATTCTTTGAATTTTTAGTGGATTTATTTATTTTGATGGTTGATATCACATATGTAGTAAAGATTATAGTTGAGGTTAAACAAGAGCAGTGTTTAAATCTTAGACGTGGGAAGATAAATATTTCGGATGTGAGGATTTTTGTTTTCAAAGTTTTTTTAAAAGTAAAACCAATGACTTTAGGCCAGATGGTGATATTAACTCAGTCGTTCTGCCAAAGATTTTCGCAACTCTGGGCTGAAAAGGCTCTGCTTTTGCCTGAAAGTAAGGCATGAGAGTAAGATCAGGAACTCCCGGGGAATTTTGGGAAATGAGGTCTAGACATCATCCTTTCTCCACTAGCTTATCGTTTCAATGTTTTTGCTTGAAACGTGTTTTGAAGTTTCCACTCACATTTCTTATATTTTTTACTTTCCGGAGCTTGGGATGCTTTATGAAGATTTTGGGCATTCCCCGATAAGCGAAAAGTATTTGTTTCTTGATGAGAACAGCAGTTAATTGCTTTTCTGTTATTTTGCTTTATTTCCTTTCAATGGCTCACACCTGGCACCTGTATCGGACATTTTGATATGAGTCATATCCTTGATCGTGGTCTTAAATGGAAATGCAATTTTTCTAAAACTATTTTCTTTCCAGGTTCATCATGACATGAACGCTCCGTTGTCTCATTACTTCATATACACTGGCCACAATTCTTATCTAACAGGGAATCAATTAAGTAGTGACTGCAGTGATGTTCCGATCATAAATGCATTGCATAGAGGCGTGAGAGTTATTGAATTGGATATATGGCCTAGTTCCGCAGGAGATGACGTGGATGTTCTGCATGGGAGGTATGCAGCTGTTTGCACATCCGTTTAATTTATTATCGATGACATCAAGTTTTGATTTATTATTCACGATTTATTATTTATTATGCCAAAAATAGTGTCATACAATCTGAACCATTTTCTCTCTCCTCACCCTGCTATCCGTTTCTTAGAATTTCTCCTTATTTTTTGTGCGTGTAGGACATTGACCACCCCAGTTCAACTCATAAAATGTTTGAGATCAATCAAGGAACATGCTTTTACTGCATCTGAATATCCTGTCATTATAACGCTTGAGGACCATCTCACCCCAGACCTTCAGGCAAAAGTGGCTGAGGTATGCAAATTGACTCTATAGCACCACACAGAATACCAGCAATGTCATAACCACTGTTCTATTGATGGAATCTAGATGATCACCCAAACATTTGGAGAGATGCTGTTTTCCCCTGGTCCAGAAAGCTTAAGACAATTTCCCTCTCCAGAATCTCTTAAGAAAAGGGTAATTATATCAACCAAACCACCCAAAGAGTACTTAAAAGCCAGTGACTCAAAGAATGAAATAAATTCAGCTACCGAAGCTTGGGGAAAAGAAGATAAAAGCTGTAAAGTGAATGATGATAAGGTATATGGTTAAACTTCACACTTAATGTCATTTGGTTTCAGACAATTTCTCTAGTTTTGAATTATCTACGCCTTCTCCGACAGGAATTTGATTTAGTTGAAGATATTGATGAAGAAGATGATCAAGATAACGAGAATCACAAGTCTCAGCAAAAGGTAGCACCAGAATATAGGCGGTTGATTGCTATTCATGCGGGGAAGGGAAAGGGTGGAATGCAGGAGTGGCTGAAGGTGGATCCTGATAAAGTGAAACGTCTTAGCTTGAGTGAGCAAGAGCTTGAAAAGACCATTATAACTTATGGAAAAGATATGGTGAGGTAAGTTTTTTTTCTTCTGTGATCATATATGGTGAGGTGTGTTAATAGAGCTTACATTTAATCTTTCGTGGTTGAGTGTCGCTCCACAATTTCTCATTTCAAGAATTGTTTTCCTAGTTTGTAAAATAACCAACTTTGACTTATTCTGAAAAAATGAAGACGTTTTAAAGCAAATTTTCCCATAGAAGAATTATACAGCACAAAATAATGATAATAAAAAACTCAAGCAGCGCTCTATTAGGATACTATCCATTTCACTAAGTAGTTTTATGTGTCCTCAGTCTTTACTAATGTAGTCAACCGAGTTTCACTAAAGTTTTTGAGTTGTTGGATGCCAGTACCCCTTCAAAGAATGAAGACTATCAGTCTGGATTTTGAATGCCATAAGAGCGAATTTTAAAAAAATTTGATCTATTTGTTTGCATATCCGGAAGAACCGAAGAAATGCAAAAGGAACTAACAATTTCAACGATGATACATGTCTATCTCTTACAAAATCATTTGCATAAATATGTGTGTAAACCCTAAGC
The DNA here is from genome assembly GCF_033568475.1 of Henckelia pumila. NCBI lineage: Eukaryota > Viridiplantae > Streptophyta > Magnoliopsida > Lamiales > Gesneriaceae > Henckelia > Henckelia pumila. The sequence goes on from NC_133121.1 coordinate 103,341,241, forward strand.
TATCAATGAAAGAGCTTACATACAAATTCAACCTAAAAGATAGTATGAAAACAATAAATAAATAAACTTGAGTCTTGTCAACATTAATTATGCCTTAATTGATAAGTTAATATAGTTAACCTACCCATGATCAAGTAGTCTGCTCAATTAGCTTGGTCCATTTTGATTCCTTGTTTTCTAATTTGTTACTTGAATCAATTTTTGCTCAATCCCTTAGGCTTTGATCACTATTAGGATTAGGGTCATGTCACTTGGTGTTCTTATTCTCCGTTTTCTGCAGGTTTACACGAAGGAATTTACTGAGAATATACCCAAAAGGTATACGTTTTGACTCATCCAATTACAATCCATTTATCGGATGGGCGCATGGGGCTCAATTGGTTGCATTTAACATGCAGGTTAGAGAATTATAAGATTGAGAAAGTTGAGGACACAGAAATGTTTAATCAAATCATACTATCATGGCTTGCTTCACTCGGTGCGTATTTGTTCATTAGTTACTTAATCCAGGGTCTAAAATGTATCTTCTTGTATCTGAACAGGGGTATGGAAAATCACTTTGGATGATGCATGGCATGTTCAGAGCCAACGGCGGCTGTGGATACATTAAAAAACCAGAATTTTTATTGAAGGATGGCTCACGTGGCGAGGTCTTTGATCCAAATGCTACATTGCCAATCAAAACAACTTTGAAGGTAGTCTGCAGGCTTCTTCCCTAAAAATATCCCATAGCACTTCAAAGACTGGAGCTTTGTCTGCACTCCATATTTTGTCCAATCACCCTTTCTGTTGAACAGGTGACTCTGTATATGGGTGAAGGATGGTATTATGACTTCCGTCATACACATTTCGATGCTTATTCTCCTCCAGATTTCTATGCAAGGGTAAGTGATACGTTTTTCAAGTTTATTTTATTTCCTTTTTAGTTATAGTTTCGTAGTTTGACTTAGTTCTACAAATGAAGCTGCTTCAGCTAATCAGCTATCAATTGTTTCAATGAATCTTGTATACTTTTTGGTTTGACATTCCCTATCAATCCGTTAGACTATGTCCCTATTTAATGGTTATATTCTTTTTATGACTCTGCTTGTGTTTAGACGCCTAAAACAAGTCACGAGGGAAAAAAATACCTGTGATTTACTTTTTATCTTGAGATGACATAAGATCGAGCACTAATCTCTATATTGAAAGTTGTAGTTGGTGATAACTACATAATTCAAAAAGTTTAATTGTGATTTGAGTCTCAACCCACAGATGAACTCCTCTTTTGGTGGCCTATTTTGCTAAACACTTTGACCCACCCCTGAGCCTCACCACGTATGCAATTGGATTATAATCCCTTATCGAGGAACTGCCCCCATTTAGATATTCATCATCAATCGAACTCATGACCTTAAATCTAATATCATTCATTGGAATCCTTTTTAATATCATATTTTATGTGATTTAGATGCACAACAACCACAGGCTTTAATTTGTATTTGTCACATTTGTCCATCCTCAGGTAGGAATTGCTGGAGTTCCGGCAGATTCCATCATGGAGAGAACAGAGATTCTTGAAGACAACTGGATACCAAATTGGGATAAGGTGTTTGAGTTCCCATTAACAGTTCCTGAACTAGCAGTCCTTCGTATTGAAGTTCTCGAGCATGACACGTCGGAGAAGGATGACTTTGGAGGCCAAACATGCCTTCCCATATCGGAGTTGAGAAAAGGCATTCGGGCAGTTCCACTTCATTCTAGGAAGGGGAACAGGTACAATTCTGTGAAGCTTCTTATGCGATTCGAATTTGTTTGATCCAGGTACGAATTCCTTTCCGCATTCATTATATCTCTTATATGAGATTGGCCAGTAATGCATATACACATGAGATTGTATGTATGTATATATATATATAGTGCATTGCTTTTGCACCAAAAAAATGTAAAAACATTGTTCTTCCAGAAACCTTTGAAATTTATTAATAAACAACAATAAGAAAGCAAATTCTGTCACATCTTCTTAAAATCTGTTTTTGTGCTTCTTCCATCGGCCAATAGATGGATATTCTTCATGTAACATGCGATTAAACTTGTACTGGGTTAGCAAAAAAAATAAGCCTAAGCAACATAGTTTGAAAGTTGATGTGTGAAGAACGTGTAAGATGGATGATAAGTATTTAGACACGGTTTCGAGACGAACTATGAATCGTTATTAAAACAAATGATTTCTAATGGTTGAAAGATTTGGACAAATTAAATTATGGGAAGATATAAGAGAAGAGAACGTAAATCCCAACCAAAGGAGGAACCCACCATTCAAACTCCGGGGCCCGATAATTGAATCTCATTAAAGTACATCTCTTTCAGCTCGAGGGGAAGACAGACGTACAGACAAAGATGACTCATTCTTTGAGAATCTAAAAAGTAATCCATTTCATATAAAAAAGTGGATTTCATAATTATATTTTATTTAATAGATGAGATATTTGTTCATATTTAATTATAGAACGATTTTCCTTGTTGGTCATTACATAAACATCAAAATCTGTTTAAAATCCAATATCAATAATTGTGCTAGAAATACATGTAACAGGAAATATTAATTTTTCATGGAATTTATGGAAAGGAAAACCAATTTGTTTGTTATCATCTGATGTTGTCGGGACACGAGTTATTTTATTTGTTATTGTGCTCGATTTGTGTCAGCATTTTTCTGTTTAGGGAGTGACATGATAAAATGTTAATGTGAACATCTTTTAAGTGTTATCTTCGTTTATAAAAATGACTCACTTTTCTAATATGGGAAAAGAGATTTTTCAAAGTCAATTCCGATTTGATTATGTTCCTCCCCGACGTAATAAATACTCCATCTCAACTTGGACCAGAACTTGGTAAATGTTAGACTTCTGAGGGCTGACTGGATTCTAATTTCTAACTTTATTAGTTTTAGACTTTAGTTACGTCTACATTCACGTGAAATTAACATGATTTCTCAGTAAAAAATAAATAAATAACACAAAAATCATATCTTATTCTGTAACTACTTCCCCTTGGAAATCTTGAATATCAAATGAATCTGTCTATATTTTGTACAAAAGCCTACACAAACTCATGTTAGAACAGAAGCTTTAGACTGTCATTTATAAACACGTTAGCTCGCAACAAAAATTAATGGAAGCTCACAAGACAAAAAAAAATAATTTCTAGTATGCTAAATTTCAATCCGAAAGGATGGAGATTGGATCACTGGAGAAGCTGCCACGGCTAATAAGGCTATCGTCACAGAGGGCCAAGGCTCTTTCCAAATTCACAACAACATCACTCATCGTAAGCCTATCCTTGCCTTCTAAAGGCACACAATGCAGCGCCGTGTTCGCCATGAGCTCCACAGCCTCGGACTCGTACATCTCAGGTGGACCAACCCTTGAGTCCAAAATCTCGGCCAATTCTCCGGCCTTGATCATCGGCACTGTGTAGTCCACCAAACTGATTGGGGAACCTCCATTTTCAGCATTCTTGAATATAGCCTTCTTCCCTGTCAAAAGTTCTAACAACATGACTCCAAGACCATAAACGTCACTCTTCGCTGTTAATATATTGAGTCCATAATATTCAGGATCAATGTATCCTATGGTACCGGCTGCTTTCATCGGTCTGAACTCACGATCATTTTCTGGCCCGTTTAGGGACAATCCGAAATCAGACACTCTTGCCATGAAATTTGCATCGAGCAAAATGTTTGAAGACTTGATGTCTCGATGAATTATCGGTGGAACTGCGTAATTGTGGAGGTACTCTATGCCACGAGCTGCATCTAGTGAAATCTTGATTCTCATTTTCCAAGAATTCACCACACTGCTACTCTTTACGACATTGCTCTTGCCATGTAAATGATCATGAAGCGATCCATTCTTCATATACTCATAAACTAACAGCCTTTCATCCCTTTCTTCACAATACCCAATTAGACCAACCAAATGCTTGTGATGTAGCCGTGACAAGAACACCAATTCGGATTCAAACGCGCTCTCTTTCTCTTGAAACTTCTTTTCCTTCGAACCTGTATTGCCTCTTTTGACAGCAACTTCACGGCCATCATGGAGTTTCCCTTTATATACACCGCCAAAACTCCCTCCACCAATCTTGTTCTCTAAGGCAAAATCATCGGTAGCCGATACAAGCTCTGAAAACGAGAATTCTTCCGCTCTGTCTGGTTGTTTCGATGAAGTTCCGCTCCTTTGTCGCCTCATGAGAATCGAGCTTTGGCGCCTAAGAGTAGATGATCTTGAAGATGGGGTACTACTAGATTGTTGAGCAGCGTTAGCTACGGTCATTGTTGGCTGCACAGAATTATGAATCTTTTTCTTCCCAAAACAAACACCGGTCCACAAACAATATGCCACCGTACAAATACCCACCAATCCACCTACCAATCCAACTATTGCTAAAGCCAGTAAACCCCTTCTAAGCCCTCTAGAAGGGGAAGAAGGGGGAGAAATACTAACTGGCGGTGGTGGAAGAACTGGTGGCGGGGTTTCCGGAATCAAATCGGGATCATCACAAGGCCGACAAATATGTCCATTTCCAGAACAAAGTGTTGACGAGTCAGGATATACATTACATTGACAAGAAGTCTCAACACATGGCCACGGAAGTGACTTTTGTAAAGGCAACTCAATCCCTGAAGAATTTGGCCAACCCATACCCCAACAAATTACTGAAAAATTGCTTGTTGTCAATCCACAAGAAAAATTCGAGCTTGCAACAATGGATTCAAACGAAATTCCATCCGTAATATTGCTCGAAAATCCGCCATTTCCACCCCAACAAATCACTGTTCTGTTCAATCTTGTGATTGCACAGCTGTGATTTTCGCCTAAAGCTAGTGACCTGTACTCGTTTGCAACATCCGATGGCACATTCAATTGACCTGTATCATTATTCCCTTTGCAAACTAAAAATCCTGAATCATCTATGCCACAAGCATGTCTTCCACCAACCTGAATATTTGTCATCGATAAATTTGAAAACTCCGATTGTATAAAAGAAGAAAAGTTGTTATTCCCCCAACAAAGAACCCGATTGTTATCCTCCAAAATTCCGCAAGAAAAATCATAACCAGACGAAATAATGCTGAATCGTGAATTCCCAGATGAAGGAACACGATATGGTCTCCAGCAAATGGCGTTTTCCGGAGCAGTAACATTGGTTAACGCACAAATTTCTGCGTCACCAATTGTCAGAGAAGTCAATGAAGTTGTGGAGCTGTTGTAAATTCTTTTTAAAGAGAAGGTGGTTGTGTCCCAGCACAGGAGTCTGAGGCCGCCGGAGAGAACACCGCAAAGGGTGTCTCGGCCACCGGCGACTCGTTCGAATGAGGTGGTGGGAAGGATGGGCGGGAGAAGCAAGCCGTCCCGCCAGCATTGAATTTTTTGGACAGGTTGCTGCGCCACTATGCTGCAGATAGTGGTGGCGGAGCCGTACACTACTGCGAGTGTGGAGCTAGAGCCTCCGAGGGCTTCGGCTAATGGCGGCGTAATGGAGACGGCGGCAAATAGGAGAAATACGGCACCGACGACGGCTGAAAACGGAGTCTTCATGGAAGGGACGTTGTCTGAGAGAGCAAAAGCGCCCTCATTTGTAGAGAGAGAGAGAAAGGGAAATGCACTAGAGAGAGAAAGGGACGACGAATAATTAGACCAACTGAAAAAAATATTTATTTTTATTTTGAAAAACGATAAATTTAGAAGAAATGTAGTTGGGTATATATTTTAATTTAATTTTAATGGGGAAAAATTAAATGTTTAAAACGTATTCATATAGTTATGTTTTTTCCGCACATATTAAAAAAAATTATTCAAAAAATAAATTATATACAAACTTCTTATTTTATTTTTATTTAATATATTCAAAAATAATAATTGCACGGATTTTTAATAAATAATTAATAAAAGAGAAAAAAAATATTAATAAATATAATGTAAGTCTGTATTGACAAAAAAAAAAGATAATATATATAATTGAGACGGGAGTTTTTATATTATTAAACAAAGATTAGTATTCATTAAGCATGCATCGAATGGGGGTAGGATGTTGCTTTCGTTTAGCCGCCAATTAAGTAGTTGTTGAACCTCTTGGTATTCATTCAGAGGAGGATTAATTGGAAATTAAGGATTTGGATTAAATTTATGTTTTATAATGCAAATGTTAAATATGTACTTTTTTAAACAAATTAAAATGTTTCACATAAATAATGGTGGCGAGCATTGATTTAGTGTCAAATAGTTTTTAATAGCTATATTAATTAATTAAACTCATGTGTGGTGTGATTAATATATTTATTTCGGTTCATGTATTAATTGATGGTATTTATGATTGTACAATGCATATATGTAATTCCACATGAAACTCATTCAAAATATGGAATATTAGTTAATTATAATTGCGTCATCTAATGGTAATTAACTTTTTGAGAGTAACACACCAAATTTAATTTAAGTAAAAAAATATATTAATGCATTTGTTGATTAGGATTAGTAAAACTAATGTTTGAATTTTCCAAGTCCATTCCAAATGAAACGAGGGGTCACCATTGCCTTGTGGGATTATTAAAACATTCAATTTTTTTATTCGAAACCAAATTTGAAAATTCATAGTTTGACTGAATTGAATTAAGTTAAACGTCATAATTATTTTTAATCTGTTTTACCATCCACTTCAAAAATATGAATTATATATATATAATTTTGATATCATATACCTTATTGTGTAGGATTTTCGTGTGCGACCACTAAAACTCCAATGAATTTTAGTGTTTTATTTTGCGTGATATCAAAACTATATATGTATATATGTACTCGAGGTTCAAAATTTATGTAAATTTGATTCTCTGCTCAAGATGGTACGGAAAAACACTAATAAGAAGATAATTTATTTTTAAGTTATCATTATATATGTTTTTATATAAAATTGTTGTTCTAACTTCTAAATAAAATATAGGGGGGGAAAATATATAGATAAATACAATATAAATATCACACAAACCTTCCAAGTTCCAACACATAGAATTAGCATTCTCTAGCTTTGTACTCGAGGTTCAAAATATCATACTAGCCATTAGGATTCAACCAATTTTCATATTTTAAGTATATACTATACAAAAGCAATCACTTCTAATTCTATCAAATGATATTAGTATAACTCAAATATTTTAAATTGTATAATCAGACACAGAGCCAAAGAGGGCCGCTGGTTACACCTGCTCCTCTCAACTTTGTTTCATATATAGTTCATCTAAATTTGCAATAACAGTTTTTTTTAAATGGTTTACTCACGTCGTCTTTCTCGTCTAATAAAAAAATATTTCACCCTCTTAATTGAATTTCCTAGTTCTGTCCCTGAATACAATAGCTAAACATCATGTTTCAATTTCTTTAGTTATAACGGACAATTATAATTCCTCAACAAAAACTTATAATATATGTATATATCTATGTGTGTGGCTTGCTGTCAAAGCATATCTTTATAATTATAAGAAACTTGAGAACTCATTTGCCCTCCATGCACCATGCTCCAACATCATACATGGTTAAAACTTAGAAGAAACGAGAGCCCTTTAAAAAATTTAAAAACTAAAGAGTTTTGGCACAATAATTAAAATAAATATTTTAGATATGGTACAACTTAAGATATTCAAATTATATATACGTGTATATATATAATTATATTATCAACTATAATTTCTTGGCCATCAACGAATTCTTAATTCTACAATATAATTGGAACCAACTATGTAATTTTCTCTTAATTTCGTATAACTTGTGCTACTTCAGTCCATGACTCGGTCAATATAAAACGATGTTACATCATTGATCGCTTTATTATAAAATTCCAAGATTTCTCGCACAACACAAGAAGCTTCTACAGAGAAGGGACAAGACCAATTCATCAGTTTTAAATAAAAATATCTTCTATATATAATAATTTATAAATTTATAAAGTTCTTTTCCCCACGGGTAAGTACATTTATTGAAATGAAAACATCATAGTTCAAATCTTTAACCAATATTTTTATGAAAACATTTATCCTGAATCATCGAATATCTTAAAATAAATCTTGAATCTGCATGACAATATCTGAGAGGAATTCGAACTTCTCGTTTTGAGCTTAAATTTTTTGACTAAAATTCTTTGCATTTTGTTATATAGATAGTTGTGGAAAACTTTCATTTTAATATTGTTGAAAACATCAGACACGCAGAAAGATAAAAGGAAATTTGGGAAAGAAAATTTCTTCCATTTTCTCGAAAAATCTATTTACAACTGACTAATCAATCATCTTTTTTTTCTTGCCCCTTTTTAAGACAATAACCAATCATATTTCCATTTACAAATGAAAGTAAAAACTTTTTTTTTTTTTACAATAGCAACTTTAAAATTTATATATTTTACGCGTTCACATGAACCAACTACATGATAATGACATGTTGGGATGAGAAAATTTAAATTTGATCACATAAAATATATATAATTCCCAGAAGTTCAAATTTGATCACATAAAAAATTATTCATATATGTATAAATATGATTTCCACTTAAAAATGAGGGTGTAATATAATCTAATGTTTTAAATGGGAGATAACATACCCTAAATATTATTATTGCTAGCTATCAATGCACACACGATGCATATACAATATAATTCAAAAAAAAAAAAACAATGTAAATAAGAAATTGAAGAAGGTTGGAAACAAGAAAAGATAGAACGATTTGAAATAAGTTGATAAGTTGTTCTTTAAAATTGGGGATTATCATAGATAATATAAGATATATAAATAGTGTAATTTTGATATCGACTATTTTGTCATTTGTCAATTAAAATGGATGAGTATTTTTTAAGAATGAATATGTAATTTGATTTTGGTGTCACGTCGACGAACCAAATTGGTTAATATGAGTGTCTTACGCTTTATATATAGTATAGATTATTATTAAGAGGGTGTTTCGCTAAACTTATTTCAAAGTGCTTATAAGTTCTTAGAGCTTAAAACTGTTTTACAAGCTTATAAGCTGTTAGAACTTATTTTAAAAATAAGCTGTTAAAGTGTTTGGATAAATTTATTTTAAACAACTTTAAAGATGTTGATATGTTTGGTATTATAAGATCTTTTTATTGTCAAAATTACCAAAAAGTATAATTATATGAAAGTAATGTTTCGAGTTATACATATACGAAAATAGTTTTAGTATTAGAATATAAAATTGTTTTAATATTTTATTTTAGAAAAATTTATGTGATTTTTAATTTTTTAAAAAAAATAATATTTAATATTTAATGGATAGAGGATATGATGGAGATTTATGAAAATATTCAAGGATATTTTAGAGAGATAACACTTCTTAGTTTTTTTTTCACAAAATTTTATTTTGACAGCTTATAAGTTGTCTTTAAAAATTTTTGTCAAACAAATATTGAGAGCTTAAAAGCTCTAAAACAACTTATAAGTTATTTGAAAAAGCTTTTAAGTTTTGCCAAACACATGACAAGTACAAATTATAATTTTTAATTGAAGGCTAAAACATTATTATTTACTCCGTTCAAATTCTTTTAACACATACACACCCACAGTCGAATAGTCGATCAGGAGAGGACCACAAATTTAACCCAGCAGCAACATGACCGAATGTGAAGGACCTAATACAAAAAACAAAACAAAACAAAACAAAAAAAATTCAAAACCCTAATTAAAACATTTTCATTCGCAAAAAAACTTTATCAAATTATATTTTTTCTTAGAAACCAATCTACAATTAATAGTTAATACCCGAAACCCTCCGAGTTCCTAAATCGGGTGCCTACCATGTTGTTTGGGCATGCATATCACTTCAACAAACAGCTGACGAAACTTAGGAGACATTTCTCAACCAACATTTACCAGAATTTGTTCAAATATGTACATAAACACAACATTCAAATCCAACATATCCATTACAAGACGACCTGGGAGGAATACAGCAATTGTTGAGTGTACGTGTAAATAATTTATTTGTATAAACACTCTATACAACATTAGCAACATGTAGAAACAAATCCAATGATGATCAAATCTGTAAATAGCTGTAAACAATAATCTTCTCCTCCCGTTCGACAAGTTTGGAATTTCATCAATGACTGCCGCCTTGCTCTGATTGGTTGGTTCTATACAAAATCGTCTGGTTCTGACAAGGAGACAGTCTTCTAAAAAGAATGAAGATCTAGGAACTCACGGTTACATGAAGAGGACAGGTCGAAGATTTTATCCAGTGTTTGGCCACCCCGAAGTCGGGATTCCATGCTTTAGGAACCATTCAGGCATATGGAATCTTTCGTAGAGAATGGGTCTTACGTCCTTCTGTAAAGAAAGGTCCCTGAGAAGTGGAAGTATAACCTCCAAAAGCTGGTGAACAAGAAAGTTGAAAAATTAGTCGGGACGAGGACAAAAATATGGGTTTTGTGAGAAATATTGGTACCTGTTCATCCTTCGGTTGTCCAGCAGAAAAGGGAATGCACGGAATTCCGTTTAGTGGTTGCAACAAGAAGCTAAATGGGTTGTTGTCAACAATAACAGTTCTGCACAAATCTTTTGATAAGCAAGATAGATCTTTTACATGCTCACGATATTCCCTGTGGTGGTTGCAAACAAGTACATCAGACAATAACACCCATGTAGTTGAACATCAGCATTCCTAATGTAGCAAAACCATGATCAAAAACTAAAGTGAATAAATTGCAGCAGTAAAGAGACCATTCTGTGGTTATATGAAATGTTCGGGTACGATGATTAACCTTCCTGCACCTTTCAGGTACACATGGATCGGTACTCAGGAAGCCAACGAATCTCATAAATAAAAATTAAGAAAAAAATTGTGTATGCTATCTGATGACCATCCATGCTACAATACAGATTTACAGACGAGCCAATTGTAAGGAAAATAAAGATAAATCAGTCGGTATTCGATAATTGCCACTGCTTGAGCTACTCAAGCCCGGTATTTTGTTTTCTAACCTCGGTCAAACATTTTTTTAAAAAAATGACCTTCTGTAGTGTAATGCAAATCACTTGTGGGAGGTTAATTTTTTTAAAAAATGTTTGACCGAGTCCATTTCCCTAAATATCCCGTCAAAACATAGCAGGACAGCTAGATTTAACACAGTAGCTCGATCAACAGTGGGATTAAAGAATTCAGAAGCCAGGTATAGTACATCAAGAAATGGTCTATCCACAACCATGATATTATTTACCTCCAAAATCGTATCCGATATCATTGTTACAGTGTTGTAAATGGCGGACGGTGGCGGGAGGTGACTTTTTTTCACTATTTTTTAATGCATAATTACATATAATCATGCAATATATGCATAATTAACCGCCCCACCACCAACGCCTAGGTGGTGACTTTTTTTTCACTGTTTTTTTATACATAATTATATATGATCATGCAATGTATGCATAAAATACATATGGTTGATTGAGTTGACTCTTATGTTTTTAACAGAAAATGTATAATATATTAATAATAAGGTTTTTTTTAAAAAAAAATTATTGACTTTTGCCCGCCTCGTCTGCCTCACCCACCCCGGCTCACCTTTGATCGCCTACAAAACCGCCTAAGGCTAAGGCGGTGCGGTCAATGGCCACCTCTCACCTAGGCAGTGCCCAGGCGGTTGTCTAGACCGCCATTTAGAACACTGCATTTTTATTTCACATTTCAAAAAGTTTGAGAGTTAAAACCGCTTACGTATTTTCCACAAACTAATTAACATTACTAAAGTAGCATAAGTCAATGGTATGTTGTCACCATGGCAAATTTCACTTCGCGTTATTTCTTTAGTTTTCTTATCATTCACTTGTCAGATGCAAACACATCACAACCATGTGTAGCGATTTTTCCATCAATAAAAAAGCATACTGTAGGACATATTAAGAGTTAAAAATAAAGGCAAAATTAGCAACCTCGTGGCGAGAAATAAGAAACATAAAGAAGACATCAGAAGGTATTCCCAGCGGTCAACCGCAAAGGAGCAGATCACTTACGTGCTAATTGTTGAAGGCCGATAAAGTCTACCACTGAATCGATTGTCGGCATCTATTCTATCAACAAGAGGTCTGGCATATCCTGCAATAGTTAAAAATTCAATACTAAAGTGCAATTGAAAACAAAGTAAAGTAAGACAAAGGGTAACAGAAAACCTTCAAGCCCGGCAGTAAATAACACAAGTTCCGCAAATTCGCTAAGTTGGTCTAGAAATTCTTTCAATCCTGGACGTTCAAATACTGTCACGTGGTTGATCTTAGGTTTTCCATCAAATTCCTTGAATCCCCATGAAATATAAACATAAAAACAAATTCAGTAAAAAACATATCAAATGTAAAATTTCTGCTTAATCATTCAAGCATATAATAGCACATGTAACTCACCTTATCAGAAGAGATACATTCTAGTTCAAACCACTTTAAACCAGCTTCGGTGGCTTGACTACGTAGCATAGCTGGTAAACTTGATGTCTCGTATGCACATACTAGAGTTTCATCCAAATCAAGAACCACCTGGATCCAGTAAACAGGCATTGTATTTAATTTGGTGTCAGCATTCACACACCAAGAAACCTGTGATGACTAATTCTGGAGAAAAAAACAATTGAACTGCATCCAAAGACAGTTTTTTGGACCTATGCACCTTGTAGAAATTTGTTACACAGTGTATATTTAATCGGGTAGGGTAGGGCGCCAATTCAACTTCAGCAAAACCACATAGGCCTGGAACATTACCCACTCTAAAGCATAAAAGAGGGAAACATATGATCATTCTAGATCCTGTTCACCGATCTATTTTAAATTTATTTTCATACATGGAGCAGCTCTGGATTGATATAATAACCTCGCTGGACAATTAATCTCCTCAGAAATTTCACTTCCAAATTGTACTAAGCACATATAACACATAGCATAGAACACTATATCCAAGGCCTCGCAGATCTCCACAGACTGCAGAGTATTAGAATCAGTAGCCTCTCAAACTTCATATACAAAGCCTTTACAAGGTAAGCTTTATGTTCAACCATTTTCAGCACACGGAAAATCTTTGTAACTGTATAATGAACCTTCACAGACACCCTAAGTTTGTCGAGATACATATACAAGACACAAGTGAGCACACTATGATAGATACACGAAAGGAAAATCAGTGCGAGACCGGGTAACTATATGCAAGCTGGGTAACTATATGCAACACATCAACTATTTCTTGACAGTATGAATTATCGAGAAGCATTTTAGATGTGATAGAAACCTAAGAAAGCACGTTTTTTTGACAGAAAACCATTTTACATCCTACAGACAGCATGCACATCACCTATCTTACATCCAAAACAGTAGTCATCGCACAGAAGACTAGGAGCATATTGTACCAGTGGATATCCCTGAGTTGGTCTGGCCACATAAGCCATCGCCACTGTTCATTAACAAACACCTTTCCGTCAAGACTATTCATCCATACACTAGCAAGCAATGCTAATCCATCTTGCAGTGCTGGGATTAGTTATTTTTTTTAAGGAAGATAGCAATACTAAGCACGATCCCACCCTATCAACTGTAAAAAGAAAGTGGTCTTATCCCTTTTATTGAATATGAAAGAAGAAATCTATGAAACATTGAAAACATAATGATTAAATACCAACTCCAACTTTTTCCAGAGTTAGAAGATGAGCAATAGAAGGAGTAGCATATTTCCAAAATAAAGGACTAAACTTCACCAAAAAGAGAGAAACCAAGCAAAAGCATTAATTACTCCGTTATCGCACATAAATTCCACTTGCTTCAATCCAACTCTTTTGTCTTTTTCAACACTAGAATTACAACAAACACATTGAATGGAACCAAAATCAGACAGCACTATAAGCTCGAATCACTACCCGCAAGTCAACCGTAAGCCTCACTTTTTACTCAAACAAATCAAGTATTTACGTCAACTAGTTTCCTCGCGCACTTTAATTGTCTTATTCCACAGCTTCCCGTATAATTCAAATGAAATCAAGTTCGAGAACAAAATATCACCTTCAACTTCCTCAAAGGCGGAGCATCAAACATCCTCCCTTCTCCAGCGTTGGATTGCACCGAAGTCCCCTCTTCCACCTCTGCTTCATACTCCGAAAGCTCCACCGCCGGAAGAGGCTTGAATTGCGCCGGCGCGTGTGGCGCAGAAGAGAGTAACGAGCCATGGCGCAGGCCAACGTAAGACAAAACCTGCGAAAACGAGGGCGTACCACGCAGGATCTGCGTGAAGATCTGGAAGAAAAAGGCCATCCAGTTCAGCAACGTCCTCCACACCTGTATCGTCCGAGGCGCGTAGACTTCAGCCGCCGCCGCCAGCTCCGCCATAGAAAAACCAATACAACGGACGGTGAGATTCTGGTTCCAGCGCCCGCCGGATGCTAATCTGCACTGAGTTACTGTGCGCCTGTGGAGCAGTGAGCGAGCAAGATGGAATTGCTGGCTGTATCTATGAAAGCGTAGATCGTCAAGGAACAAATCCAATCGATGCCCGGAGACGAGTTTTTGACAGGACAGTAATTGCTGCTGCCACACTACTCTTACTTTGTGAGCTTCCTCTTTTGCCCTTTGACTCCTCCACAACAAATCCAAATCAATGTTTTTTAAGGTGTGTATTTTTATGATTTTACATTAACAATGTCAAGAAGAGAAAGGAGAGATGAATAATGTTTATAACATATCCATGTTGGCTATTTTGATATGTGTTATGATAATGATATATGAAACGATCCTAACTCTCTAATAAATAAATATGCGGAAATTTTTTTTTTTTATACTACTAAATAAATGTAAGTACATATATGCCCATACATATATGCACCAAATAAAATACACAAAATAAACTCATGATTAAATAAATAAACAATTTAAATACTTAAATAAAATGCATTCTTTAAAATGATTAAACATCTGAGTCAACCCTAGAATTAATAATATACTGCATAATAAAATAAATAAAATGTGCATGCACTAAAAATATTTAATAAAATATTTCAAACACCTCAACCCAAATAAAATAATAAAATGTATCATAAGACATCAGCACGGTGACTCAGAAGCTGTCACGGTCACGGGGCTACTGCGGCGCCGCTCATACGTCCTCACCACCGGTAGGAGTAACCTGCTCCTCTATGTACTCACCTGCACCATATCAGAGTAGTGAGCCTAGAGGCCCAACATGCATACTAACAAGGGTTTAAAATAATTTAAATCAATTTAATACTAATACATACATATACATGAATGAGCATGCTTAAAAATTTATAACATAAA
Organism: Henckelia pumila; assembly: GCF_033568475.1. NCBI lineage: Eukaryota > Viridiplantae > Streptophyta > Magnoliopsida > Lamiales > Gesneriaceae > Henckelia > Henckelia pumila. Next base: position 103,356,585 of record NC_133121.1, read on the forward strand.
TTACATAGATAAACATACATAACATACATAATATCATACATACATAAGTTGTTGAGCATTTATTTTCTGAACATCGAATGGTCCTATCCGTAAGTGTGACCCATAGTGCGACTGATCAGTCTAGGAAACCATCGTACGAGGCTGGTGGCGAACCACCCATACATAAATGGCAGAAAACTGCCCATACATAAATGGCAGAAACTGCCCATACATAAATGGCCACACTACTTCAATTTCCACCTAAAATATTTTATTTTGCTCAACCATAGAAATTAAATCATAGCATAAAAATTGATTTCATGAATGCATGTACTTAAATAAATTGTGTGTCCTTCATATATATTTAATTTAATTTTATTACTAACATATAAATATTAAAATAACTTAAATGCATAAAAATAATTAAATATATAATCAGGACACATGCAATTTTCTCATGGTTTGATACAGCTGCTGGCCCTAGACATGCAAGCCCATTAACTTAAGACTTGGCCCATAAATCAACCAAAGCCCATTAAGACTAGATTAGGCCCAATAACATACTTAAGCCCAATAACTTAAACTTTAAGCCCAATTAATTAATCTAAGCCCAATTAAAAATTACACTAAGCCCAATAACACTTAAGCTGGCCCATTGGGCCCAAAAAAAAACCCAAAGACTGGCCCATTAACTTTTATGGGCCCAAAAGCCCATAAAATTAATGGACTAACTTAATTAAAATTTTAAAAGTTCAAATAAAATTATTTGGGAGTCCAAATAATTTTATTTCAATTAAATTGCCTCAAAAACCCATTAATTCATAAAATATTTTAAAAATAAAAAGACTCGAGCCCGGCCCACCAAACCCGGACCCGAACCCACCCGACTTGACCCACTACTTCCTAGACCCGACCCAGGCCCTTGACCCGACCCGGATCAGCCCCCAAAGCCCCAACTCGATCACCCTCTTCCCTGCACTGCTGCGGCCACGAGCAGTTGCAAAGAACGCCGGCGGCCGCCATGCTCCGGCCACCCACCGGCCGGAGAACCACCCCTAGGACCTAGCCCACATCTAGACCTTTCTAACAAGCCAAGAATCAGCCCAAACCGTCGACTATGGAGTGAGAACGAAGCCCTGCAACCCGGCCCTTCTGCACTGTCGCGCAGACCCGAGCAGCTGCGGGAAAACCCTTCGTCCTCGAAGCTCCGACCACGAAAGCCCATGCAACCTTCTGCAAAAACTTAGAAAACTCAAAGGGGGTTCTAACCCAACCGACCTTACCCTAAATAGTGGCCTGAGGAAAAAGATCTCAGCCTTCTTCCCCAGAACCCTAAACTGCTCGACAGAAGCTTCAGAAAGGAAAGGCTTCGTTTCCTTTCTTCCTTAGCCTCCAGCCCCGACCTGACTCGACCCAAGGGACCTCAAGGGACCCCTCTAACCGTGGACCAGCAGCCCACCTAGCCATGGACATGAAAACGTGAGCATGCAAACACCAAAGTCCAAACCAAGAGCAATTTAGGAGGAAAAATCGAAAAGCTTGTTGTCAAATATATCGATTCTGATGTTACACACCCAAACGCATACATATACTGATATAGGTTTGAAAAGTGGAGAAAACATGCCTTAACACCGTAGATATTGATTTAACACGCGTAGGACGGACTTCGGGACGCCGGGACGACGATGGCTTGCTTGGAACCTTCGAAAATGGCTATGGATTCTCCTTGGAAGTGGCTATCTGATGAAGAAGAGGAAGACAAGGGATGGGGGTGGCGGCTAATGCTAGGAGGCGTGGGGTTTGGTGGTAGAATTAGGGTAATTTGGAATAATAAAGTTTTAGGTTAATTAAAATATTAATAAGGGTTTTAATCCCACAATATATAAAATTTAAAACCCTAAACAATATTTAAAAACCTGATAACTCATGTGAAAATCCCGAAATTATTATTTAGGGAAATTTTAAAAATACTAAAAAGTCAATATTTTGGCTAATTTTGGATAAAAAAAGACCCCTAAAATTAAATAAAATTAAATACTTAAAATTTTGAGATAATAAAACTCAAAATAATATTTTAAGGCTCCAAAAAGGCTCATAAAATAATTTGGGTGGAAAGTTGTCATCTCGTCCGTCCTCGGTCCCGTCTACGCGATTAAATAATAAAATACTAAAAATCATATAAATCACTAATTATGGGTTAAATGCTTAAAAATAAATTAAATCATGCATAAATAATTCACATAATTATTTAACCCATAAATCATAAATTTAAATAATTAAATATCCTAATTATGCAGGCGGATTTATGTAATTAAAAATACCGGGTGTTACAATTCTCCCCCCCTTAAATTGAATTTCGTCCTCGAAATTAAAGTACTTACCCGAACAACTCCGGGTAGCGAGTCCTCATATCCTCCTCGGTCTCCCAAGTAGCTTCCTCCTCCGAGTGATTCAGCCACTGGACTCTGACCATCGGTATGACCCGCGTCCTAAGCCTCCGCTCCTCTCTAGCCAAGATCCGCACTGGTCTCTCCTCGTAAACAAGATCTGGTGGCAACTGCAAGGGCTCGAAATCCAACACATGCGACGGGTTGGAGACATATCTCCGAAGCATGGATACATGGAAAACGTTGTGCACTGCCGCTAGCCCTGGAGGTAGAGCTAAACGATAGGCCAACGTGCCAACTCGCTCCAAGATCTCGAATGGCCCTATATACCTCGGATTCAGCTTGCCTCTCCGCCCAAAACGCGCTACTCCCTTCATAGGTGACACCTTCAAGAATACGTGATCACCTACTGCAAACTCCAAATCGCGACGTCTGGCATCTGCATAACTCTTCTGCCGACTCTGCGCTGTCCTCATCCTGTCTCGAATCTGCGTCACTATGTCAGCTGTCTGCTGCACAATCTCGGGACCCAACAAAATCCTCTCTCCAACCTCATCCCAATGCACCGGAGATCTGCATCTCCTCCCATAAAGTGCTGCATATGGAGCCATACCTATAGACGACTGAAAGCTGTTGTTATAGGTAAACTCCACTAATGGCAGTCTAGTCTCCCAAGATCCTCGAAAATCGATGACACAAGCTCTCAAAAGATCCTCGAGAACCTGGATCACTCTCTCGGACTGACCATCCGTCTGGGGATGAAAAGCTGTACTGAACAAAAGTCTAGTCCCCAAAGCTGTGTGCAGACTCTTCCAAAACGCTGAGGTAAATCTCGGATCTCTGTCTGACACGATAGACACTGGTATGCCATGCAGCCTAACAATCTCTCTGATGTAAAGCTCTGCATACTGTGTCAAGGTGTAAGTAGTCCTTACCGGCAAGAAATGAGCTGACTTGGTGAGTCTATCCACAATCACCCAAATCGCTGTACACCCTCTAGTACTCCTCGGTAAGCCAACCACAAAGTCCATCGTAATATTCTCCCACTTCCATTCCGGAATAGGGAGAGGTCTAAGAAGTCCTGCTGGACGCTGATGCTCTGCTTTGACTTGCTGACAAGTCAAGCACTCTGACACCACTCTCCCGATGTCACTCTTCATCCCAGGCCACCAATACAATAACTGTAAGTCTCGGTACATCTTCGTACTTCCGGGGTGAATGGAGTACGGAGATGCATGAGCCTCTGCTAGAATCTCGGCTCTCAACTGATCAACGTTCGGTACCCACATCCTCCCACGGTACTGAACGATGCCATCCTCCACTGTATACAAGAGACTACCTCTGGCCTCATCTCTCTGTCTCCATCGCTGTAGCTCCTCATCAGTGGACTGTCCCTCTCTAATCCGATCTCTCAAAACTGGCTGCACCGTCAACACTGACAAGCTCGGTGCATGGCCGCTCGGATAGCACTCCAACCCAAACCTCTGAATCTCGGTCTGTAGTGGTAACTGTACAGTCAAACATGATACCACTGACGACTTTCGACTCAAAGCATCTGCCACTACATTAGCCTTACCCGGATGGTAGCTAATGTCGCAATCACAGTCCTTCACAAGCTCAAGCCATCTGCGCTGCCTCATGTTCAACTCCTTCTGGGTGAAGAAGTACTTGAGGCTCTTGTGATCGGTGAAAATCTTGCACTTCTCGCCGTAAAGATAGTGCCTCCAGATTTTCAACGCAAATACCACTGCTGCAAGTTCCAAATCATGCGTCGGATAGTTCTGCTCATGAATCTTCAACTGTCGCGACGCATATGCGATAACTCTGCCACACTGCATAAGTACTGCGCCCAACCCAAGCTTGGACGCGTCGGTGTACACCACTAACTCCTCATGTGGCACTGTCATAGCTAACACAGGTGCTGAAGTAAGTGCATCCTTCAGCTGATCAAAGCTCCTCTGACAATCTGGACTCCAACTATACTTCGCGTTCTTCTTGGTCAAGGAAGTCAAGGGTACTGCAATAGAGGAAAAACCCTTGATGAACTTCCTATAGTATCCTGCTAAACCCAAGAAGCTACGAATCTCCGAAGCATTCTTTGGAATCCCCCAATCCCTCACTGCCTGCACCTTGGACTGATCCACTGCAATCCCATCCCTAGAAATAATGTGGCCTAGAAACGCCACCTGCTCCAACCAAAACTCACACTTACTGAACTTTGCAAACAGTCGATGCTCCCTCAAAGTCTGCAAGGCTGTATGCAAATGCTGTGTATGCTCCTCAATGCTCCTCGAGTAGATCAATATGTCATCAATGAATACAATGACAAACTGATCTAGATACGGCTGGAAAACACGATGCATGAGATCCATAAAAACTGCTGGAGCATTGGTCAACCCAAAGGGCATCACCAAGAACTCATAGTGCCCATATCGTGTCCTAAAGGCAGTCTTAGACACATCTGAATCTCTGACTCTCAACTGATGGTAACCAGATCGCAAATCGATCTTGGAGAATACCGAAGCTCCCTGCAACTGATCGAATAAATCTTCTATCCTCGGTAGCGGATACTTATTCTTTACTGTGACTCTGTTGAGCTCTCGGTAGTCAATGCACAATCTCATGCTGCCGTCCTTCTTCTTCACAAACAACACTGGAGCTCCCCATGGAGAAAAGCTAGGACGAACAAAGCCCTTCTCCAACAGCTCCTGAATCTGCTCCTTCAACTCTCTCATCTCTGTAGGAGCAAGTCGATACGGTGCCTTAGAGATAGGCACAATATCCGGAAACAACTCAATACTGAACTCCACCTCTCTCACTGGTGGAACTCCTGCAACATCGTCAGGAAAAACATCTGGATAGTCACATACCACCTCTATATCTGATAAAGATCTGCTAGAAACATCTGAGGTAGTGACCACACTAGCAAGAAAACCCTGACATCCATTGCGCAACAGTTTCCTCGCACGAACAAATGATATCATCTGAGGAATACTGCTAGACTGAGATGCAAAGAAAGTAAACATCTCACCTCCTGCTGGCTTCACTGACACTGTCCTACGTCGGAAATCAATCGAAGCTCCATTAACTGATAGCCAGTCCATACCCAAAATCAAGTCAAACCCAGTCAATGGAAGAACCACTAGATCTGCTCGAATGGAGTGTCCCTGCAACTCCAATGCCAGATCCCTGATGACACTAGTGGTAGTGATAACCTGTCCGGATGGCATGGTAACATCGTAACCACTGTCTACAACCTCCGGTGAAATGCCTATCCGTCTGATAAAATCTCGGGAGATAAACAAATGCGTGGCTCCTGAATCTAGCAACGCAAACGTGGAGTTGCCTCCAACTAGAATTCTCCCGGTGATCAAGGAGGTATCTGGGTCTGCCTCCTCAGCCTGCATCACATAAACTCGCCCACTGACATTCTGCCTCTTCGGGCAGTTGGCAATCTGATGCCCTGGCTCCTTGCAACGATAGCAGACTCCTGCTCCCATAAGACACTGCCCGGAATGCATCTTCTGGCACTTCGGACACACTGGATATCTCCCTGGAGTAGGGGCCCCGCCCCTAGTCTGCTGCTGTGGCTTCCCCTGAGGCCTCTGCTGATTCGGGCCCTTAGATGGCCCTGTAGACTGTTTCTTCGCAGGTGGCTGCGAAGATGGTCGCTGATACCCTGTCTGCACAAACTGCCTCTTACCCTGCTGCTCTCTCTGTATCTCTCTCCGTCCCTCCTCGGAACGCAAGGCCCTGCTGACTGCAGACTCATATGTAAAGACGTCTGCCATCCGCACATCATGCCTGATCTCAGCCTTCAGGCCCTCCACAAACTGTCGCAGCTTCTCCTGCGGACTATCAGCAATCATGGGCACAAAATGACAGCCCCTCTCAAACTGGCTCACATACTCTACAACCGACCTGTCCCCCTGACGGAGACTCATGAACTCACGGATCATGCGACTGCGCACATCCTCGGTGAAGTACTTGGCGTAGAAGATACGCCTGAACTCAGCCCACGTCAGTGTAGGTAGATGGACTCCTCTGACTGCACCCTCCCACCAAAGGGCTGCATCGCCTCGCATCATGTACGTCGCACAGCTCACCCTGTCGGTGTCTGTGATCCCCATATAATCGAAGATGGACTCAAGAGAGCGAATCCATCCCTCAGCCACCAACGGATCGGTGGTCCCCACAAACTCCTTAGGCCCCTTCTTCTGGAACCTCTCTGCGACGTCCTCCTCGTGGGACAGTCTGGGACGGGCAGCCTGCTGCTCCAGCAAGGCAGTAATACCCGCCATCATCGTGGCACTGGCCTGCTCCAGTGCTGTCATGGGGTGCTGCTGAGGTGGCGGTGGAGGTGGAGGTCTCCCACGTCGATTCACCTGTCTGGGAGGCATTCTGCACTACCACATATTTATTTACGTAAATCGCCTTGCATAACTAAGTGTTTAAAATTTAAGGCTAACTTAAATTATAGAAATTAAATCATACTATAAACATTAAAACTTACAGACCGGTAGCGTGGATTTCTGAGCTCGCATAGCAGTAGTGACCCCTCCAAGGACCGTGCTTTGATACCAACTGAAACGACCCTAACTCTCTAATAAATAAATATGCGGAAATTTTTTTTTTTTATACTACTAAATAAATGTAAGTACATATATGCACCAAATAAAATACACAAAATAAACTCATGATTAAATAAATAAACAATTTAAATACTTAAATAAAATGCATTCTTTAAAATGATTAAACATCTGAGTCAACCCTAGAATTAATAATATACTGCATAATAAAATAAATAAAATGTGCATGCACTAAAAATATTTAATAAAATATTTCAAACACCTCAACCCAAATAAAATAATAAAATGTATCATAAGACATCAGCACGGTGACTCAGAAGCTGTCACGGTCACGGGGCTACTGCGGCGCCGCTCATACGTCCTCACCACCGGTAGGAGTAACCTGCTCCTCTATGTACTCACCTGCACCATATCAGAGTAGTGAGCCTAGAGGCCCAACATGCATACTAACAAGGGTTTAAAATAATTTAAATCAATTTAATACTAATACATACATATACATGAATGAGCATGCTTAAAAATTTATAACATAAAAATAGATAAACATACATAACATACATAATATCATACATACATAAGTTGTTGAGCATTTATTTTCTGAACATCGAATGGTCCTATCCGTAAGTGTGACCCATAGTGCGACTGATCAGTCTAGGAAACCATCGTACGAGGCTGGTGGCGAACCACCCATACATAAATGGCAGAAAACTGCCCATACATAAATGGCAGAAACTGCCCATACATAAATGGCCACACTACTTCAATTTCCACCTAAAATATTTTATTTTGCTCAACCATAGAAATTAAATCATAGCATAAAAATTGATTTCATGAATGCATGTACTTAAATAAATTGTGTGTCCTTCATATATATTTAATTTAATTTTATTACTAACATATAAATATTAAAATAACTTAAATGCATAAAAATAATTAAATATATAATCAGGACACATGCAATTTTCTCATGGTTTGATACAGCTGCTGGCCCTAGACATGCAAGCCCATTAACTTAAGACTTGGCCCATAAATCAACCAAAGCCCATTAAGACTAGATTAGGCCCAATAACATACTTAAGCCCAATAACTTAAACTTTAAGCCCAATTAATTAATCTAAGCCCAATTAAAAATTACACTAAGCCCAATAACACTTAAGCTGGCCCATTGGGCCCAAAAAAAAACCCAAAGACTGGCCCATTAACTTTTATGGGCCCAAAAGCCCATAAAATTAATGGACTAACTTAATTAAAATTTTAAAAGTTCAAATAAAATTATTTGGGAGTCCAAATAATTTTATTTCAATTAAATTGCCTCAAAAACCCATTAATTCATAAAATATTTTAAAAATAAAAAGACTCGAGCCCGGCCCACCAAACCCGGACCCGAACCCACCCGACTTGACCCACTACTTCCTAGACCCGACCCAGGCCCTTGACCCGACCCGGATCAGCCCCCAAAGCCCCAACTCGATCACCCTCTTCCCTGCACTGCTGCGGCCACGAGCAGTTGCAAAGAACGCCGGCGGCCGCCATGCTCCGGACCCACCACCGGCCGGAGAACCACCCCTAGGACCTAGCCCACATCTAGACCTTTCTAACAAGCCAAGAATCAGCCCAAACCGTCGACTATGGAGTGAGAACGAAGCCCTGCAACCCGGCCCTTCTGCACTGTCGCGCAGACCCAGCTGTCACGGTCACGGGGCTACTGCGGCGCCGCTCATACGTCCTCACCACCGGTAGGAGTAACCTGCTCCTCTATGTACTCACCTGCACCATATCAGAGTAGTGAGCCTAGAGGCCCAACATGCATACTAACAAGGGTTTAAAATAATTTAAATCAATTTAATACTAATACATACATATACATGAATGAGCATGCTTAAAAATTTATAACATAAAAATAGATAAACATACATAACATACATAATATCATACATACATAAGTTGTTGAGCATTTATTTTCTGAACATCGAATGGTCCTATCCGTAAGTGTGACCCATAGTGCGACTGATCAGTCTAGGAAACCATCGTACGAGGCTGGTGGCGAACCACCCATACATAAATGGCAGAAAACTGCCCATACATAAATGGCAGAAACTGCCCATACATAAATGGCCACACTACTTCAATTTCCACCTAAAATATTTTATTTTGCTCAACCATAGAAATTAAATCATAGCATAAAAATTGATTTCATGAATGCATGTACTTAAATAAATTGTGTGTCCTTCATATATATTTAATTTAATTTTATTACTAACATATAAATATTAAAATAACTTAAATGCATAAAAATAATTAAATATATAATCAGGACACATGCAATTTTCTCATGGTTTGATACAGCTGCTGGCCCTAGACATGCAAGCCCATTAACTTAAGACTTGGCCCATAAATCAACCAAAGCCCATTAAGACTAGATTAGGCCCAATAACATACTTAAGCCCAATAACTTAAACTTTAAGCCCAATTAATTAATCTAAGCCCAATTAAAAATTACACTAAGCCCAATAACACTTAAGCTGGCCCATTGGGCCCAAAAAAAAACCCAAAGACTGGCCCATTAACTTTTATGGGCCCAAAAGCCCATAAAATTAATGGACTAACTTAATTAAAATTTTAAAAGTTCAAATAAAATTATTTGGGAGTCCAAATAATTTTATTTCAATTAAATTGCCTCAAAAACCCATTAATTCATAAAATATTTTAAAAATAAAAAGACTCGAGCCCGGCCCACCAAACCCGGACCCGAACCCACCCGACTTGACCCACTACTTCCTAGACCCGACCCAGGCCCTTGACCCGACCCGGATCAGCCCCCAAAGCCCCAACTCGATCACCCTCTTCCCTGCACTGCTGCGGCCACGAGCAGTTGCAAAGAACGCCGGCGGCCGCCATGCTCCGGCCACCCACCGGCCGGAGAACCACCCCTAGGACCTAGCCCACATCTAGACCTTTCTAACAAGCCAAGAATCAGCCCAAACCGTCGACTATGGAGTGAGAACGAAGCCCTGCAACCCGGCCCTTCTGCACTGTCGCGCAGACCCAGCTGTCACGGTCACGGGGCTACTGCGGCGCCGCTCATACGTCCTCACCACCGGTAGGAGTAACCTGCTCCTCTATGTACTCACCTGCACCATATCAGAGTAGTGAGCCTAGAGGCCCAACATGCATACTAACAAGGGTTTAAAATAATTTAAATCAATTTAATACTAATACATACATATATATACATGAATGAGCATGCTTAAAAATTTATAACATAAAAATAGATAAACATACATAACATACATAATATCATACATACATAAGTTGTTGAGCATTTATTTTCTGAACATCGAATGGTCCTATCCGTAAGTGTGACCCATAGTGCGACTGATCAGTCTAGGAAACCATCGTACGAGGCTGGTGGCGAACCACCCATACATAAATGGCAGAAAACTGCCCATACATAAATGGCAGAAACTGCCCATACATAAATGGCCACACTACTTCAATTTCCACCTAAAATATTTTATTTTGCTCAACCATAGAAATTAAATCATAGCATAAAAATTGATTTCATGAATGCATGTACTTAAATAAATTGTGTGTCCTTCATATATATTTAATTTAATTTTATTACTAACATATAAATATTAAAATAACTTAAATGCATAAAAATAATTAAATATATAATCAGGACACATGCAATTTTCTCATGGTTTGATACAGCTGCTGGCCCTAGACATGCAAGCCCATTAACTTAAGACTTGGCCCATAAATCAACCAAAGCCCATTAAGACTAGATTAGGCCCAATAACATACTTAAGCCCAATAACTTAAACTTTAAGCCCAATTAATTAATCTAAGCCCAATTAAAAATTACACTAAGCCCAATAACACTTAAGCTGGCCCATTGGGCCCAAAAAAAAACCCAAAGACTGGCCCATTAACTTTTATGGGCCCAAAAGCCCATAAAATTAATGGACTAACTTAATTAAAATTTTAAAAGTTCAAATAAAATTATTTGGGAGTCCAAATAATTTTATTTCAATTAAATTGCCTCAAAAACCCATTAATTCATAAAATATTTTAAAAATAAAAAGACTCGAGCCCGGCCCACCAAACCCGGACCCGAACCCACCCGACTTGACCCACTACTTCCTAGACCCGACCCAGGCCCTTGACCCGACCCGGATCAGCCCCCAAAGCCCCAACTCGATCACCCTCTTCCCTGCACTGCTGCGGCCACGAGCAGTTGCAAAGAACGCCGGCGGCCGCCATGCTCCGGCCACCCACCGGCCGGAGAACCACCCCTAGGACCTAGCCCACATCTAGACCTTTCTAACAAGCCAAGAATCAGCCCAAACCGTCGACTATGGAGTGAGAACGAAGCCCTGCAACCCGGCCCTTCTGCACTGTCGCGCAGACCCAGCTGTCACGGTCACGGGGCTACTGCGGCGCCGCTCATACGTCCTCACCACCGGTAGGAGTAACCTGCTCCTCTATGTACTCACCTGCACCATATCAGAGTAGTGAGCCTAGAGGCCCAACATGCATACTAACAAGGGTTTAAAATAATTTAAATCAATTTAATACTAATACATACATATACATGAATGAGCATGCTTAAAAATTTATAACATAAAAATAGATAAACATACATAACATACATAATATCATACATACATAAGTTGTTGAGCATTTATTTTCTGAACATCGAATGGTCCTATCCGTAAGTGTGACCCATAGTGCGACTGATCAGTCTAGGAAACCATCGTACGAGGCTGGTGGCGAACCACCCATACATAAATGGCAGAAAACTGCCCATACATAAATGGCAGAAACTGCCCATACATAAATGGCCACACTACTTCAATTTCCACCTAAAATATTTTATTTTGCTCAACCATAGAAATTAAATCATAGCATAAAAATTGATTTCATGAATGCATGTACTTAAATAAATTGTGTGTCCTTCATATATATTTAATTTAATTTTATTACTAACATATAAATATTAAAATAACTTAAATGCATAAAAATAATTAAATATATAATCAGGACACATGCAATTTTCTCATGGTTTGATACAGCTGCTGGCCCTAGACATGCAAGCCCATTAACTTAAGACTTGGCCCATAAATCAACCAAAGCCCATTAAGACTAGATTAGGCCCAATAACATACTTAAGCCCAATAACTTAAACTTTAAGCCCAATTAATTAATCTAAGCCCAATTAAAAATTACACTAAGCCCAATAACACTTAAGCTGGCCCATTGGGCCCAAAAAAAAAACCCAAAGACTGGCCCATTAACTTTTATGGGCCCAAAAGCCCATAAAATTAATGGACTAACTTAATTAAAATTTTAAAAGTTCAAATAAAATTATTTGGGAGTCCAAATAATTTTATTTCAATTAAATTGCCTCAAAAACCCATTAATTCATAAAATATTTTAAAAATAAAAAGACTCGAGCCCGGCCCACCAAACCCGGACCCTAACCCACCCGACTTGACCCACTACTTCCTAGACCCGACCCAGGCCCTTGACCCGACCCGGATCAGCCCCCAAAGCCCCAACTCGATCACCCTCTTCCCTGCACTGCTGCGGCCACGAGCAGTTGCAAAGAACGCCGGCGGCCGCCATGCTCCGGCCACCCACCGGCCGGAGAACCACCCCTAGGACCTAGCCCACATCTAGACCTTTCTAACAAGCCAAGAATCAGCCCAAACCGTCGACTATGGAGTGAGAACGAAGCCCTGCAACCCGGCCCTTCTGCACTGTCGCGCAGACCCGAGCAGCTGCGGGAAAACCCTTCGTCCTCGAAGCTCCGACCACGAAAGCCCATGCAACCTTCTGCAAAAACTTAGAAAACTCAAAGGGGGTTCTAACCCAACCGACCTTACCCTAAATAGTGGCCTGAGGAAAAAGATCTCAGCCTTCTTCCCCAGAACCCTAAACTGCTCGACAGAAGCTTCAGAAAGGAAAGGCTTCGTTTCCTTTCTTCCTTAGCCTCCAGCCCCGACCTGACTCGACCCAAGGGACCTCAAGGGACCCCTCTAACCGTGGACCAGCAGCCCACCTAGCCATGGACATGAAAACGTGAGCATGCAAACACCAAAGTCCAAACCAAGAGCAATTTAGGAGGAAAAATCGAAAAGCTTGTTGTCAAATATATCGATTCTGATGTTACACACCCAAACGCATACATATACTGATATAGGTTTGAAAAGTGGAGAAAACATGCCTTAACACCGTAGATATTGATTTAACACGCGTAGGACGGACTTCGGGACGCCGGGACGACGATGGCTTGCTTGGAACCTTCGAAAATGGCTATGGATTCTCCTTGGAAGTGGCTATCTGATGAAGAAGAGGAAGACAAGGGATGGGGGTGGCGCTAATGCTAGGAGGCGTGGGGTTTGGTGGTAGAATTAGGGTAATTTGGAATAATAAAGTTTTAGGTTAATTAAAATATTAATAAGGGTTTTAATCCCACAATATATAAAATTTAAAACCCTAAACAATATTTAAAAACCTGATAACTCATGTGAAAATCCCGAAATTATTATTTAGGGAAATTTTAAAAATACTAAAAAGTCAATATTTTGGCTAATTTTGGATAAAAAAAGACCCCTAAAATTAAATAAAATTAAATACTTAAAATTTTGAGATAATAAAACTCAAAATAATATTTTAAGGCTCCAAAAAGGCTCATAAAATAATTTGGGTGGAAAGTTGTCATCTCGTCCGTCCTCGGTCCCGTCTACGCGATTAAATAATAAAATACTAAAAATCATATAAATCACTAATTATGGGTTAAATGCTTAAAAATAAATTAAATCATGCATAAATAATTCACATAATTATTTAACCCATAAATCATAAATTTAAATAATTAAATATCCTAATTATGCAGGCGGATTTATGTAATTAAAAATACCGGTACAATATACATGAAAGCATATGATCTATAGAAGCCGAGAGTATTTGAATATTGAAATTTGTTAAAAAATCTTGTTGATAATTGATGACATGAGATAGAATTGAATCGTGATAAATTATAATCTAAAATATTTTAAGGTAGTGTTTGCAACCTCTAAAAATAAGTGATTATGGAAACACTTATTTTTAGAGGTTGCAAACACTACCTAAATTGAGCGAATCTATAAGCATAGATTAATTAAAAAAACAATCAAATGAGGATATTTTGATATTATATGTATATATATATATATATCTTACTATATTATTAAAGTAGAGACCTTCTAATTAACAAACTTTTAATTAATTGGTGAAACTTGATTTGAAATTACCATTATCTCCTAACTTAATTTTTAATAAAACCAAAATTATTGGGCAAAATAGTTATTTTATACAATTTTCTCTTTTCTAGCCATTAAAAGCTCACTTTGTGTCATTTGATATTATTTTATTTACAAATATAACACTCACTTTATAAGTTATATATATTTTTGTGAATATTTATTTAGAAAAACGTTATATTTTTATTATTTTTTAATTTTATAAATTATTATTTATTGTTTTATTATTTTTTTTATTTTACAAATTATTATTTTTTGTATTTTAAAAAAATGAAATATACAAGCACGCAACGCGTGCAGCAAGATACTAGTATATATGATTGTTTTGTGGTTTTGTGTTTAGAGATAAATTAGTGCGTGAAAAAAATTGAATTATTTTAATAAAATTCATTGTTTTCAAAATTCATGATTGATAATCCATTATATATATTTATTTATAATTGAGGGCATTTCAGAAAATTGCATCAGCCGAAGACAAACTTACTCTAAGCAATAGCCAATAAGGCCAAAAACCTTAAATAAAATATACACAGAACCAGGCAATTATGATAGGCTGCGGACGGAAATAAAGAGAGGGTCTTATCATTTAATTAATTATTTACTTAGTTTCAAAAAAAATCATTTAATTAATTATTTACTTAGTTTCAAGTCTTTTGTCGCTTCATATGTAAAAATAAAAGTATAAAACAGCTAGCAACAATTTGAGAGAATATACCATACCATTTTGTAAATTTAGATTTTAAAATATGACACTCGCTAATTTTTTAAGGTCACGTCTATTTTTGTTTAATTTTTTTTAAAAAAAATAAAGTGAAAGAAGATTATAAATTGGACAAAATATTTGGTCATAAACTTTACCAAACAAACTTCAACAATTGGCTCTATTGATTGGATATGGGCAGGGGTGATTTTTCGGTATACCTTACTATAAATATTGGTATGAAAAAAATTCATACCGATATCGATAGTAAAATTCCGAAACTTTGATACGAAAAAAATCCATATTGATATCGTATAGATACCGAAAAAAAATTCGATATACCGAAAAAATGTCTGTATATCGAAAAAAAATTTGTACGGTATGCCAAAATTTCGATATTTCGATACGGTATGTCAGCCCTAAATATGATGCATGCTAACCTTGATCTTCCATAAGTGAAAAATTATACATGTGTATGTTCAATATATATATATATATATATATATATATATATATATATATATATATAAAAGTGTGATCGTATATATTGTTTCTTTAAAAAAAATAAAGAGAAATAATGTTAAATTCATCGCGTCCACTGAAATTGAATATTCGAATCGAACAAATTGTATTATTTTCTTTGGAAAAATATGGCAACAATTGTTGCTGTATGATGAAAAAATTATTGATATTCAAATTCAAAGTCTCCCTTAGACAGCAATTATAAGATTCGTTTTGAATCTTAGCCCTTATCTATGGGAATGGTTCAAATTCTTTGAACGCCAATTCTATTTGAGCGCATCTAGTCACCCAATATGTAGGTCTTCAATATATGACGTAAATAAATAAACAAATATATATATATATATATATATATATATATAGTTTCTTTCAAGTGCCCACCTATCATGTCCATTACCATGCCCACCAATGATGTGACACTATTCTATTGGATGTGATAAATTATAGGTCCAATAGAATAGTGTCACATCATTGATGGGCATGATAGTGAGCATGATAGGTGGGCACTTGAAAGAAACTCTATATATATATATATATAAAGATGTGATAAATTGTAGGTCCAATAGAATATTGTCACATCATTGATGGGCATGATAGTGAACATGGCAGGTGGACACTTGAAAAAAACTCTATATATATATATATCATATTTTAGTTAGCTAGGCTGCCCAATCAAGTCGGTTAATGGTGTATCAATGGAAGAACACGGTGTTATTTATATCCTTATGACAAATAGAATTGATTCATATTTGAAATAACAAATAATATTTTTTATGAGTTGAGTCGGACAAGAAATATATCTCACAAAATTAACGTATGAGTTGCAAATTCATGAAAGTTTATTGCGTGTTATTATTATTTTTTTTTCAAAAAAACTCATGTGACCTCTACCTCTATATATAGAGGTTAGATTAACATAACATAAATTTTGCTGACACTTGTATCATTTGGCTTATCCTTGAGCCAACGTAGAGCCAACATCTTATGACTGTGACGACGAATGCAGGATGAGTATGACACCTCCTTAAAGCTGCTAATTGTTTTCAATTTTCACCTAATATATTATTTATTTAATAAGATCACTCGTCATTTCAGAAAATGGGCCGACCTGTCTGTAGTGATTTCGGCCCATCTCATATATTAGATTGGGCGAAGACACGCGCTTTGGTTGTGTTCACTTGTTCGGGCTCCTTAACGGCCCACATCCAATCGCAAGGCGTAGATACCCGATAGTATTGATTTTATCGGCCCACTTTGGTGAATAAATCTGTGGTCCCTCTATTATGTAAAGATTTTTTTATTTTATTTTATTTTTATGCAAAAAAATATGGAACGTAAATAATATACACGTTACATAAATTTTTTGAGTTAAAATGCAAGTGGCGATCTAGTCGTACAATGAGTAGAGAGAGAGTCGACCAAACCATAGCTCTTAATGACAAAACAGATTAGAAGAATATTATATCCTGTTAAGATTGAATTATTGATGTAAATAAGTCAAATGTAACAACGTATTTGTTGATGTTATTCTACGAGCTAGTAGTATCTCAACTCTTAATCTAGTTGCTACAAAGAGACCTCGGATTTTTATTTTTTATTTTTAACGTGATGCAATATTTGAAAACCCATAAAAAAAACACACACACACACACACACGGTCCTCTTGTAACCCTTAGATTAAGAGTTGAGATACTGTCCATAAAATAACGTCTAACAACTTGTGACAGAAATAGGTTGGCAAATTTATAAGAAATTTGACCTAAGAAAAATAGAAACTTCAAATTCCAATTTGTGATGCTGCAGAATTGGAAAATTTCATATTATAATTGAATTGAAGTCTAATAGGGAGACAGTTGAGGATCCTGCCATCAAGTGAAGTTGATGGAAAGTTGGAAACTAGTCTCCCAACGTCCATGAGCTCCTCCGGATTTTGACGGAGAATATTATCGTAAATCATAAAATAAAAATCCATGCAAATTACACCAATAAATATAGAACTCATCATCTTTTTCAGCCACGCGAATAAATTTAAAGATAAAACAATATAGTGGATTCAACAAAATTATATGAATCGAATTTTGAAAGTATCTTGATAATATATAATCATAAAATTTATGTAAAGTGTATATTATTTAGTTCTTATAAGGTAATATCTAATAAATAAGAGATTAGAATGATTTTAACATAACATGAGTAGGATAATCATGTAATTTCAAGTGCAATGTGTAACCCAACGTGTAGCCCTAAATGTACATGTAGCATTACCTTTTTAACATTGACATTTATTAAAATCATTTTTGGAGAATCATAATCACCATATGACTAGTTTTTGGATTTCAATTAAGTTAAATATAAGAAAACACATAATTTAAATTTAAAAAACACACAAAAATAATTGCTTTAAGCCAAAATATAATAATCATTTTTTTTAGTGATTACAAACACTCCCTATATAACTTTATAATGCTCAAATTCCAGAAATCGAAGTTCAAAAAGCACATGCACATACATACAATATATATATATATAAATATATATATATATTTATATATATATATCGTGATCGTGAGAAGAAAGCTAAAATGTGAAATGCATTAAAAACGTGAGAAAAACAATATGAAGTTGTCCGAAGTTGAAAGTGTGAGTGTAACCTGCGCGTGGGCCTCGAAAGCACGCGTTTAGCATTAATTAAAAATGGGTTGGAATATTCAACCCCACCCCCTATTTTTATATTGGCTCACTAGTTTTAGCCAATTTATATTCGAAAGCCCAAATCTCAAGTCATCTTTTGTGTATTACTGTTTTCAGAGACGAGACACACAGGACACAAGTAGTTAATCCCGAGTCATATGCGATTTATGGTGATTTTTTTCGCTGGACTGATGGAGAAGGGGGAGATTTTGAATATTTTTGTTTTGATATGTAGGGAGTTTTTGGATGGCAAGAAATCAAATAGTGTTCTTAGGAAAGATACAATCTTGCGATGATGTTTTATTGTATCAATGGGAAGAGTTGTGACACATTTCCGAATCTCATTATATGGCAGTACATCTATTAATTTGATTCATAATCCATTAACTGCGCGACAAACCATATCCAGATGGAATTATTGAAACAAATGTTGCGGGACAAACCATCTCCAGATGAAATTATTGAAACAAATGTAGACGTTGCCGTCAATATTTCAAAATGTTTCTCTATCATAGGTAAGTATAGTAATGGTAATGTTCTATTCGCCGAAAAAAAAAGTCTCCCTTGTTGTTTCTCATCTCACCCAGCGGAGCTTGTGGTTGTCCAGAAAATAGTTTACAAGCAATACACCAGGGAGGATTGAGCATGGTTAGGCTAGGTAGATTGGTGAATCGCATGCAATTAAAGAAATTCATGTAATTCAAACACAATTAATTTGTTGATGAACCGGTTGTTGATTATATCCGACATCTCTGATCTAGCACGCATGAAATTGTTTGGAATTATTGTCGAAGAACCGCAATCCAAGTGACTCATGAATTGGCTAGCTAGTCGGAGTTGCATTCTGAAATAAATTTGGTGTTTTTTTTTAATGCAGTCCATAGATTCTATATGCAAACTGTAAATAATGACTTTGTGGGCTATTTTTTTCATGTTATTAGCATTTGATTCACGTAACAAATTATATATATATATATATATATATATCATAATTTGATTTATTAACTGATTATGTTATCACAATAATACAAAAAAAATACGTAAGACGGTATCACATATCAATTTTGCGATGTATATATCCGACGTAACTCAACTAATAAAAAAATATTATTTTTTACTATTGGTATGGATCGATTTGATCTCTCTAACGTATATGAATATGTAAGTAAGATACCCACTTTTAAAATAATAGATGCATTTTTTAAATGTTATCATTCAAGAATTTAGCGACACAAGACCATATATTCATGTACAAACTACCATGCAAAATGAGTAGAGTTCGTATCTCAAAAAAAAAAAAAAATAGAGTTCGAGTGAGTTATTTCTTTTTACTTTATTATGACATGACATTCTGCAGCTACTACTTTTTGATGCGTACTGAATAAATTCTCGAATTAACGCAACAACTTTCAAACCACATTATTCGGCCTCTCTACATATATAAATCTATAAGACTGCTAATAAGAGAATCAATCTTAAATAATAAATGCATTTTTTTTTAAAAAAAATGTTATCATTCAAGAAGTTAACGACATAAAATAATATATCCATGCAAAAAATATCATTCAAAATGAGTAGAGTCCGAGTAATGTGTTTTTTTTTTTACGTGAGAATCTGTGCATGCTATATTTCGATGCGCATTGGATAAACCCTTGAACTTACACAATAACTTTCAGACCACGATAGTCAGTTAAATCGCACCGAACAAGCCATACGCATCAGCTTAGTTCAAAAAATTGTGGGTAAGAAAAATCGAACACTTAACACATCTAACCACTAACTAAGTGTTTATCTCCTCCACCAACTTGGATGCTGAGTAATGTGTTATGTCGTTTAGATCATTCGTGTAAACTTTGGGCGATATTATTGTGTTGGTTATAATCCAACAGAAAATAAATACTATTTTGTCTCCACTTGAACCTATTTATGTATTTGGGTTTCGTCCCTCGAAATCTCTTTTACTCATAAGAAACATGCAACTCTTAGTGTGAAATCCTAATGAATCATGATTTATTTTAAACTTATGAATCATGATATTTGATACATATAATATAATATTATATATATTTATTAATTTTGTTTGAAACTCATATATCTTTTATTATAGCACCTTATCTAGTAATATGACCTATACTAATTATATGAAGCCATAATATAATTTAGGAAACGCTCCCAACATTATCAAACTCATTCCTTATATTTTATTTTCATATCTTATTATTTTAATTTCAAAAAATAATAATTTTATTCTGAAAAAAATAACTTCAATAGTTCCATTTTTCTAAAAACACCTCAATAATTCATAATATAATATAAAATCATATGTCAATTGGCACTACGCGTTAGTGTCAAGGCCCACAAGAGACGCGACAAAAGGCTATGGCGGTTTGATATATTCCATTATCACCTCAAATGGGACCTATGCTCCACAAATCCTCTCATTTCGAATTTCAATTTATATTTAATTTGAATTTAAATTTGCATTTCATTTGAATCTCATACGGATTTCACTCGGGGTGATACAAAATGGAACCAGTAAGAAACAGAAATGGTGTGAGGTGGACTCCACCTTTTGAAGATTGACTTTGACTACAATGGAAAAAGTTAAAGAAAGAAGCAAGAAGAAAAGTCCCAATTTCCTCCTCTCTTCCTCATCACTTCGGTAAGTTTTTGAACAATATATATACTTCTCCAAACACTCGAGGTCTTTCACAAGATTAGATACTAACATTACTCACTTCCAAAAAATCTTTCAAATTATTGGGAGTCTTTGTAATTTCAAAGATCCATTTAGCAAGGCATTTGTCTATTCAGTGTAAGGTATGGTTTTTTAGCATCTAAAGACTCGATCTTTATTGGTTTTGTGTCTATTTTTTTTTTAAACCCTTTTTTGGTTTCTTGTTAAGGCTTTTGGGTGGTATCGAGGGGATTCTTATGTCTAGTGAGCTGTTTGTAATTTGTATTGCGGTATGGATTGTGAATAATGGGCTATTTTTCCCATGCTTTATATTTATTAAAAAAAGTTCTTGAATTTTAAATGGCTTTGCTTTGTGTTTTTTTTCTTCAAAATATTTTTGGTGGTGATTTTGATGATGTTGGTTGTTTTTTTGTGAGCCATTTTTTTCCTTGCTACCTGTGTTATTTGTTTAATAACGTTTCCTTGGTTGAGAGAGAGAATCTAACGACAGGCTGGCCGTATGGTGGAATGATTCAATTATTTTGTAAGGAAACAATTGTTTACCTTAGGAGATTCCGGTTAGGACAACCTTATAATAGTTGGAATAAATAAATATTATGATTTTGTCAAGATTTACAGATAAGGAGATGTTGAGTTTGTGGTTTATCAATTCATTATTGAGTCTCAAATGTTCTTTGTTCTCGGTATGTTTCAGGTTTAATGTGCACTGGTTCAAAGAGTAAGCTTTGCCCTTCTGAATCGGAAATGGAGGCCAAATTTCAAGAAAATAAGAAAAGGGTTTCGTGTAAAAATTGCTCAAACTTACTGGAATTGGCGGCTACTGATGATTTGGTTGGCTTTATATATGAAATAAAAGAGATGGGTTCTGATGTGAATGAAGTTAGCTATTGGTATGGCAGAAGATTTGGTGCAAAGAAGATGGGGTATGAAGAGAGAACCCCGATAATGATTGCTTCTTTGTATGGAAGTCTAGAGGTTTTGAAGTATATTGTTGGAACTGGAAAAGTTGATGTCAATAGAGCATGTGGCTCTGATGGGGCTACACCACTCCATTGTGCTGCTGCTGGTGGTTCGTGGGCTTCGGTTGAGGTTGTCAAATTCTTGATTGGTGTCTCTGGGGATATCAACTCTATTGATGCCTATGGGAAGAAACCGTGCGATTTGATTGCTCCGTGTGTTAAGTTTTCGAGCAATTCTAAGAGGAGAATCTTGGAAATGTTGTTGAAAGGGATCAAAATCGAGTCAGGTGATGAGGAGGAAGAAGGGAGCGAGATGCCTCGGGTTAAAGAAGGGGGTGAGAAGAAAGAGTATCCTGTTGATGTGTCTTTGCCGGATATCAACAATGGGATCTATGGAAGTGATGACTTTAGGATGTATAGTTTCAAGGTGAGGCCTTGCTCGAGGGCTTATTCTCATGACTGGACGGAGTGCCCTTTTGTCCATCCTGGGGAGAACGCGAGGAGGCGTGATTTGAGGAAGCATCACTACACTTGTGTCCCGTGTCCCGAGTTCAAGAAGGGAAGTTGCGCGAAGGGGGATTCTTGCGAATATGCTCACGGTGTTTTTGAATCTTGGCTCCATCCTGCTCAATACAGGACACGTCTCTGCAAGGATGAGACAGGCTGCGCAAGAAAAGTGTGCTTCTTCGCCCACAAACCCGAAGAGCTTCGCCCGTTGTATGCTGCCACTGGTTCTGCTATGCCTTCTCCAAATTCTGTTTCAATGAGTTCGATGGACATGACTTTATTGAGCCCTTTGTCACTTGGTTCGTCCTCTTTGATGCTGCCTAATACTTCAACACCACCCATGTCGCCCTCAATTACTTGTTCATCTCCAATGGGCGGAAACATGTGGCAGAACAAGGTGAACCTTATAACCCCACCCTCTCTGCAGCTCCCCAGTAGCCGACTCAAAACTACTTTTACCACACGAGACGTGGATTTGGAGGTGGAATTGCTTGAATTGGAGAAAATTCGTACGCAGAACCAACAACGCCAGCAATTAGTTGAGGAGATGGCGAGCCTGTCTTCCCCATATCCAAGAATCAGCGATTTCAAACCCACGAATCTAGATGACATGTTTGGGTTGTTGGACCCTTCATTATTATCTCAATTACAGGGTCTCTCACCCAATAATTCTCCTACCAGTCGTCAGATTCGCCAGAACACAAACCAACTCCGAGCTAGTTACCCTTCAAACTTCTCATCATCATCACCAGCAAGAAAACAACCCTCACCCTATGGTTTTGATTCCTCTGCTGCTGTCGCTGCAGCAGTCATGAATTCAAGAGCCAACGCCTTCTCCAAACGTAGCCAAAGCTTCATTGACCGTGGTACCGGAGTTGGCTACCGATCCAGCCTTTCCAGTTCTTCTAACACTCCCAGTCCAATGCCGTCAAAATTTTCAGATTGGAGCTCACCAGATGGGAAGGTGAACTGGGGTTACAACGATGACGAAGTGAATAAGCTTAGAAAGTCGGCTTCTTTTGGTTTTCGAAGCAATAATGCCAATGCGTCTGCGGCCATGGCTCCTGGTACTGTCGACGAGCCAGATGTTTCTTGGGTTAATTCCTTGGTGAAGGACAACCCGTCTGGTGGCATCGGATCGTATGGTAAGGAGCAAAGCCTGCACGGTGGAATTCAAGAAATGACACCGCATTGGATCGATCAATTGTACATGGAGCAGGAGCAGATGGTGGTTGCTTAGTCTGGTTTCTTGCTCTTAGCTAACCTATACTTTGTGATGATATTCTTTGATATTTTTATTGCTACACAATATTTTTGGATTAGAATATTGCAAGAAAAAGATTAGGATCCAAGAAACAAAAATTTTAAATATTTTTTTTCGCATTAGTTTGGTACCTTACTATGTAATCCTCGTCTTCAAGAATCATTTGATGAAAAAAGTTGTGTAATTCCTCAAGTTGTGTAATTCCTCTCAAGTTGCACGTGTTTGGTATCATCAGCATTTGGTGAATTTGATGAGTGAAAGAGTTTGTATTATTCCTGTGAGTTGCTGTCATCCATTGTTGAATAAATGACCCTTTGATAACATTTTATTTAGGCCTTTGTGAAATTTTACTTTATGTTTTTGGTAGTATGCTATTGGGAAGAATCTGAGCTTTGTGGGGTTACTCTGAAAAGCGGATAGCAAAACAAACACGCCCTCTATTTGTGGTAGTCGCTCTCTATAGATAAAGTGGGAATAGTATGAATGGTGAGCCCCATTGCACTAATATTTCGTCTGTCTTGAATTTAATGGACAGCCGCCTTAACAAATTAATTCTTATTTCTCCAGTCCACACAACAAAGGAGAAAAGGAAACTCCAATAATATCTGCCTTTTTTTTTTTACGGGAATAATATCTGCCTTTTTTTTAATATTCTGGGTCACAAGGCCCAAGATGGTTTCAGCTTTCAACCCAATCTTTTAGATCCAGCCCATTTTTTTTAAAAAAAATTCTTTATGTGGACTTCAACAAGATTTCCGACTCTCCTAATTCTTATAGCCTTCTCAAGTTCTCATGGCCAAGCAATACTTTTTACCACACTTGGTGTTAAGAGTAGCTGGGGCAGTCATATGATCACGAGTTTTTCTTTTTACTAACAACTTTTGGTTGAACCTGTTGCACGGAGTTTGCTCGGTGCAATTTATTTGGAACGTATAGTTTGTAGACTAATGCAGTAGCTTGGAGATTCATCGCATTACACACCGAATAGTAGCAGCTGTGAGTTCATCATCATCCAAAATTTTAATTTTTCTACCATGTCAATAACATCTTTTATCCAAATACTCGGTTAAACCGTAATAACCGATCAAACCTAGGGATGTAAACGAACCGAACTGTTCGCGAGCTATTCGGAGTTCGGCTCGTGAAAAAGCTCGTTCGTTAAGCTTATCGAGCTGAACCCGAGCTTAATTTCGAGCTTTGCAATTTTCACGAGTCGAGCTTGAGCTTAAGGATGTTCGGCTCGTTAGCTCGCGAACATGTTCGTTAATAGGTTCGGGAGTCCGAACTCGAGCTCGGCTTATTTAGGTTTCTCGTTAGCTCGGGCTGGACTCGTTTAGTGGCTCGCTAGCTTGAGCTCGGGCTCCTCGTTTAGTGGCTTGCTAGCGCGAGCTCGAGCTCGGCTCGTTTACTGGCTCGTTAGATTGAGATCGGGTTCGGGATTGGGCTCAGCTCATTTTATTGGCTCATGAATATATATTAGTTTATATTATATGTTCATCGAGTAAATTTACAATTATAATATTTTTAAAATGGGAGTATATTAAAATTTAACGTAATTTTTCTTGAAATACAAGAAAAATCTTGATTTTTCTTTAAAAATAAAATTTTGATTTTAATTAAAAACTCAAATACAAAACCTGTATTTTTATATGTCAACTAGTATTAACGAAAAATTTGTATTTAAAATTTTATCTAAAATTATTTATATGATATAATAAATTTATTATATTTTTAAATATTATTGTAAAAAATCATCATATAAAAAATATTTATGTTATTTAAGCTAACACATAAATATGGATAGGAGTGCGAAATTGTTATTAATTTAAAGATAAATAGATATCTAAAGAATAAATATCAATTTTTTGTTGTTGTTGTCGATGAATATATTTGATTAAAATTTTAATTATTTTCATATGAAATTAAGATCAGTCATAATATCTGATTAAATGTCAAATATAAATAAAAAAATTACTACATTATCATATATATCATTTATGAAAATTGTAATATATATATATATATATAAATAACTGATTTTTTTTAAAAAAAATGATAATATACTATTAAATTTCAAAATTTTATCTTAAAATTGGTACACATATATGTACGGCATAAAAATTTTCACGTACATGTGGATACAAAAAGTTAACTCAAATTAAAAAATAGTTATAACATTAGATCAAATTTCAAATCTTGAATAAAAAACCAGTGAGTTATTAATAGAATTTATGAAAATTTTAACTTATATATATATGAACACGAAAAAATATTGATATCATCCGATCAAATTTAAAATTATGGAAAAAAAAATTGGTACAGTATCATATATAAAATTAATGAAAATATCAGATATTGATGGAAAAAATTATTAATTGAAATTTAAAGTTAGTCATAACATCTGATCAAATTGTAAATTTTGAACCGAAAATTTGTATACTATCAAATATAAATTTCATGAAATTTTCACATATATACGTGGACACAAAAATTAACTGAAATTTTAAAAATAAAACATTATAATATATCATTTGTGAAAATTTTTCACATATATGCACACCAAAAATTTATTTGAAATTATAAAGTTGTGATAACATCTTATCAAAAATTCAATGTAAATACAAAATTAGTATATTATAATTATAATACATAAAAAATTACTGATAACATCCAATCAAATATAGAACTGAAAATTTTTATATTATCATATATATCATTTAAAGAAATGTTCACGATACGCGAACACAAAAATTAACTGAAATAAAAATTAGTTATAACATTCGATCAAATTTCAAATTGTGAACCAAAATTCAGAATATCATTATATATAGAATTTATGGATATTTTCACGGTATATATGGATACACAAAAATTACGTGAAATTTAAAAATAATGATAACATTCAATCAAATTTAAAATTTTGAACGAAAAATAGGTACATTATCATTTATATCGTTTGTGGATAATTTTGCATACTAAATATTAATTAAAATAAAAAATAGTGATAATATCATATCAAAATTTCAGTTTTTGAATCAGAAAGTATCATTATATATATATATATATTTGATTATCATTATTTCTTTTCTTGGTAATTACGTTCTAGCGAAAAATTAATATATATATATATATATATATATATATATATATATAGTTTTATATATATAGTTTTATTATGATGCCCACATATCATGCATACCAACTATGTCCACCAATGATGTGACGACACTATTCTATTGGACCTACAATTTATCACATCTTTATCACATCCAATAGAATAGTGTAACGTCATTGGTAGGCATATCACTGGGCCCAAAAAAATGGATACATAGGCCTAATTATTAGTTAAATACAAGCCCATCAATTTTTTTAAAAATATTGTTGAGTCCACTACATACATTAGGCATAATTATTAGTTAAATACAAGCCCATTAATTATTTAGTTTCATCAAATTGAACTTATTTATTGTTTAATTGACATTTTAATTCTATGTAAATTATATATTAAACTTACAAAAATATGTGAATAAAGAAATGAAAATGAATGAAGATTACGTGAGGATCATTGACAATCTAGCTTTCTTGTTTTTATATTTGAATACAATTTGTGTTTTTTTTATTTTGAATTTTGATGTGTAATTATTGGGTTTGTTTGTTGAAAAATTATTGTTTTTAAGTAGATGATGTAGATCAAATGTAAATTGTTTTGTGATGGTTTTATTCTTAATTATTTTTTTGCATTGATTTAGAATTTGTATAATTTCATTGTATGAGTTCTGAGTATATCGAACTACTATACTATGTCATCGCTTACACTGAAAACAATTTCTAGCTCCGCTGTTTATAAGAGTCGATGCTAATTATCTAATTATTTGATAAGATTTATTGATAAATATTTTTAAGTGTTAAATTAAAATAATTAAGTCAAATAATATAATGATATAAGATATTAGAGCTAAATAACACACCCGAGTTCAAATTAATAGATCGGATCAATCTTTAAATCAACCTATTAACGTTGGACATTTATACACACACATACGTATACGTTTAGAAGGAAATAAAGAAAAGAAAGAAAAGAACTCTCGTCTCCCTACTCGCAGCTGCGGTTTTTGGCTCATATTTCCTTCATCCGGTGTCGAAACTTTGATCCGTTTGAGGGGTTTTCTTCCTTACATCCGTAGATTCGATTTGAGCCATGGATCGCTGGTTTTGATGGTTGTTTCTGCCCAAATCGCGCTCTGTTCACGGCTGGAGCTGCGCGAGATCTGATTCTTCGATGCTATCGGTTAATTCTTGGTGTTTTAGATTGGATTCGAGTTAAGGAACTATACTGAACCAGTCCCTGCGTTTTAGCTCGTTTCAGCTGCGTTTTGAACTTCTCCGCCGTGCCGCCGCCGTGATATAGTTGCTGTTCGGTTCCAGATCATTTTAAATTCAAATATTGAATCTTTTAAACTCGTTTTCAGGCTTAGTTCTTGGTTTGAGAAGGTTGCCCGGAAGTGATATTTTAATCATTCGATTTAAATTGGATTTCCTCGATTATATTGCACCGTTATTTATATATTATGTATTTAATGTTTTAGGTCTCTCATTCCCTCGTCACTGGATTTGAAACCCTGGTTCTAACTTTAAGCTTCAATTTGACACCATTTGGAAGGGGTAAGCCTCGAGCTTTTCTGCTCATGTTGTATTTTTGTATGAATAATGTTTGATTTTTGTATGAATATTGTTTGAGCATAAGCAGATCGAGGAGACATGCACAAGCAGATCAATGGCTGGCCTGTTTCTCCTTCCTTCGATTTTTGTATGAATATTGTTTGAGCATAAGTTTTTTAAAACCTCAAATACAAATAAATAAAATATGATTGTATTTTAATATTGTTGTTTTGTAACCTACTATTGTTCTCACTTAACTCCTTATTTGTATATTTAATATTGTTAACTTTTATCGGTTGGTTTCTTCCTCCATGCATGCATCTACACCCTCACATTCTCTTCAAAGTACAGGAGACACTCATATTTTTGTAAATAAAAATTCGACATTGAAGTATTAGGATTGATTGATTTCGAGAGTGAAATTATTGTCATGATGTTATTTATTGCGTATGGACTGTTGGCATATGACAAATATTGATGATCAATTTTATGGTTTTTATTCTAGTTATTACGTTGTGATGAGTGAGATTTTGGATAATGGATTTTATGTTGATGTTATTTTATATGGTATTTGGAAGTTTGATATAATATTTTGGGTATGTTCTTTTTGTTATTAAGTTTGCAATTTTTATTTTATGTACGGAAAATTTAAATTTAGTTTATAATTAATTTATAGAGATGTATTTTATTGTATTTACGCTTGATGAGCTCAAAATGAGCCAACTTGACGAGCCAGAATACGAGCTCACTTATCAAGCTTGAAAATGAGCCTGCTTAACGAGCCAAAAATGGGCCGAGATCGAGCCGATATATATGCTAAACGAGCTGAACCCGAGTCTTATGATAAAAGCTCGGTTCGAGTTCGAGCTGAGCCTGAGCCCTTATATATATCAAACGAGCCAAGCCCGAGCCTTATGATAAAAGCTCGGCTTGAGCCTGGGCCCTTATATATACCAAATGAGCCAAGCCTGAGCTCAATACTGTTCGACTTGGCTTATTTACAACCTGCTCCGAACCGATATCTTCAGAATTTTGATTTCCATTTTTAAAAAGCCGGTTAAATTAAGTTGTTCGGTATTTTCCATAAAAAATTGGTTAAATTGAATAAACCGATTTTCGTTTTAAAATAAAAAGCAATTTGTTATATGGGCCGAAAAGTTTAGTTGTTGTTGGGCTTTATACTGGGTTAAACCACTTCATTTTACATGCGCCTCTCTTTTTCTCTACTTTTTCGTTCATTTCACGTCTCCTTTGCCACTCTGGTTTGATTGAATCTTTGAGCGATTCCGCACAATTTGTATAAATACACTATGGATTTTTTTGTTATGTCTTTCAAATATTGAGGGAGAGGTTTTTTGTATTTTGGATTGATTATACTTCTGAATTTATGAAGAAAGCGACAACTACAAATTCCTGGTTTTGAGAAATGGAAACACATGATTAATGTTGTAAAAGTTCTGTCACATTTTCGTTCTACCTTAGTTTTTTTGTTTTTGTTTTTGTGTGTTTCAATAATGATTTGGTAAGCATAAAATTTTCAGCGGTGACAATGAAGTGCTCACAAATTGTGGGTTTGGTGTGGTGCATCTTAGATTAAATTAATTAAAATAATAAATACATGAAATTGCAGTTTTTCCAAGAAATGCAAGTTTACGTTTTAATTGGATTGGGGTGTATGCATCTTTCTATTGTTAGTTTTTCTTCCAGAAATCTTGTTGGACCGAAATAACCCATTTTAATTCGGTTGGATTTGTTCGGTTTCCATCAAAAAATTCAGTCGGTTCGGTTGACAAAAGTCATTTTGTAAGCTACCTCAGAAAACCTAGGAAAAGAAAAACACAAAACAACGACAAAAAATTTCAGAGAATCGATTCAGAAATATGTAAAAATGACCGTAGCTTAGCGGGCCTTGGCTTCCTCTTATTGGGCTTAATGGTGGGCTACCTGTTGGGTCACCCCTAAATTGTGTATATAATGCATGCAGAACTCGGTCGACTGGTCTTTGGTTGAAGAAATGTAGGTATGCTTTCAAAAATCGAAGATACGAATTTGGGCGAACTATAACGACGAAGTTGATGATCGTGAGATTGAACACAGATATTCAGCTATGCTCTCAGGTACCTCTCTCTCTGTACTCATCATGAAGCAGAATGTGTGTAATTCGCTGTGTGTGCGTATGAGAAAGTGCAGTCCAGATGCTTGTGTTAATTCTTTAGATTTTTTTTGGGTTGCAATTTCTCTATTTTATGGGGGAAAAACGAAGCCCTTTTGGTTCGTTTCCTAGAAAAGAAGGCGGTGTTAATCAGCTGAATATGTAATGGTTGTCAATTTTCGTGCTATTGGTTTGCTTAACGGTTGGTCTTCTCGGATGTGTCTTTGTGATTGTTTATATTCCATCTTTTCCAGGTGTAAGAGTGGGAAATCATCTTCAACCAAGTGTTTTTACCAAACCGATATGTTCGGTATTCCAGGACCAGAATACTAGTGTCATTGTTAAATTACCCAGTGTACAACGTTCGAAGAATATAATTCCTCATATGATGTTTGCTGTGTATTTCATGTCCTTTCTTTTTCATCTCTTCATCTCATAGTATGAGTAAATTAGAATCTTTTATTGTATTTTGATTTGATTTGGGAATAATGCTCTGTTACGTGAGACAAAGCTGGTGCAAGAGGAATATACTCAATAAGTAATTTCTTGTGAAGTGTGTGTGTGTCCCCTATTTGTGTGGAAAGTAATGAGCCATCAGATCATCAAATTAATTACAGGTTTCAAAGGGAAAGAAATGGTTTTATTAAATGGGATCTTTCCAAAGATGAAAATGACACGCTCGACGAACCACTCAACAATAGTTTCGCTTGCTGATAAAGCATACAAAGAAGACAGACCTCTAGTCAAAATGTGTGGAATCACATCAGTTAGAGATGCTGCCAAAGCAGCAGAAGCTGGCGCAAATTTTATTGGGATGATTATTTGGCCCAACTCAAAACGTTCCATCTCACTTTCTATTGCAAAAGAGATTTCAAAAGTGGCTCGAGAACATGGAGCTGTACCTGTTGGAGTGTTTGTAGATGATGATGCTGAAACAATATTAAGAGCTTCTGATGAAGCAGAACTTGGATATGTTCAGGTCGGTGCTTTCCTCCGTTATTATCTGTATTTTTAACTCGTTCTACCTTTTATTTAGCATCTAATGCTGTCT
The DNA here is from genome assembly GCF_033568475.1 of Henckelia pumila. NCBI lineage: Eukaryota > Viridiplantae > Streptophyta > Magnoliopsida > Lamiales > Gesneriaceae > Henckelia > Henckelia pumila. The sequence goes on from NC_133121.1 coordinate 103,388,053, forward strand.
GCAGCTACATGGAAATGGTTCACGGAATAATTTTCATATTGTGGCGAGAGAGAGTAAAGTAATTTATGTACTGCATGCGAATGAGGATGGCGATCTTCTGAATTTTATAACCGATGAAGAGTGTTCTCTTGTTGATTGGGTTCTTGTGGATAGTGCTAAAGGTGGAAGGTATTAAAATATATTCATGTACATTGTTAGCCTCACTATTCCCCCCAGTTATTTGTATATGGCCTAATTTTCTTTGCTTTAAAGAGGTGATTTTTTCTTTCAAAATGTTTGTGCTCTTGTTCAAAGTTAAATTTTGAGTTACCTTCTTGCAATTCAGCGATTATATACCCCATTTTAGTATGTAATTTCATTGTGTCTAGTTGTTGATGAATTCATGTATCTTTTACAACGTTTGGGACCGAGTTATGCAGCCACGGCTTAGAATTATCTTTACATGTTTGCAGTGGTAAAGGGTTTAATTGGTCAAAATTTAAGCTTCCACCGATTACAAGCAAAAAAAGATGGTTCCTTGCTGGAGGAGTCAACCCTAAGAATGTATGTGAAGCTCTTTCTATACTTAGACCACATGGAATCGATGTAAGTAGTGGTATTTGTGGTCCAGATGGGATACAGAAAGATGAACTTCAAATGCTGTCATTCATGAAAGCAGTTAATTCAGTGCCTTATTCACTGACGGATGTCCAAAATTGATTATCCATCTTCTATACATTTGAGATATGCACTTTGAAGATAAATTGGGTAGAGTGTTGTTGATTACGAGCACAAAATAGCATATGGAACATGAACAAATGAATACAAGATCTGAAGTGTGTCTTCAGAAAGAGCATGCATGGAGAAACTATGCCAATACTTTTTTGATGGATGGGTTTTATTTTCTTACCCTTTTGAGTTAGTTTCCTGGAGCACGACTTGCAGGGTTTTAGTTGATTTTTTTTAATTTTTCGTATCACTAAAACACGGTCACATGTTTTAGTTGTCGGGGACGAGTATATATATATATATATATATATAGTTCTTTTATGGTGCCCAACTCTATATGCCCAACTCCATGCCCACCATGTACAATATGTGATAAGTCAACTCATCAATTGTGTTGGTCAACTCACATATTGTACATGGTGGGCATGAAGTTGGGCATATGAGTTGGGCACCATAAAAAAACTCTATATATATATATATATATATATATTATTTTTTTTAATCACCTGCACCTTAGGGTGCAGAGTTTTTTGTGTGCGACTACTAAAACCCAGTATCGGATTTTAATGTAAAAAAAACACTAATCGCACACAAAAAACCCTGTATCCTAGGATAAAATACCAAGTTTTAGTATGCACATTCAAATTAAATAGTGGAATATTTTTTTTCAAAAACATAAATTATTGGGATGTAAAAATTTTGATTCGCCAAAATTATAAGTTTAGGATAAAATACTAAATTTCTTAATAATTTAGAATAAAATTAAAATTTTTCATTTTATATTATATATATTTATACTCAGGGTTATTAAGACTTATTTATATTATATAGATAAACACTAAACATTAAATTAATTATGTCTATTTTGTTTTTAAATAAATTTAATAAATAAATATATTAATTAGAAATTTTATAAATAATACGTTATCTTAAAACAACAAACTTTTTACTAGATATTTCTTTCCTAAGATATTATGATTAACATAAAAAAATATAGTTTTGTAAGTTATGATAATAAAATTAAGAATATACGTAATGTGAAGATTTTTAAAAATAACAAAGATAAATGGGAAATAAAATATGAGTTAAGATGCAACAAAAGTATAAGTTAGTTTTTAATATTTGGTTCGTGTATCTTTATATATTTAATTAATGTGAGCAACAAATTTAACTAAACATTTTGTTACAAATTTAAGAAATATCATTATCAATTTTAAAGATCTATTACTATTTAAGTAGGAGAGGATTAGAAAAACTGCTTTGATATTTTTAAGTAAATTTCTATAATTCTCTTTACTTTTATTATACTAATGCTAGTTGTCATATAAAAAAAATTGTAATAGATCTCAAGATCGAGACTTTATAAGCTACGATTCAATACATATGTGTGACTATATATATACACACATATATATATACCAATCAAGAAAAGAAAATTAACACAGCCCAAACTTGCCCACTCAACGTTATCGGTGAGAGATTGAAATGGAAAATTTGTACATATTTATAGCGAATTATTTGTCTTGCTAGAAGAATTCCGATCCCAAGTCCTTAACATACAAGTCATCGCCGCCCACCACTTGAGCATATTAACAGCAATTAACATAAAATATATGTAGAGTTCACTAATCTTGAAGAGTTGAAGTGATGTATTTTCTTTTGATGCAGTAACATGCACCTATAATATAATAATGAAGGGTAGTAGCATATGTCAAATAAATAAATAGAGAGCATCTTCCGTTTTCTTGATTTCTGGTTTTATGCTTTGTAGTAGCCATGAATCCGTCGCTCAATATTGTGCCTTGGTTTTATTGCAAGTTCTTGTGCTGTTTTCTTGTTAGTAATCTCTTCATATCATCTGTTCTTTCTTCTCCTTCATACACCGATCACTGTTCTTCTGTAGTCCCTGAATCTCAACCCACTGATCAGCCAACATACCAAATCCTTTTACCTCAGTTTCGGACAACGTATTACACCGGTGGAGAAAGACTTCTTGGTGAGAAACCACTCAACCAACCATATGACTATGTGGGAAAATTACTCAGCATCAAACTTACATCAGATTCATACGAGACCAACGCCAAGAATGTTTATAAGGTTCGAGGTCAACTGGTTATCCGGTCCCCGTACCGGTATTACAATCAGCATAGAGGCAATTTCAGCTATGATGGATCTTATTACCGCAGGAGGAGACGCTCTAGATCAAAAGTGATCACGTTTTTGTTGAATGGTTTCTGGTCCGAATCTTCAAGGAAGCTTTGTATGGTTGGGTCAGCTTCTTGGAAGTCTAATGAAGGTAAGGTTATCAATCTTGATGCTGTTTTGAAGCTGAGTTACTATTCTTTGAATCCAACTATGTTTACTAGTGTGATTAGTGGAGCTTTGGAAAGCACAAGTTCGGTTAAGGCTGACTCGGGGTATTTCGAGCCAATTTCAATGTTTGATTTTCCTTCTGTTCCGGACTATAGTTACTCTTTGGTTTCGAAAGAAGTCGGAGGTGGGTATTCGGGTGGTTTTGAAGGTCCAGAAAACCAGTCTCTTGATTTTGATTCGAGCAGGTTTTGCTCTTCCCTATCACGGGGCGCTTTTACTTTCGAGTCGGAGCTTGGAAGAGAGTGCGACAATGCTCAAACTCGTTCTTCGAGCGGTTTCTTGCCTCATGCGGTGTACTTATATCCAATCCAGTGTTATGGGGAAGAACGAATGATTCGGTACGTGGTAAGATTTCAGGATGATCGAAGCTATGCTGTATTTAATGAAAAATTTGATCTTAATACCACTTTGGTCGGTGAGGGATCATGGGATGATAAGAAAAACCAGCTGTTGATTGTTGCTTGTCGAATCTTGGATCCGGTTAACCATTTTGGGAATGGTACTATAGGAGATTGTTCATTAAGGTTGAGTCTCAGGTACCCTTCAATCCTAACCATCAGAAATCAAGCCAAAATTGTTGGAAAGATTTGGACAAAAAAGACGGTTAATGATGCAGGATACTTCCGAAGTATTATTGTCACAAGCACTGATGGGACGTATCCTGCTGTGTTTTTCTCGGGGTTGAGATACGAATACACCGAATTGGATAAAGCAAAGAAATTATGTGGGGTGGAGAAGGTACTGGAAAAGAAGAAGGGGAATATATATCCAAATGCAAAGTCTTACAACATGAAGTTCGACATGTCTGTGGAAAATTCGAATGGGGAAAGGTTTGCTTGGGGCAATGCAGTGCCTCTATCCGTTGGAAATGAGATGTACCAAGGAGACAGGGGGATAGAATTCGCACCGGTGTCCGCAGCAGTCAAAGAAGCTGTACTTGAAGCCCAGAAAACAGGATCCGGCCCTTCGAATATGAGCTTCACAGTATCCGTCAACCCTTTTTATCCCGATAGTATCCGGTTATCGAGTCAAAATCAAATGCAGATCACTGCCGAAGGAGTGTATGATTCAGAAACCGGATACCTCTGTATGGTAGGCTGCAGAAAGTTTCCATCTAATGTCATGAAATATGATAAGGAATCCAGAGACTGTGAGATTGTTGTCAACTTCCGGTTTGCTCCAACCATCATCAATGATAAAACCGGCAGTGTTATCAGTGGAAGCATCAGAAGCACACGAATGAAAACAGATCCTCTTTATTTTGAGGATATGACAGTGTCATCTCCTGCATTCAACGCCGGTGTTGTTGCATTGTAAGGGCTAAGGATTTGATTGATTTAAGTGTAATAAACAATATTTATATTTTATTTTGATATATGAAATTTCAGTTGTTTCGTGAAATACAACCTTACGTTTTACTTGGATAGGGGAAGATGATGGGCGGGCAGTGTATGCATCTCTCTCTTGTTGGTTTTTCTTCCAAAAATCTTGTTGGACCGAAATAACCCATTTTAATTCGGTTCGATTTGTTCGGTTTCCATAGAAAAATTCGGTCGGTTCGGTTGAATGCTCAAACACAAAACAACGACAACAAAAAATCTCAGATAATGGATTCGGAAATATGTACTCAAAATGACCGTAGCTTAGTGGGCCTTGGCTTCCTCTTATTGCGTATCTATGTCAAAATTTTTTGCCGATTTGACAGGATTATGATGGATAAAATGGAAAAGTTCTATTCTTAGCTCGAACTCCATAGCCTAAATTCTCATGAAGTAGAGCTCCGGAGATGAAATTAACTATCGGAGCTCGACTCCGCTTGCTTGCGTGCATAGTATCCTAAAGATTAATTGAAGTCGTGAGATAGAGGCTGCGTAACAACTCTTAGAACTATATTGTCTTTCTATGTTGACCTTTATAAAACATGCAAGTTGCATTTGAACATGAGATGAATTCCAGAATCAAGTGGCCAAGTTTCAGCAGCAGCTAATGTAAATATACTCGTGTGTGATTTCTGAAACAGCAAATTATCTTATTCCCGCGTCGGCATCATGGTTATGATCAATTCCAGGAGTAGATGTAACCACTTTGATAACAGGTCCATTGATTGTACAGATATTTCCCTATCTTTAAGCACATTAACATTTGTTAGTCATGAATTGCAAAGAAAAACTATTAAGGATCTATCTATCTATCTATCTACGGTTTAAATTACGGGTAAATTGCTTATAAATTCCTAAACCTATAATCAATTTATTTATAACTTCATACCTAATTAAAACTTAGTTTCCACTCACTGGAGAGAGAAACTTTTCCACAAATCCCTAATATACCCTTATTTTTTTTTTTTTAAAAAAAAATGAGAGAATGGATAATAAAAACAAAACTAATCCAAATAGTATATATATAAAAATTCAAATTAAAATCAAAGAACATAAACCATATCATATACATGCTTATGTTGATACATAAGCAAGTATGTGTTTAGAAAGTAAACATATACTTCCAAATCATTATTGGAAGAAATATGATAAAAGATTAAAAGTCCAAATAGGAGATGGATCAATAATCATGCTTGATACAGTAGCAGAAAAATTAAAAATAGAAATTGAGAAAACAAAATTTGTAATACCCATTATATACCAAATAGAATCAGGAATGAACATTATAATAGGAAATAAATTTTTAAGAGAATATCTTCCTTTTACACAATTTGAAAATCACATAACTTTAAACAAAGGATCATCAATGATTTATATTCCTACAATACAAACAGCATTTCGTGTAGGAAATGAAGGTTTTACAAAAAAATTTCATAAACGAAATACAAATCTAATAGAACTAAAAATAGAAAATATTTTAACAATTAATCATGAAAAAAAAAATCATGAAGAAATTTCATGATATTTGTTCTGAAAATCCTCAGGACAAAATTAAGAAAAGAAAACAATTCATTGCTTCAATAAAACTTAAAGACCCTAATATCACAATCCGTGAAGTACCAAGAAGATGCAACATGGATGATGTAAAAATATTCGAAAAAGAGGTTCAAGAATTACTAAAACTTAAGATAATCATCCCAAGCAAGAGTCCACACTCTTCACCAGCCTTTTATGTCAGTAAGAAAGACACTGATAAGAAAAGAATGATAATTGATTATCGAAAAATGAATAACGCAACAATTATGGATGGATATTACATCCCAAACAAGAATGATTTACTATCTTATATAGGAGGAATGAAATATTTCTCCAGTTTAGACTGTAAATCAGGATTCTGGCAAATCCAGCGAGAACCACAAACACAACTACTTACAGCATTCAGCTGTCCAAAAGGACAATATCAATGGACTATATTATCTTTCGGACTTAAACAAACTCCAGATATCTTTCAAAGATACATGGATGAATCTTTTAAACCTTATGTAGATTTTTGTTGTATTTACATAGATGACATATTAATTTACTCAAAAACATTAGATCAACATTATAGAGACCTTATGACAGTATTAGATATTTGCCATAAAGATGAAATTATACTTTCTGAAAAAAAAGCACAATTGTTTAAAACAAAAATAAATTATCTAGGATTACAAATAGAAGACGGAAAACATTGTTTGCAACAACATATACTTAAGAAAATTCATGATTTTCCTAGTGAAATCAAAGATAAAGATCAATTAAGAAGATTGCTAGGATTATTAACTTATTCTGGAAATTATATTAAGAAACTTGCAGAAATCAAAAAACCTCTTCAGGTAAAACTTAAACAGGACTATAAATGGAAATGGTCAAAAGAAGATACTAATTATATAGACACTATTAAAAAGAAAATAATTAGTAATCTTCCAGAGTTATATTTTCCTTCAAATAAAGACATAATAATAATTGAAACAGACGCCTCAGATGAATACTGGGGAGCATGTTTAAAAGCTTATATATGAGAAAGAAATTTAGAAGAACTTACTAAAACAACTACTAGGAATAATGAAGAATTATGTAATTATACATCAGGAACTTTTCAAGGTGCACAACTAAATTATCATTCAAATGAAAAAGAATTATTAGCTTAATATATACAATTAGAAATTATGAGATTTATCTTATTTCTAAACCGTTTTTAGTAAGAACGGATAATATGAATTTAACATATTTCAAGACAAGAAAAATATCAAGAAATGCAGGGAGAAATGCAACAAGGTTAATTAGATGACAATTGAAATTGAACCATTATCAGTTCGAGATCCAGCATGTCAAAGGAACGGACAATTCATTACCCGACGCATTAACTAGAGAACTTCATCCAAATTATACTATCCGTAGTACCAGAATAACAAAAGAGATCCTAAGTGATCCAGAAAATGGCTGCGAGTCATCCGAACATGCCTTAGAAAGCATGGGGAATATAAATTGATGAAATGAGATTTATATTCAAAAACATGAATTATTTTATGACTTCAAGTCATCCGAACATGCCTTAGAAAGAATGAGGAATATAAATTGATGAAATGAGATTTATATTCAGAAACATGAATTACTCTATGAGTAAAATAATCAATCTCATTAAGATTGGTTCCATTCTTGCAAAAGAATTCATAAATGCAACGATACGCATAATAAAACTATCCGAATTACTCACGATAAAGAGTTAAATTTCTAACCATTATATATATATATATATATATATGTTTCTTGTGCAGGATGGAGCAATTAGATCAATTAAAAGAACAATTGATTGACATAGATGAAGAAATTCAGATTCTTCAACAAAGGAAAAAGAATATAAATGGAAAAATTTAGAGGATTAAAGAAAAGATGACAACCTCGTCATCATCATCCTCACCAAGAACACCAATCAAGTTAGCAACTCCATTTGACAAAATAATGGAGATGAATGAAAAACAGTAAGTGGTCACAGCCAACACTGATAACAAAGAAAAAGAAAAAGGAAAAGAAAAAGAAAAGAAGAAAGAACCGGTGGTCACAGCCAACACCGAAAAAAATGAGAAAGAAGAAAGGACGTTTAAAAGCGCTCTTGAAACAAGAGAAATAAAGATGGTCAATCTGCGACCACAAAAACCAATTTTTGAAAAAACAAATTTTTCAGAAAAAATCAAAACTGAATTCTTTGAAACACTAAACTATTTGAGAATAGCCAAACCATCTGCAGGATCTTGGCTACAAACTTATGACACACAGAGCATATCAAAAGCAAGAACACTACAAGGTGCTCCAGCGCATGAAGTCGCAAGATTCTTTTCAAATGGATTATTAAGCGGATTAGAAGTCAGTCCCAACAATCAAGAGATAGAACTATTTCCATATCAACTGAGAAATAGTATTATCCAGTTCAAGAAAGCAGTCTTCAAGGACGAACCAGTGTTAACATTAAGTATTCATTCAATCCTTCCAGATCGGGAAAATGACAAATTCTATCTACCGATGATATACATTCAATGTCGAAAAAATAAAAATAAGTTCTTATTTGAAGGATCAAATGAAGAGAAACTAGTAATGGATATCTCAACACTTCCTGAGATAAGAATAAAGACATTGATTGACATGATCTCAAAGACAGGAAAGATTGATGGAAACTCAAAGGTTAAAATAAATTTTACAACCAGTAAAATTTTATTAATCACTGGACACAAGGAGACAATCCAAAAGAAAGAACAAGCCATGTTAGCTCAATTCGAAGCTCCAATCTATGAAGCAAGAGTTGACATGACCCGAGAAACCCAACAAATGCTATGTCAAAGACTAAGAACAATGATTTCCACTCACAAATGTGGACATTGCCAACCCATTCAGATAGAAGAAGCATCTGTCAAAGAGGACAAACCAGCTGTCAAAGAAGACAAACCAATAAAGAAATGGTCCGAATGTACCAGTGATTCAGAAAGTGACACAATGTAAAAACAAATGAAATCGTGGACCACACCACATGTGAAAGGCATCCACTCAGATGTAAAATGAGCTGTTTTCCATTATGTAGTGTCGGATGGTCCCCCTCTTCCTTTATTTTTACTACTGTATGCGTTTTATCCACGCCTATAAAAGGAGATATTTGTGTTGTAAATGAATAAGTGAAGTTTGAGTATCTCTCTCTTCTTAAGTTTCTTAAAATCTGGTTCATACAAGACGTATGAAAACTATCAGAAACTAAAAAACATAAAATCAGAAACAAAATTAAGCCTTATGGCTAATAACTAAACAAGCAGGGCGTAAGAAGGATAAAGTTGGAAGCCAACCATTGAAGATTCATGGTTAGAGTAAACCTGAAAATCCATAAAGCAAGTACCAGTTGATCAAGTGATCGTTAAGGAAAAGCAAGGATTTGGTCTCTGCTCAAAACCAAGACTCATTCAATCAAGGCAACCTTCCCAAATCTCCTGCAGCCCTTAATTTAAAGAAATAGTCAAAATACATTAATCATGTCATCATCCTTTATAAGAAATGGAAGATTAATAATAAAAAACTGGTTTGAAATAGAAGATGATCATGAATATGATACATTTCATGAATATCGTTTGAATACTTCTGATTTAACCATATTTGAATCAATTTATCAACTAAAATTTGTAATAATAACCTATGAATGGAACCAAATTAATCGAAAAACATTTATCTGTTATAAATGAATCAGATCTGTAAAACATGAATGAGAAATTCATAAGAATTCCGCAACCTGGTATCAGAGCGGTTAAATAAAGCAGATTATTAATGCCTGGATTAACTTTAGATATTGAGATTAAAAATTTATTTGATAAAATAATCTTACTAAAAATTCATGTCTAATAAATCAATATTGGCTTAGAATAAAAGATCTACAAACCCTATACTTCAAAAATCACAAAAATAAACATTTTTCAAGCACCTGAAAAATGATAATACAAATTTTTGAAAATGAAAAAATTGAAGAAATAACAATCTGTTATGAATAAGAATAAACTTTATTATCGAAACCCGATCAACAAAAACAAAATAATAAAAATAACAATTTTTACTAAATGGAAAATATATGAAAATACAAAAGCAAATATCTTTAATTTATATTCTCAAAATATAAATTTTGATATAGAAAATTGTGAAAACAATTTGAAACATCTCAAGAATTGTCAATCTTCAATTGATAATTTCGAAGATTTTCAGAATCTATTAGAACAAATAGATTCAACAAAAAGAATTCTAACAGCTTTAAGAAAATTAAGAAGTTCTATCATCTGTTAAATGACAGAAGTAACAATTCCAAATCAAAACAGCCAGATTGATGAATCTGAAGAAAACCAAGAGTATAATTTGAATATTATATTTAATCAGAGTAAGTTTGCTGAAATACAGAAAACATGATTTTCTAATTCAAAAACTAATCTAATAGATCAACCAGGAATATAAAGCAAAATTTCAAATTTTATTAATCCCAAAAAAAATATAATTTATTATTCGATTCGTACAAAAGAACGATCATGTAAAATAAATAACGAATTAAGGTCTAATACTCTGAAATTGTTAACAACTCAAGATATTGATACCATCATGACAAAAGCCAGTGAAAAAGAACGATCTGAACTGAAATATGTTCATATCGGAGGAATTGAAATAATAATATCAGCTCACTACCGAGAAGGAATAGATACACCAATTGAAATCACAGTTCGTGACAAAAGGATACGTAATTTTGAGAATTCTATCCTTGGAAAAATTGAAGGAAACTTATGTTACAAAAAGATAAAATTTTGTATTTATCCACAATACAATATATCTCTTTTTGATAAAAACATAAATGACGTCTTAACATTAGATTATTACTTTTATAGAAATAATCTTATGTTAACAGAAAACCATCCGATCAATATAAACAATGTTGTCGGTTTAGCAATAAGTAATAATTCTCAAACAGGAATAATTTCAACAAAACCAACTATTTCTGTTGAAAGAATGTTTGAAAATATTACAAGAATTGAACACCCTCGAAAAGCATTTATTGAAGAAATAAATCCCTATAAAAGATGGAGTTCAGATGACCTCCAAATCACAAAACAGTCTGTACCAAGAAGATAATTATCATTTGCTAGAAATGATGAAGATATTCTTGAAAAGATTGGAACCATGAATCAAAATATTCTTAAAATTAAACAAGCTATTGTTAATGAGTCAACCTCATGGCAATGACGTCCTTAATAAAATTAAAAAAATATCTAGGAGATTTAGAAAATAATATTAATAAGATCAATCTATCAATACAAGAATTAGAGAAAAATTTCAAAGAATATATTGATTTAACAACGACTAGATTAATAATTGAACAAGAAAGACATAGTAATGAAATATTAAACTATCTTAAAGAAGTTCTTCCAATAGATAAAGAAAAAAAGGAAAATGGAAGAAGAACCACCATTCAAAATTGAATCATGGTATAGAAATCCCTTTAGTTATGACAAACATAAGTATGGAGATGTTTAGTGAAATAGACCAAACTGATTTTGAACAAATAGGAGTAAATACAGAAGAATTATATCATTCACATCAGGAATCAGAACAGTATAGAGATATGGATATTTCAGAATCAGAATCTGAAGATGGTTCTAGACCACGATTAAATCTACGAACAAATGTAGAAGGTAGTGGTGGAAGAGATGATGAAGAATTTAAATATAACAGAGACCAATACTCTGGATCTTATAAAGATGTTAGAGATATTCTTAGAGAATAAAAAACATCAGGATTTGTGAAATAAAATATCTTAGATTTAGGTTGTTCAACAGCTAAAGAAAGAAAATCAAAGATAGATCATTGGGCAAATGAACTATGAGTACAAATTTAATTAACACCATTATTAGACAAAAGTGAGAATATTCTAGTTTTAACTCATGAGATGATAAAAATGACACTGGTAGGAGCAGTAAGAACTTGAGCTGAAAACCTAGTAATTACTAATCTACCACAAGGAATGACAGGACATCGATATTTTGAACTATTTGTTGATGCCTTGTACCAAAATTTTTTAGGAGTTTCTAATAATGACGCTAATTTAGTAGCTCAATTCGAAGCTCCAATCTATGAAGCAAGAGTTGACATGACCCAAAAAACCCAACAAATGCTATGTCAAAGACTAAGAACAATGATTTCCACTCACAAATGTGGACATTGCCAACCCATTCAGACAGAAGAAGCATCTGTCAAAGAGGACAAACCAGCTGTCAAAGAAGACAAACCAATAAAGAAATGGTCCGAATGTACCAGTGATTCAGAAAGTGACACAATGTAAAAACAAATGAAATCGTGGACCACACCACATGTGAAAGGCATCCACTCAGATGTAAAATGAGCTGTTTTCCATTATGTAGTGTCGGATGGTCCCCCTTTTCCTTTATTTTTACTACTGTATACGTTTCTCCACGCCTATAAAAGAAGATGTTTGTGTTGTAAATGAATAAGTGAAGTTTGAGTATCTCTCTCTTCTTAAGTTTCTTACAATCTGGTTCATACAAGACGTATGAAAACTATCAGAAACTAAGAAACATAAAATCAGAAACAAAATTAAGCCTTATGGCTAATAACTAAACAAGCAGGGCGTAAGGAGGATAAGGTTGGAAGCCAACCATTGAAGATTCATGGTTAGAGTAAACCTGAAAATCCATAAAGCAAGTACCAGTTGATCAAGTGATCGTTAAGAAAAAGCAAGGATTTGGCCTCTGCTCAAAACCAAGACTCATTCAATCAAGGCAACCTTCCCAAATCTCCTGCAGCCCTTAATTTAAAGAAATAGTCAAAATACATTAATCATGTCATCATCCTTTATAAGAAATGGAAGATTAATAATAAAAAACTGGTTTGAAATAGAAGATGATCATGAATATGATACATTTCATGAATATCGTTTGAATACTTCTGATTTAACTATATTTGAATCAATTTATCAACTAAAATTTGTAATAATAACCTATGAATGGAACCAAATTAATCAGAAAACATTTATCTGTTATAAATGAATCAGATCTGTAAAACATGAATGCGAAATTCATAAGAATTCCGCAACCTGGTATCAGAGCGGTTAAATAAAGCAGATTATTAATGCCTGGATTAACTTTAGATATTTAGATTAAAAATTTATTTGATAAAATAATCTTACTAAAAGATTCATGTCTAATAAATCAATATTGGCTTAGAATAAAATATCTACAAACCCTATACTTCAAAAATCACAAAAATAAACATTTTTCAAGCACCTGAAAAATGATAATACAAATTTCTGAAAATGAAAAAATTGAAGAAATAACAATCTGTTATGAATAAGAATAAACTTTGTTATCGAAACCCGATCAACAAAAACAAAATAATAAAAATAACAATTTTTACTAAATGGAAAATATATGAAAATACAAAAGCAAATATATTTAATTTATATTCTCAAAATATAAATTTTGATATAGAAAATTGTGAAAACAATTTGAAACATCTCTAGAATTTTCAATCTTCAATTGATAATTTCGAAGATTTTCAGAATCTATTAGAACAAATAGATTCAACAAAAAGACTTCTAACAACTTTAAGAAAATTAAGAAGTTCTATCATCTGTTAAATGACAGAAGTAACAATTCCAAATCAAAACAACCAGATTGAATAATTTGAAGAAAACCAAGAGTATAATTTGAATATTATATTTAATCAGAGTAAGTTTGCTGAAATACAGAAAACATGATTTTCTAATTCAAAAACTAATCTAATAGATCAACCAGGAATATTAAGCAAGATTTCAAATTTTATTAATCTCAGAAAAAATTTAATTTATTATTCGATTCGTACAAAAGAACGATCATGTAAAATAAATAACGAATTAAGGTCTAATATTCTGAAATTGTTAACAACTCAAGATATTGATACCATCATGGCAAAAGCCAGTGAAAAAAAACGATCTGAACTGAAATATGTTTATATCAGAGGAATTGAAATAATAGTATCAGCTCACTACCGAGAAGAAATAGATACACCAATTGAAATCACAGTTCGTGACAAAAGGATACGTAATTTTGAGGATTCTATCCTTGGAAAAATTGAAAGAAACTTATGTTACAAAAAGATGAAATTTTGTATTTATCCACAATACAATATATCTCTTTTTGATAAAAACATAAATGACGTCTTAACATTAGATTATTACTTTTATAGAAATAATTTTATGTTAACAGAAAACCATCCGATCAATATAAACTATGTTGTCGGTTTAGCAATAAGTAATAATTCTCAAACAGGAATAATTTCAACAAAACCAACTATTTCTGTTGAAAGAATGTTTGAAAATATTACAAGAATTGAACACTCTCGAAAAGCATTTATTGAAGAAATAAATCCCTATAAAAGATGGAGTTCAGATGACCTCCAAATCACAAAACAGTCTGTACCAAGAAGATAATTATCATTTGCTAGAAATGATGAAGATATTCTTGAAAAGATTGGAACCATGAATCAAAATATTCTTAAAATTAAACAAGCTATTGTTAATGAGTCAACCTCATCGCAATGACGTCCTTAATAAAATTAGAAAAAGATCTAGGAGATTTAGAAAATAATATTAATAAGATCTATCTATCAATACAAGAATTAGAGAAAAATTTCAAAGAATATATTGATTTAGCAACGACTAGATTAATAATTGAACAAGAAAGACATAGTAATGAAATATTAAACTATCTTAAAGAAGTTCTTCCAATAGATAAAGAAAAAAGGAAAATGGAAGAAGAACCACCATTCAAAATTGAATCATGGTATAGAAATCCCTTTAGTTATGACAAACATAAGTATGGAGATGTTTAGTGAAACAGACCAAACTGATTTTGAACAAATAGGAGTAAATACAGAAGAATTATATCATTCACATCAGGAATCAGAACAGTATAGAGATATGGATATTTCAGAATCAGAATCTGAAGATGATTCTAGAACACGATTAAATCTACGAACAAATGTAGAAGGTAGTGGTGGAAGAGATGATGAAGAATTTAAATATAACAGAGACTAATACTCTGGATCTTATAAAGATGTTAGAGATATTCTTAGAGAATAAAAAACATCAGGATTTGTGAAACAGAATATCTTAGATTTAGGTTGTTCAACAGCTAAAGAAAGAAAATCAAAGATAGATCATTGGGCAAATGAACTATCAGTACAAATTCAATTAACACCATTATTAGACAAAAGTGAGAATATTCAAGTTTTAACTCATGGGATGATAAAAATGACACTGGCAGGAGCAGTAAGAACTTGAGCTGAAAACCTAATAATTACTAATCTACCACAAGGAATGACATGACATCGATATTTCGAACTATTTGTTGATGCCTTGTATCAAGAATTTTTAGGAGTTTCTAATAATGACGCTAATTTAGTAGCCAAAAATATAGAACAAAATAGAGCAATCTTTATTCTGGATAATATAAAATTATGTAATTTATGTTATTTAGAAGAATTTATATGTGACTATGAAACAAACTATTATCATTTAATAGATGCTGATAAAAAAGAACATTATAAATTAAGTACTTTTAATAAAATACCTAATATACCAATAAATAGTAAAGATGAATTCTTAACTAGCGCTTATGCCAAAATACTAGGAGGAGCTATTAAATTTATTAAAGATTTTATAATAAAGAAATGTCATGAAGTAACATTAAATAAAAGAAAAAGAAATTTAGAAGGAATTTCTTCAGAAAACCTTATAAAAATTTTTTTTATAAAAAGTTCGATGATAAAAAACCACCTTGCCCAAAAGGTAAAAGAAAGAACTGCACATGTTGGTTGTGCAATGAAGAAGGTCATTATGCAAATGAATGTCCAAAACGAAATGAAAAGAAAAACAAAGTTAAACTTTTAGAATAATTATACACTCTTGAATTTTATCCAATAGAAACAATTGAACGTTCATCAGAAGATGAAAATATTTATTATCTTGATGAATCAAGTGAGTCAGATTTCGAATCTGATTCCACATTTGATAATAATAATGATTAAATTAAGAACAAGGGCATTTTTGAAACAATTTAAGCAATAGGGAGTTGAAACAAAGTTTAAACAACTAGGGAGTAAACACAAAGTTAAGTTTGGCTTTGGGGAGTGATTTGTAAGTTGCCCTTAAATTAAATGTGTGAATAAATTTTCACCGATTGGGAATTTACCCTTTCACCATTGTTTTTTTTAATGAACAACACAATAATTATTATATTATAAATCTTAAAAAGGGTTGTTTGGGGACCCCATTTCACATGAGTCAGATGCTCATTGGCTCATGTGTTATAAATCATAAGAGAATAATAATAATAATAATACAAATATTTTAATTATCACATTTTATTAAATCTAAAATATTATAACTAAGTTTCATTTTGATGTTTGTTATACAATATAATATTTGACTAATAGAAAAAATTAATGTTAATACTTATAAAATCGTAAAAATTTGCGTGACAAAAATAAAAAATCACACTAAACTCAAATCGATTTTTATATCAAACAAATTATTTTTATATCTAAGTTACTTAAATCTTTGAAATGATTGATTACAAAGGTTTTACCTTGTTTAAAATATGTTAATTTGTTAATCTTTTAAAAAAAATTCTTTACATTTTTTTGGCTGCTCAAATTTTTATTGCAAAAATTATCACACTCCATATATAAATGTTTTTTTATGGCATGTATAACAACATGCTTTATATGTATATCAAATTTAAAATAACTCAGTTGGATTATTATTGAAAAAATTAAGCAGAGAACATATTTGAATTTTATCAAGATATTGTCGTATAGATTAATGGTTGAAAAACCAAAAGTAATGACCTTAGATGACAAAGAATTATTCTTTCCATATAATTGATTGGATGTTTGAGAAATATTAATATAATATATTTAGACTAGAAATTATATTATTAGCGATAACAATTGAAAAAAAATCATTTATTTCTATGAGTAATTATAATCTCGTATAGGAAAAAAAAGATAATTTTAAATAATATAATCAGTTCCACCAAAACTAATTAGTCTGAGAGTTTGCAACAGTCAATCCAAATTTTTCTTTATATTTTTTTATATAATTAGTCTTGAGAGTTTTTTGAATAAAATATTACAAAATTTAAATTTAAACAAATAAAGATATAAAGAAAAATTTGGATTGACTGTTGCATATTATATGAATTTGATTTTACCAAAATTTTATCATGTCGACACTTGGATCAAATTTATATTCGTTAATGAAGTTTATTTTTTGATTATTTGTTTGAGATACTCTCAATAATTAATTAATATAAAAAAAATCCATTATTGCACACGCTAATTATAAGAGAGGGTGTGTCAGCGATAATTAATTGAATCCACTTAACGTTCTAATATAATAATTAGCCATTCCCTAGATGGCATCATATCCACTTGTAATAAATTGGTATTTAATTTTCCGTGATGCTCCAGGGCTCATCGTTGATTGAGATAGCAACCAGTCTCCACCTGCTTTTATAAACGGGGGAATCCTACCAAATACAAATTAAACTAATCTGCTAGCTGCCATATCCAAAAATATGTAATGGATCTCGAGTTCGAGATTTTGTGTATAATAAAATAATAAACAAATTATTTAACTAACCATGGTTTTGAAATATAACTTTGTCATTTTTTTTTAGATTTTTTATTTCTTTTATATTTGAAAGCCATTTTGCAAATTTTTTTTCAAAAAAAAATATAAGTTAAAAATTTTGTTTGGCCAATATCATTTTTCAAACTATCCCCTAACCCACTCAACTTTATCGGTGAGAAAGATTGAAATGGAAAATTTGTACATATTTATAGCGAATTATTTGTCTTGCTAGAAGAATTCCAATCCCAAGTCATTAACATATAAGTCATCGCCGGCCCACCACTTGAGCACATTAACAGCAATTAATGCTCCTTTGAATATTACTGGCTAGGAGGGAAAAAAGGCGTGTCCAGAGTCCAGACTCTCCACGACACTTTTAAATTAAAAATAATTATATTATCTATATATTTTTACTATTTTTGGTCAGTACTGGTTAAATTCTCATAATAATGTGATAACTTGTAAATTAGGCTAATCAATTTAACAAGTTTGTGTGACAAACTAGTCCAAAAAAGTGTTGGTGGAAGAAATCGAAAACCGTGATCATTGATCAAATGCTCACTTACTCCACCAACTTAGTCACTTCTTAGATACCACTGTTTTTTTTTTTTTTTTTTTTCAAATTTTTGGTCCACGTCTAAATAGACAACAATATAATTGGGTGTGCTGTTTTATTAAAAATACCCCATTTTCATGGTCAAATTACTTAGAAGTTTGATCCCCAAGAATGAGCAAAATAAACTGATAAAGTCAGACAAATCACGTAGCAAGCTTTTTCTACGAAAGTGGGGATTGGAAAAATATCATCGACTTATGACCTAGCATATATCTTTCTTTATATAAAATATATGTAGATTTCGCTAATCTTGATGTGATGTATTTTCTTTCGATGTAGTAACATGTACCTATAATATAATAATGAAGGGTAGTAGCATGTCAATTAAATAAATAAAGAGAGAGCATCTTCCTTTTTCTTGATTTTCTGGTTTCATGCTTCGTAGTAGCCATGAATCCGTCGCTCAATATTGTGCCTTTTTCATGGTTTTACTGCAACTTCTTGTGCTGTTTTCTTGTTAGTAATCTTTTCATATCATCTGTTCTTTCTTCTCCTTCATACACTGATCACTGTTCTTCTGTAGTCCCTGAATCTCAACCCACTCACCCAACATATCGAATCCTGTTACCTCAGTTTCGGACAACGTATTACACCGGTGGAGAAAGACTTCTTGGTGAGAAACCATTCAACCAATCATATGACTATGTGGGAAAATTACTTAGCATCAAGCTCACATCAGACTCACACGAGACTAACGCCAAGAATGTTTATAAGGTTCGAGGTCAACTGCTTATCCGGTCCCCGTACCGGTATTACAATCAAGATAGAGGCAATTTCAGCTATGATGGATCCTATTACCGCAGGAGGAGACGCTCTAGATCAAACTCGATCACGTTTTTGTTGAATGGTTTCTGGTCGGAATCTTCGAGGAAGCTTTGTATGGTTGGGTCAGCTTCTTGGAAGTCTAACGAAGGTAAGGTTATCAATCTTGATGCTGTTTTGAAGCTGAGTTACTATTCTTTGAATCCAAGTATGTTTACTAGTGTGATTAGTGGAGCTTTGGAAAGCACAAGTTCGGTTAAGGCCGACTCGGTGTATTTCGAGCCAATTTCAATGTTTGCTTTTCCTTCTGTTCCCGACTATAGTTACTCTTTGGTTTCGAAAGAAATCGGAGGTGGGTATTCGGGTGGTTTTGAAGGTCCAAAAAACCAGTCTCTTGATTTGGATTCGAGCAGGTTTTGCTCCTCGCTATCACAGGGCTTTTTAACTTTCGAGGTGGAGCTTGGAAGAGAGTGCGACAATGCTCAAACTTGTCCTTCTCGCGGTTTGGTCGACGGATTCTTGCCTCATGAGGTGTCCTTGTCTCCAATCCAGTGTGACGGGGAAGAACGAATGATTCGGTACGTGGTAAGATTTCAGAATGACAGCTATGCTGGGTATAATGAAAATTTTAATCTTAATGCCACTTTGATCGGTGAGGGATCATGGGATGATAAGAAAAACCAGCTGTTGATTGTTGCTTGTCGAATCTTGGATCCGGTTAACCATTTTGGGAATGATGTAGGAGATTGTTCATTAAGGTTGAGTCTCAGGTACCCTTCAATACTAACCATCAGAAATCATGCTAAAATTGTTGGAAAGATTTGGACAAATAAAACTGGTAACGATGCAGGGTACTTTAGAAGCATTAATCTCACAAGCAGTACTGATGGGGGGTATTCTCCTGCTGTGTCATTTTCGGGGTTGAGATACGAATACACTGAATTGGATAAAGCAAAGAAATTATGTCTGGTGGAGAAGGTTGAAAAGAAGAATGGGAATATATATCCAGATGCAATGTCTTACAACATGAGGTTCGACATGTCTGTGGAAAATTCGAATGGGGAAAAGTTTGCTTGGGGCTATGCAGAGCCTTTATCCGTTGGAAATGAGTTGTTCCAAGGATTCATGCAGCAAGCATTCACACCAGAGTCGGCAACAGTCAATGAAGAAGTACTTGAACCTGTTTATGAGCCCCAGAAAACTATATCCGGCCCTTCGAATATGAGCTTCACAGTATCCATCAACCCTTTTTATTCCGAAATTAATAGGTCACTGAGTGGAAGTCAAATGCAGATCACTGCCGAAGGAGTGTATGATTCAGAAACCGGATACCTCTGTATGGTAGGCTGCAGAAAGTTTCCATCTAATGTCAAGAAATCTGATGATGACTCCAGAGACTGTGAGATTGTTGTCAACTTCCGGTTTGCTCCAATCAATGATAAAAACGGCGGTTTCATTGGTGGAAGCATCAGAAGCACACGTACGAAAACAGATCCTCTGTATTTTGAGGATATGACAGTGTCATCTGCTGCATTTTACACCGGTGTGGCTGCACGCTCGATATGGAGAATGGACTTGGAGATCACCATGGTCTTGATATCCAACACGGTCATGTGCATCCTTGTTGGGCTACAACTTTTCCACGTGCGGAGAAATCCTGAGGTTGTCTCCTGCATTTCGCTTGTCATGCTTCTGATACTTTCTCTAGGATGCATGATCCCGCTTGTCCTGAACTTCGAAGCCCTTTTCTTGCAAACCAAGCAGCCATTCATGTTTAGCAGCCAGGGATGGCTCGAAGCTAATGAAGTAACCATGAGAGTTGTACTGATGGTGGCATTTTTGTTGCAAATACGCCTACTCCAATTGGTTTGGACTGCGAAAAGAAGTGAAGGAAAGGAAAAGGGCTTGTGGGGTGAGGAGAAAAAGGCGGTTTTCGTTTCAGTGCCGATGTATTTCTTTGGCGGATTACTCATTCTGCTGCTGAACTGGATTAAGAGCAAGAATCAAGGGATGCATTTTTATGCTGAATTTTCTCTTTGGGTGTACTTGAGATCTTATGCTGGCTTGATTCTTGATGGGTTTCTTCTCCCACAAATTTTGCTCAATACTTTCTCTGGTTCATCTGCAATAGCTTTGTCTAATCCATTCTACATCGGCACCAGCGCGGTCCGGTTGGTGCCTCATGCTTATGATCAATACAGGGCTCACAGTTTTCCGCGAACCAACATTAATGGAACGTACTTCTACGCGAATCCCTCCGCAGATTTTTACTCTAGTGCTTGGGATGTGATCATCCCTTGTGTTGTGGTTGCACTGGCTGTGATCGTGTTTCTGCAGCAACGACACGGTGGACGTTGGATTCTTCCGAAGAGATTCAGGGAGTTAGAGCTGTATGAAAAAGTTCCCGTGGTTAATGAGCTATGAATCACATTTGCATTCAGAAATATAGATGATATGTATACTTTTTCAGTATATGTGTTGTTATTGAATGACATAAGTTTACTGTGCGCATGCTCTGATTATAATTCAGAAACACGGCTTCCCTTTTTGATTTGAAACATTGTTACCGTTTCGAGATTACAAAATTACTTTAAATACATTTTGAAATTAAAGTGTATTTGACGTGCCATCCTCTTTTTTCTTTTTTTCATTTTTTTTTAAGAAAAAAAATGAAATTCATCAATCCAACCAAGTCAGTATCATTATGGAATACTGATATTTTGCAACATAACATTGGATCCTAAATCGATAATATATATATTTTTGAATTATTATAATTTCCGTTTTTGGAAGAAAATGACGGCAGAAGAATATGTAATTTAGGAAAATAATTTGTTTTAAAAATTTATGAACTTGTATGATTTTTGATTTTGATTCAATGAGTTTTTAAAAGGGCAACTTGGAAACACTCCCCAATGCAAACATAAGTTTCATTTTACTCCCTATTTTTTTTTTTTTGAGAGGAAGATCACAATCTATTTCTATTATTACTCTTATAAATATATGAGTTCCAATTGTGAATTCTCTAATTTGCCCTTCTCTATCTTACATACTATTAATTAAATATTTTTGTCATTTCCAATATTTTTTTAAGTTTTTCATTTCATTTTCTAGATTAGTCAAGAGTAATTAATTTTTGTCTACTTATTTATTCAAGGTATATTAATTATTAATATTTAATTCATGTCTTAAATTAAAAAAGTTATTAATTGAAATTTATCTTAATTTTGTGTCCATTGATTTATTATTCAAAGTAGATTAATTGTTAAATTTAATTCAATAAATAAAAGTGACACTTTAGTTATTATCATTTTTCATTTAATAATTAATATTTTTTGTATTATCAATATTTTTTTGTCCAAAATAAAAAATTATACTAATTGTTTTCCACTTATTTAGGCTTGTGTGTATTTTCATATATATATATATATATATATATATATATATATATATATATATATATTAAGAAAGTGTTTGAAAAAATAAATTTTATAAAGAAATTTCTCATTTTACCCTTATTTAATTAAATTTTAATAAAATAAAATAATTATACAAGTAGTTAATAATATAAATTTAATTTAATAGAGATAAATTGGTAAAAGATTATGACTTATGATATTTAATATGAAATAAAAGTGACACTTTAGTTATTATCATTTTTCACTTAATAATTAATATTTTTGTCTAATATTTTTGAAAATTTTAAGGACTACTAATATAATAAACAACATTAATATTTTCTTGTCCAAGTTAAAAATATACTCATTTCGTCCAACGTGTTTAGACTTGTGTGTATTTTCACATATATATTAAAAAAGTGTTTGAAAAAGTAGATTTTGTAAATAAATTTCTCATTTTACCCTTATTTAATGAAATTTTAATAAAATAAAATAATTATACATGTAGTTAATAATATGAATTTAATAGGGATAAATTGTTAAAATAGTAGGATATATGATATTTAATATGAAAACTAGACTATATAATTGAGACAGATAAAAAATAAATATAATTTAAATAAGTGAGACATAGAAAGTATGATTATAACTTAATTTTATGTTTATATTTGTATTACAGTATAATATTTGGCTACTAGAATCAATTAATACTAATAAAATAAAATAATTATACAAGTAGTTAATAATATTAATTTAATATGGATAATTCGGTAAAAGAATATGAAATTTAAAAGAATTAATAAACAACATAAATATTTTCTTGTCCAAGGTAAAAATATATATTCATTTCGTCCCATTTATTTAGGCTTGTGTGTATTTTCATATAAATATATATATATATATATATATTAAGAAAGTGTTTGTAAAAGTAAATTTTGTAAAAGAATTTCTTATTTTGCCCTTATTTAATTAAATTTTAATAAAATAAAATAATTATATAAGTAGATAATAATATGAATTTAATAGGGATAAATTGTTAAAATAGTAGGACATATGATATTTAATATGAGAACTAAACTATATAATTGAGACAAATTGTAAAGAAATTTCTCATTTTGCCCTTATTTAATGAAATTTTAATAAAATAAAATAATTATACATGTAGTTAATAATATGAATTTAATAGGGATAAATTGTTAAAATAGTAGGATATATGATATTTAATATGAAAACTAGACTATATAATTGAGACAGATAAAAAATAAATATAATTTAAATAAATGAGACATAGAGAATATGATTATAACTTAATTTTATGTTTATATTTGTATTACAATATAATATTTGGCTACTAGAATCAATTAATACTAATAAAATAAAATAATTATACAAGTAGTTAATAATATGAATTTAATATGGATAATTCGGTAAAAGAATATGAAATTTAAAAGAATTAATAAACAACATAAATATTTTCTTGTCCAAGGTAAAAATATATATTCATTTCGTCCCATTTATTTAGGCTTGTGTGTATTTTCATATATATATATATATATATATATATATATATATATTAAGAAAGTGTTTGTAAAAGTAAATTTTGTAAAAGAATTTCTTATTTTGCCCTTATTTAATTAAATTTTAATAAAATAAAATAATTATACAAGTAAATAATAATATGAATTTAATAGGGATAAATTGTTAAAATAGTAGGACATATGATATTTAATATGAGAACTAAACTATATAATTGAGACAAATAAAAAATAAATGTAGTTTAAATAAGTGAGACATAAAGAGTGTGATTATAACTAAGTTTCATGTTGATATTTGTATTACAATATAATACTTGGCTAATAAAATCTATTAATGCTAATTCTTATGAAATCGTAAAAAGTTGCGTGCCAAAAAATAAAAAATCAAATTAAATTCAAATTGATTTTAAGTCAGACAAGTTATTCTTATATCTAAGTTACTTAAATACTAGAATGATTGATTATAAAAGTTTTTAAATTGTTTAAAATATGATTGTTCATCCTCTAAAAATATTTTTTCTTCACATTTTTTTGTCTACTCAAATTTTTATTGCAAATAATATATTTAACATACTATTCTTAAAAATTATATATTAATTATCACACTCCCTATAAATGTTTTTTATGGCATGTACAACAACATGTGCTTTATATGCATATCAAATTTAAAACAACTCAATTGGATTATTATTGAAGAAAATTAAGAATAAAAACATATTCAAGTCAAAAATTGAGATCGAACATTATTGAATTATCAAAAATCACGTCAGCAATTGGACTAACAATAGTCAAAAATTAAATGTTAGTGCACAAAAACCAAATTTGACAACTCAATTGACTAAAACTCAAATTTGAACAAGTTAATGAATCTAAAAATCATTTATCTGAAAGAAATTACTGTAGCAAGTCAAGCTACAACAATTGTCTAATGATTAACATGGTTTATCAGAGAAAAAGTAATACGTGATTTATATTTATTTTATCAATAGAATATCAAAATTCATCTCTAAATAAAGCTTTTAAATAAAAAAAAAATAGTTTTTTTGTTCACTAACTTATTTAATATTATGATTTGGTCCACTAAGTTTACAAACTTTATTTGTGATATGCTAAATTTTAATTCGGCTACTATTGGTCTAATTGAAGACGTGACACTGGAAAATACTGATTTATAATTAAAAAAATACTGACACGACGTAAAAAAAAATGCTGAAGTGGGATCGAACATTGTTGAATTGTCAAATATCACGTCAGCAATTGGACTAACAATAATTGAAGATTAAATTTTAGTTCACCATAACCAAATTTGACAACTCAATTGACTAAAACTCAAATTTGGACAAGTTAATGAATCAAAAAATTATTTCTCGGAAAGAAATTACTATTTTTTCTTAAAAATCAATAAAAGTAAAATTATCATTTAGCATAAATTGTTTATGATGGGGTGCAATAATAGTCTCTGAGAGCATTAATCGAAACATGACGCTTGAGATTTTGTGTTGTTTAAAATTTTGAGTCATATTGCTACCATCAACAATAAATTTTGGTGAAGCGAGACGTGTTCGACCATACAATTAATATCAGAGTCAATTAAGCTCGTAGTTTCGATTCATATTGATTGAAAGCACAATTCTTGATAAGGTGATTGTTTGGGTACAATAATTGTCTCCTTGGGTTGAACAATTGAAACATGTGTTTGTTTGAACTGCGATACGATCTAAAAGATTTACGTTACACAATATTTATCACTAACTATAGCTTTTAGTGAAACACAAATCTCTTGATCATACAGTTTGTAACAAATATACATATTTTACGTTTTTCAATAAATATATAACATATGTTATTGTTTTAAAATTGTTAGTTAAAAATAAATCAAACTCAATGCATAAACATATAATATCACTATAAAAAACCATCGATTAAAAACGACAAATATAACAAAAACTAAAGTTAAATATGTCATATGATCACTTCAGTAGCTAATTAGATGCTGAATCATGGTGACTGAAGTTTGAACTTGCCCGTAAAAAGTACAACACTTGATTTTAATAAAGCTAAACATTCAAAATTTGATAACTTCGGTCTCAATCAAATAAAATTGTTGTTACGTGCAACGCATGTACATTTTTCTAGTTTATTTAAATTTATGAATTACATAAGTCTTTAATAACAAGAGCAATCAACCAATAAGAAAAACTCCCACGTTCCCAAACAAAAGGAACGGAGTTAGAAGAAGCAAAAGAAGCGATCGAATGAGCAGCACCATTGCGCACGTGACGCAGAGAGATTGCATCATCCTGAAATAATAAATTTCTAATATAATGCGCTAGAGCTCCAGAGTAGCTAAAATTCTCATCTGGTATCGTGACTGCTTGCATGGCAAGAAGAGAATCTGAAGTGATTAGGGTGACATGATGATGAAGTTGACGGGCCAACATGATTCCAGCCTCAATTGCAGCTAACTCTGCATATATAATATTTTGTGGTTTCTCGATCCGTCTACCAAATGCGAAAACCGGTTGACCTTCGTGATTATGGACAATTCCAGCAATGGCGAAGCTATTTGTAGACTCCTTATAGGCTGCGTCGACGTCCAAACGCAACTGAGAAAACGGTGGTGCCAACCATTTGACATCGGGCAAAGTAGAATTCCGATTGTGAAAATTGACAATTGCACCAGCAACATATTGAAAATCTCTTAAAAAACCTTCACACCAATCAACATTCATGGCTAAACTTGGAACTACATTATTATGAATAATATCCTGCCGGGCCTTCCGGATTGCCCATGAACGCATGACCACATTTTCAACATCTAACTTGCTCAAGGACTCTTGTAAATACAAAAATATATCTATCAATTCCAGGTGTCGTACCTTTTTAAGAATAGTCCAGAACTTCGAAGATTTCCAGCCTGATTTTACAATTGGACAAGAAAATAGAGCATGTGTAGAGTCATCTCTGCCTTGGAAGCATAACGGACAGCAAGCTTTGACAGGAACATGGTGAGTTTTTAGGTTGACCGTCGTAGGTATCAGATTGTTGACAGCCCTCCACCAGAAGATACAAACTTTAGGAGGGATCGATAGGGCCCAGAGGAATTTCCACCATTTCTTGGAACGATCCGCGGAGCAAGAAGAAGAAGGCTCATAAAAACCAAACTCAACTTTGTAGCCGTCCTGCACAGAATATTTCCCTTTCTGATCAAAGCTCCAAAATTTGCAGTCCTTTCGACTTGATCCAATCAGAAGGATACCCAAAATGTTTCGAGATATATGATGGGAAAATAACTGTGTTACTAACTCAGAATTCCATGCACCATTAGTGATGAGTGTGCTTACTGTATTGCAATGTGCATGGTGAGGATGAGCAGCCAATGGGGCAGAAAAATAAGGCACCCAGCGATCACTGTAGATACTGATATCCGATCCATCTCCCACGCGCCAACACAATCCCTTTGCCATGAGTGACCTGCTCCAGAGTATCGATCTCCATATATAAGACGGATTTTTTCCCAATCCTGCTACCATAATGTCTGTATGACGGAAATATCTAGGCTTCAACACTCTAGCCAGTAAAGAGCCGGGGTTAGTTATGATGCGCCATATTTGTTACCGAGAAGAGCCTTATTGAAAGCCACCATCTCTCTAAGCCCCATTCCTCCCAAGCATTTTGGTTTGCTAAGAGCCTTCCAAGACTGCCAATGCATCCTATTCCTTCCATCAGTAGTACCCCACCAAAATTTTGCGCATTCACGTTCAATATCCCCACAAATAGATTTAGGAATGCGAAAGCAGAACATAGCATACGTGGGAATAGCTTGCAAAACAGATTTTATCAAAGTTTCCTTGCCTCCTATTGAAAATTTTTTGTTATTCCACCCTCTCATCCGCTTGCTGACCCTCTCAATCAGATATCGAAATTGCATCTTCTTACTCCTCATCGAGAATACAGGTAAACCAAGATATACCTCGTGTCCTTGAACCACTGGAATAGCTAGCATCGACTTTATCTCCTCTACCATCTGATCTTTGGTATTCGGACTAAATGACAGCGCTGATTTCTCAAAATTAATAAGTTGACCTGAAGCTTTCTCATAGTAACTCAAACAGTTCCTCAAGGAAGTACAATCCTCAACTGTAGCTCTGAAAAACATTAGGCTGTCGTCTGCAAAAAATAGATGAGAAATTGGAGGGGATGAAGAAGCAATTCGAACTCCTGTTAAAACACGACGACTCTCCATATCTAGAATTGCTGACGAAAGGCCATGGGCACATAAAACAAATAAATATGGGGAAAGCGGGTCACCCTGTCGAATTCCTCTGGAAGGAAGGACATTCCCAACAACATCGCCATTTTAAGAGAAAAAATATTGCACTGTCCTAACACAAAGCATCAGTTTTCCCACCCAAGAGGACGCAAACCTCAGTTTCAACATGATATCTTCAAGAAAACTCCATTCGACTCTATCATAAGCTTTACTCATATCAAGCTTCATAGCGGCAAAACCCTTCTGGCCCGTTTTCCTGCTACGAATCCAATGCAAAATTTCAAAACCCAAGATAATATTATCCGAAATCAGTCTACCTGGGATAAAAGCACTCTGGAATTCATTTACTGCCATCTTCATAATAGGCCTAAGCCTATTCGTTAATGCCCTCGCCACTATCTTATAGCTTACATTACATAAGCTAATTGGTCGGAAGTCTTTCATAGTCATGGGACCCTCAATTTTAGGAATCAGTGTCACGATAGTTTCATTCCAGTCCCTAATATCCTGACCATCATTAAGAATTTGCAATACTTCTGAAGTAACTTCCCTGCCTATTATGCTCCAGAATTTCTGATAGAAGAAGACCGACATCCCATCTGGTCCAGGGGATTTATCCGGGTGCATATCAAACAGGGCCTTCCGCACCTCCTCTCCCGAGAAAGGAGCACAAAAAAGAAGGTTCATATCATCATCTATCTGTGGGCTAACACAATCCAAAATCATTTGTCTGTCCTCAAAAGAAGGGTTATCGGTCTGGAACAGATTCTTAAAGTAATTCTCCACAATTTCTGCCATATTACATGTTTCCGTGCACCAATCTCCATGTGCCGAAACCAATCCTTTAATGAAGTTCTGAGTAGGGGTGTTCAAATTTAGGATAAAACCGAAAAAACTGGAAATCCAAACCGGAAAAATAAAAAATCGAACCGAACCGAAAACCGTATTTTGTAATTCGGATATAATTCTTAAAACAAAATTTTATTTGGTTCGATTTTGGATTATATATGTCAAAACCGAACCGACCGAAAAAACCGAAATTCATTAAATTAATAATTTTTTTTATATTTGTATTTATATTAAATATGTTATGAGATAATATTTAGTGAATGTATAATCATTTTGAATAGTTCTTAGTTGATTGTTGTTTATATAATTTATTGTTGTTCTTTTAATTCATAGTTAATTAATTGATGGTTGTTTAATGTAATTTTTAGTTGATTTTTGTATATGCAATTCGTTTAAACTTTATTTTTAAAGTTTTACTAAGAAATCATGTAAAAAATGATAACATATTATATTTACAATACATTTATATTATTAATTTTATTATCTTATCAAAATCGAAATAACCGACCGAAATAATCGAATAATTTTGGCAGAAAACAAAATCAAATCAAATAAAAATGGTTAGGATCTCGGATTATATATCTCTAAAACAAAAACCGAAAGAAACGAAATAAAAAACCAAAAACGGAATAGAACCGACCGATGAACACCTCTACATTTTATTGTGTTATGTATTATTGATCAAACCGACTAAACCGAACCATATAAACTGGTCTATTGTAGTACAAAACCGAACCGAACCGAACCAAACTAAAACGTTTTGACTTCGGATAACATTATTCATAAATCGGAAAACCGAACCGAATTTGGCCAAATTAAAACCGAACCGACCGATGAACACCCCTAGTTTTAAGTACGCCTAGCTGAAGCTTGGGAATGAAAAAACTTCGTGTTTCGGTCTCCAGAAGCTAGCCAATTAGCCCTACTCCGCTGTTTCAAGTTCCTCTTTCGACGCAAGATGCTCAATCTCACTCTCCAATTGTCCAATGCGAATATCAGAATGCTGCCACAATACATGAGACTTTAATCGATTGAGCTCTTTTCGCTTTTTCTTTAAGATTCAAGGGATTTGACGGAACCTATCCCCAGCCCACACCTGAAGGGCTTCCTTGCAACGCTGTAGACGAGTTGGCAATGGTAAAAGAGGATCAACACTACTCCAAATCTGTTGGATGATGTCCTGACAATCATTTTCAGTAACCCAGTGAGACTCAAATCGGAACACATCCCTTCGAACTCGCTGCTGCTGAAACTGATCTCCCAATAGGATAAATATTGGCCTGTGATCCGAATGAAAATACTCCAAAGAATGAACTGCATGTTGCAACCGGGTACATAAGACGCCATTCAAACGAGGCCACGTATCGATCGAGTCTCTCAAAAATTATCTGGTTCGTTCCCCTCCTATTCACCCAAGTAAAAAACTCACCATTACTGTGAAGATCCTGAAGAGAGCAGTGATCTAAAGCATCTCTGAAATCCCTTGTCTGAGCTAAAGGTCGAGGATTACCTCCCATTTTCTCTCTATCAAAACAAATCTCATTGAAGTCTCCACATACCAACCAAGGTATATCTCGAAATTCCGGCAGGTCCCCCAGTCGCCTCAGAAGAGACCACGAATAATGTCTGGCATTAGTCTCCGAGTTTCCATAAAAACCTGTAAATCTCCAATTTTTTTCACCATGCTGAACCATACAATCAATATGTCCCGATGAGTAAGAATATATAGACACAGAGAAAGGATCTCTCCACAAGAGCATAAGACCACCTTACTCCCTATCTTTGTTTGTACCGAAAATGTCCTTGTCTTAATTTTAATTATTATTATTGCTTGAATTATCAAATGTAGAATCTGATTCGAAATCTGATACACTTGATTCATCAAGGTAATAAATATTTTCATCATCGGATGAAAAATCAATTGTTTCTACTGGATATAATTCAATAGTATATAATTTTTCAAGAAGTTTAACTTTGTTTGTTTGTTTTTTTTTTCATTTCATTTTGGACATTCATTTGCATAATTTCATTCTTCGTTGCTCAACCAACATGTGCAATTTTTTCTTTTACCTTTTGGGCAAGGTGGTTTTTTGTTATCAAACTTTTTATAAAATTTTCTTCTATAAGGTTTTCTGAAGAATTTTTTTTAAAATTCCTTTTGCTTTAAGGAATGAATTTCCTATTAAATGATTTATAAGGCTTATTAATTTTTATTTGTTTGTGTCGTTTTAGATGTTTGTGTGGTATGTTTGTTTTACATTCATACTCTTTTATCGTGAATTCCATTTTATCACAACAAAGCTGTCAAAGCTTATTGTTTTGTTTGTATGATTTAGAGATCTTTTTTTTTATTTAGTTACTTCATGGAATTTCTTTGTTATTATGTTCTTGATAAATTTAATAGCTCCTCTAATGTTTTGGCATAGGGACTCGTTAAGAATTCATCTTTACTGTTTATTGGTATATTGGGTATCTTATTAAAGATACTTAATTTGTAATGTTCTTTTTTATTATCATCTATTAACTGATAATAATTTGTTTCATAGTCGCATATATATAAATTCTTCTAAATAGCATAAATTACATAGTTTGATATTGTCTAGAATGAAAATCGCTCTATTTTGCTCTATGTTTTTTGCTACTAAATTGACATCATATTTGATACTCCTAAGAATTCTTGATACAAGACATCAACGAATATTAATTCAAAGTATCTATGTCATGTCATTCCTTGTGGTAAATTAGTAATTACTAGGTTTTCAACACAAGTTCTTACTGCTCCTACCAATGTCATTTTTATCATCACATGAGTTAATACTTGGATATTCTCACTTTTATCCTGGTGTTAATTGAATTTGTACTGATAGTTCATTTGTCAAATGATTTATCTTTGTCTTCCTTTCTTTAGCTGTTGAGCAACTATAAGTCTAAAATATTTTGTTTCACAAATCCTGATGTTTTTTATTCTCTAAGTATATCTCTAATATTTTTATATGTTCCTGAGTAATGGTCTTTATTATATTCGAATTCTTCATTTTGGTTCCACTACCTCCTCCAAACGTTCGTAGTGTTAATTGTGGTTAAGAATCATCTTCTTATTCTGATTCTGAAATGTACATATCTCTGTATTGTTCTGATTCCTGATGTGAATGATACATTTTCTCTGTATTTATTCCTATTTGTTCATAATCAGACTGATCTGTTTTACTAAACATCTTCATACTTAGTTTTTCCATAAATGAGATGGTTTATATATCATGATTCAATTTTGAACGGTGGTTCGAACATCTAAAAATAAAAATCAGATGTTCGCGTAAACATCTCAGATTTATGTATGTATATATATGTTGGATTTTTATATATTTATTATAACTTATAAGTCAGCTTGTAAATAATAGGCTGAATAAGCTCTTCGAGCTTCCCTTCATTCGCTTCGCGAGCCCGGCGGTTCATTCATCTGGCCATAAACTAGGGCCTCCCACATGTTCAATCTTTTTTTAGCGGTTTCCCCTAGCGCTTTATCATATAAGTAAACTAGGAAGTAAATGCTCAATTATTTAGTCATAGTAATTTAATTAAGATAGATAATAAAATTACAAAAGATTTCATTTAAAAAACTATTATTTTTTCATTTTGCTAACGTAAGTAGACTAGGGTACAAATGAAAATTCAACTATTATTATTTAAAAAAATAAGAGGCAATGAGAGTAAGTGGAGAATTGTTCTCCTCGTATCATGCTTGTATGTTATACACAAAATTAAAACAGCCAACGTTATCGGTGAGAAACATTGAAATGGAAAATTATGTTCCAATTTATAGCGAATTATTTGTCTTGCTCAACGTATCATTAACGTATAGTAAGTCATCGCTGCTCACCACTTGAGCATATTAACAACAATTAATGCTCCATCGAATATTACACTTTTATTTTTATTTTTTTTTTGAAACTTTTGGTTCACAACTATAGACAACAATATTGGGTGTGCTGTTTGATTCAAAATACCCTTTCATGTTCAGATTACTTAGAAGTTTGATCTCTAAGAAGTAAGAATTAATGAATAAATAAAGTCAGACAAATCCATCTTTTTCTACAAAAGTGGGACTTGGAAAAATATCATCGACTTGTGACCTAAAATATATCTTTATGTAAAATATATGTAGAGTTCACTTATGTTGATGTGATGTATTTTCTTTAGACGTTAGTAACATGCGCCTATAATATAACAATGAAGGGTAATAAGCATGTCAAATAAACAAACAGAGTGCATCTTCCTTTTTCTTGATTTTCTGGTTTTATGCTTTGTAGTAGCCATGAATCCGTCGCTCAATGTTGTGTCTTTTTCATGGTTTTATTGCAAGTTCTTGTGCTGTTTTCTTGTTAGTAATCTCTTCATATCATCTGTTCTTTCTTCTCCTTCATACACTGATCACTGTTCTTCTGTAGTCCCTGAATCTCAACCCACTCGGCCAACATACCAAATCCTTTTACCTCAGTTTCAGACAACGTATTACACCGGTGGAGAAAGGCTTGTTAGTGAGAAACCACTCAACCAATCATATGACTATTTGGGAAAATTACTTAGCATCAAACTCACATCAGATTCATACGAAACCTACGCCAAGAATGTTTATAAGGTTCGAGGTCAACTGGTTATCCAGTTCCCGTACCGGTATTACCTCAGGAGGAGTCGCTCTAGATCAAACTCGATCACGTTTTTGTTGAATGGTTTCTGGTCAGAATCTTCAAGGAAGCTTTGTATGGTTGGGTCGGCTTCTTGGAAGTCTAAGGAAGGTAAGGTTATCAATCTTGATGCTGTTTTGAAGCTGAGTTACTATTCTTTGAATCCAAGTATGTTTACTAGTGTGATTAGTGGAGCTTTGGAAAGCACAAGTTCCTTTGAGGCCGACTCGGGGTATTTCGAGCCAATTTCAATATTTGATTTTCCTTCTGTTCCGGACTATAGTTACTCTTTGGTTTCGAAAGAAATCGAAGGTGGGTATTCGGGTGGTTTTGAAGATCCAAAAAACCAGTCTCTTGATTTGGATTCGAGCAGGTTTTGCTCTTCGCTATTACGGGGCTTTTTTGGTTACGAGGTGGAGCATGGAAGAGAGTGCGACAATGCTCAAACTTGTCCTTCTCGCGGTTTGGTCAACGGATTCTTGCCTCATGAGGTGTCCTTGTTTCCAATCCAGTGTTATGGGGAAGAACGAATGATTCGGTACGTGGTAAGATTTGAGAATGACAGCTATGCTGGGTATAATGAAAATTTTAATCTTAATGCCACTTTGATCGGTGAGGGATCATGGGATGATAAGAAAAACCAGTTATTGATTGTTGCTTGTCGAATCTTGGATCCAGTTAACCATTTTGGGAATGGTACTATAGGAGATTGTTCATTAAGGTTGAGTCTCAGGTACCCTTCAATCCTAACCATCAGAAATCAGGCCAAACTTGTTGGAAGGATTTGGACAAAAAAAACTGTTAATGATGCAGGATACTTCAGAAGCATTAATCTCACAAATGTCGGGTATTCTCTTGCTGTGTCATTTTCGGGGTTGAGTTACGAATACACTGAATTGGATAAAGCAAAGAAATTATGTCTGGTGGAGAAGGTTGAAAAGAAGAAAGGAAATATATATCCAGATGCAAAGTCTTACAACATGAAGTTCGACATGTCTGTGGAAAATTCGAATGGGGAAAAGTTTTCTTGGGGCTATGCAGAGCCTCTATTCGTTGGAAATGAGTTGTACCAAGGATACATGCAGCAAGCATTCGCACCAGAGTCGGCAATAGTCAAAGAAGATGCACTTGAACCTGTTTCTGAGTCCCAGAAAACTATATCCGCCCCTTCGAATATGAGCTTCACAGTATACATCAACCCTTTTTATTCCGAAATTAATGATTCACTGAGTCGAAGTCAAATGCAGATCACTGCCGAAGGTGTGTATGATTCAGAAACCGGATACCTCTGTATGGTTGGCTGCAGAAAGTTTCCATCTAATGTCAACAAATCTGATGATGACTCCAGAGACTGTGAGATTGTTTTCAACTTCCGGTTTCCTCCAATCAATGATAAAAACGGCGGTTTCATTGGTGGAAGCATCAGAAGCACACGTACGAAAACAGATCCTCTGTATTTTGAGGATATGACAGTGTCATCTGCTGCATTTTACAC
This sequence comes from Henckelia pumila, assembly GCF_033568475.1. Taxonomy (NCBI): domain Eukaryota; kingdom Viridiplantae; phylum Streptophyta; class Magnoliopsida; order Lamiales; family Gesneriaceae; genus Henckelia; species Henckelia pumila. Next base: position 103,423,360 of record NC_133121.1, read on the forward strand.
CGGTGTGGCTGCACGCTCGATATGGAGAATGGACTTGGAGATCACCATGGTCTTGATATCCAACACGGTCATGTGCATCCTTGTTGGGCTACAACTTTTCCACGTGCGGAGAAATCCTGAGGTTGTCTCCTGCATTTCGCTTGTCATGCTTCTGATACTTTCTCTAGGATGCATGATCCCGCTTGTCCTGAACTTCGAAGCCCTTTTCTTGCAAACCAAGCAGCCATTCATGTTTAGCAGCCAGGGATGGCTCGAAGCTAATGAAGTAACCATGAGAGTTGTACTGATGGTGGCATTTTTGTTGCAAATACGTCTACTCCAATTGGTTTGGACTGCGAAAACAAGTGAAGGAAAAGAAAAGGGCTTGTGGGGTGCGGAGAAAAAGGCGGTTTTCGTTTCAGTGCCAATGTATTTCTTTGGCGGATTACTCACTCCGCTGCTGAACTGGATACATAGCAAGAATCGAGAGATGCATTTTTATGTTGAATATTCTCTTTGGGGGTACTTGAGGTCTTATGCTGGTTTGATTCTTGATGGGTTTCTTCTCCCACAAATATTGCTCAATACTTTCTCTGGCTCATCTGCAATAGCTTTGTCTAATCCATTCTACATCGGCACCAGCGCGGTCCGGTTGGTGCCTCATGCTTATGATCAATACAGGGCTCACAGTTTTCCGCGAACCAACATTAATGGAACGTACTTCTACGCGAATCCCTCCACAGATTTTTACTCTAGTGCTTGGGATGTGATCATCCCTTGTGTTGTGGTTGCACTGGCTGTGATCGTGTTTCTGCAGCAACGACACGGTGGACGTTGGATTCTTCCGAAGAGATTCAGGGAGTTAGAGCTGTATGAAAAAGTTCCCGTGGTTAATGAGCTATGAATCACATTTGCATTCAGAAATATAGATGATGTCTATTTTTTCAGTGTTTAATGAATGTTTAAATACTGTATGCAGTATATATGTTGTTAATGAATGACATAATTTTACTGTGCGCAATGCTCTGATTAGAATTTAGAAACACGGCCTCCCTTTTTGATTTGAAACATGGTTACCGGTTCTGAGATTACAAAATGCAATTTGAAATTATAGTGTATTGATGGTAGTTTTGTAATTTCAGTTACAAAACTGCCGTCTTTTTTTTTTTTTTTTTTTATTTTTTTATAAATGAAATTCAATTTTTTTTTTGAAGGTCCAACCAAGTCAGTATCATTATGGAATACTGATATTTTGCAACATAACATTGGATCCTAAATCGATAATATACTTTTTTTTTTGGAATGATTATAATTTCAGTTTTCGGAAGAAAAGGACGGCAGAAGAATATGTAGTTTAGGAAAAATAATTTGTTTTAAGAATTTATTAACTTGTATGCAATGTTTTTATAACCGGACCGGTGATCGAACTGGTTGACTTTAAAAAAACGATCCAACCGGTCGGACCGTTTTAACCGGACGGTCGGACCGAAAAACCGATTATAAAATATAATATAATTAATAATATATTTTAAATTTTTAAAAACCTAGAATATATATATAAATAGAAAAAAAATATGTATTTATCATAGTTTGAAAACTAAATAACCATATAAATATATTCAAAATATTAATTATAGTTATATAATTTTTAAAATAAATTAATTAATTAATTTTTTTTTGGAAAAAACCTCTAATATTACTAAAATAATATTTTTAATGAAGTAAAAATTTCAAATAATCTTGTATATATATAATAAAATATTAAACTAAGTTTTTAAAATTAAAAAAACTAATTTTAATAAAAAAATTCGAAAATCGGTTGAACCGGTTCGACCGGTTCAGGAGTATCGGTTCAACGGGTTCGTGACTGGTTTTGACCGGTTCTAACCATTAAAGCGGGTTTTAAGGCTGATCCGGACCGATTCTCGATCGAATCGGCCTGTCCGGTCTGATTTTGAAAACATGGATTGTATGATTTTGGATTTTGATCCAATGAGTTTTAAAATTGGTTTTGATGGATAACTTGTAATTTTTGGCTATTTTAGATAAATCTCATTTTTTTTTTATTATGAATAACTTATAATTTTTTACTCTTTTGGATAAACTAGTAAGAAACACGTGCCACACACGTGAACAATGTATTAGTCTATTAGATATAATATAAAATAAATTTAAATTTATTCATATTTATAATAAAAATAAAATTAGCAATAATTAAAATTTAAAATATTAATTTATTTGTTTTATTTGTTTAGATGTATTAAGTTTCTAATAGTTGTTAAAGGTCTTATGCTTGAGTCTTAAATATTATTTCTCTAATGATTTTTTTTACTTCTATTCACATTCTTATAGATAGAATAGATTAAATACACATTCTCTTTTTATAATTTCAATAAAAAAATACTTTTTTTTTTCTTGTCGAACATATATTCAATTTTATATATAATTTTTTAAAGATTTTCTAAGAATTATGAAGATGTCCATGGAGTTAATCAAAACTATATACAATTTAAGGGCAAAGTACAAAATCCGCAACGAAATTTTTTGTTATTTTATTAACTTTTTGTCATTCTATTCATACTTTTATAGGTACTAATAAACAGCACGTGCGATACACGTGGTGACACTTTGTTTATATACTATATCTATTTATTATTTTTTATAATTATTGATATTTTCACGGCCTCATAATAAAAATCATATAAACTTTAATTATTAATTATGAAAATCAACTGACATAATACAATGATCATTTTTTTCACTTTTAGTCATGTTAATGGTGAATTTATATTTTTAATCACGTAACTTAATTTTTTTTTCATTTTTAGTCATATTACGATGCATTTTCATTTTTAATCACGTCACTTGTATATTGTTTTTATTTTGATCATTTAACTCGCATATTTTTTTGGTTCTGTTGTGGTATATATATTTTCATTTATACTCATTTAACTTGTATATTATTTTTATTTTTTGTCATTTAACTTGTATTATATCCTTATATATTTTTATATGACCTTAGTTATAGTGTAAATAAAATAGAAAATTTATTATTTCAAAATGATAAAACTTTACCCTTTTATTCACACTTTTAGATAGGTAAAATAAAATAAAATAGATAATAGATAACTTTTAATATTATGATACTAAATTTTTTGTTTTAGTTTTGTCCTTTTCATAATTTATATTATATTATTAATTTTTTTTAATTCTAACTTTTTATATTAATTTCGTAAGTTTTATTTTTTTTTCTTTTGTTCTTTTCAAGATTTATTTATCTATACAATTCAGTTATGTCACAAACTAAAATTTAGCTTATTCCTATATATTTTTATATTGCCTAACATTACATAGTGTAAAATAAATAAAAACAAATTGTGAAAATGAAAAAAAAATAGTTCTTTTCAAAAAATAATAATTAAAAAAATAAATTATGTAATGTTATTAAGGTATGCATTAGTTGCAATTTAATGAATGTCATAAATGTATAATGTATTTATGAATATTACTATTTACCTATAATATAATATGAATATTCATTTAGTTTTATACCCTAACTAAAATGTTGCTTTTACTTTTATATCTCTATATGTTTTTATATGACCTTACTTATAATGTAAATAAAAAGACAAAGTTGTTATTTCACAGTCGTAAAACTTTATTTTTTTATTCACACTTTTAGATAGGTAATAGATCAATGAAAAATACTTTTTTTTCTTGTCGAACATATATTCAATTTTATATATAATTTTTTAAAGATTTTCTAAGAATTATGAAGATGTCCATGGAGTTAATCAAAGTGCAAATTGCTCAAAAATCCCTAATCCAAACATGTTTTACTCTGCACTCCCTAGCCATTTTTTTGTACCACAATTTTTGTTAATTTGTACCACATTTTGTATGGTTTTGTACCACATCTTGTATTGTTTTGTACCACATTTTATGACTAGGGACCTCAAAGAAAAATATATTTGCATTTGGGGATTTTCGAGCAAATTGCCCTTAATCAAAACTATATACAATTTAAGGGCAAAGTACAAAATCCGGAACAAAAATTTTTGTTATTTTATTAACCTTTTGTCATTCTATTCATACTTTTATAGGTACTAGTAAACAACACATGCGATACACGTGGTGACACTTTGTTTATATAATATCTATTTATTATTTTTTATAATTATTGATATTTTCACGGCCTCATAATAAAAATCATATAAAATTTAATTATTAATTATGAAAAGCAACTGACATAATACAATGATAATTTTTTTCACTTTTAGTCATGTTAATGGTGAATTTATATTTTTAATCACGTAAATTAAATTTTTTCATTTTTAGTCATATTACGATGCATTTTCATTTTTAATCATGTCACTTGTATATTGTTTTTATTTTGATCATTTAACTCGCATATTTTTTTGGTTCTGTTGTGGTATATATATTTTCATTTATACTCATGTAACTTGTATAATATTTTTATTTTTTGTCATTTAACTTGTATTATATCCCTATATATTTTTATATGACTTTAGTTATAGTGTAAATAAAATAAAAAATTTGTTATTTCAAAATGATAAAACTTTACTCTTTTATTCACACTTTTAGATAGGTAAAATAAAATAAAATAAATAATAGATAACTTTTAATATTATGATACTAAATTTTTTGTTTTAGTTTTGTTCTTTTCATAATTTATATTATATTATTAATTTTTTTAATTCTAACTTTTTATATTAATTTCGTAAGTTTATTTTTTTTCTTTTGTTTTTTTCAAGATTTATTTATCTATACAATTCAGTTATGCCACAAACTAAAATTTAGCTTATTCCTATATATTTTTATATTGCCTAACATTACATAGTGTAAAATAAATAAAAACAAATTGTGAAAATGAAAAAAAATAGTTCTTTTCAAAAAATAATAATTAAAAAAATAAATTATGTAATGTTATTAAGGTATGCATTAGTTGCAATTTAATGAATGTCATAAACGTATAATGTATTTATGAATATTACTATTTACCTATAATATAATATGAATATTCATTTAGTTTTATACTCTAACTAAAATGTTATTTTTACTTTTATATCTCTATATATTTTTATATGACCTTACTTATAGTGTAAATAAAAAGACAAAGTTTTTATTTCACAATCGTAAAACTTTATCCTTTTATTCACACTTTTAGATAGGTAATAGATCAATGAAAAATACTTTTTTTTTCTTGTCGAACATATATTCAATTTTATATATAATTTTTTAAAGATTTTCTAAGAATTATGAAGATGTCCATGGAGTTAATCAAAACTATATACAATTTAAGGGCAAAGTACAAAATCCGCAACGAAAATTTTTGTTATTTTATTAACTTTTTGTCATTCTATTCATACTTTTATAGGTACTAGTAAACAGCACGTGCGATGCACGTGGTGACACTTTGTTTATATAATATATATATTTATTATTTTTTATAATTATTGATATTTTCACGGGCTCATAATAAAAATCATATAAACTTTAATTATTAATTATGAAAATCAACTGACATAATACAATGCTCATTTTTTTTTTCACTTTTAGTCATGTTAATGGTGAATTTATATTTTTAATCACGTAACTAAAATTTTTTCATTTTTAGTCATATTACGATGCATTTTAATTGTTAATCATGTCATTTGTATATTGTTTTTATTTTGATCATTTAACTCGCATATTTTTTTGGTTCTATTGTGGTATATATATTTTCATTTATACTCATGTAACTTGTATATTATTTTTATTTTTTGTCATTTAACTTGTATTATATCCCTATATATTTTTATATGACCTTATTTATAGTGTAAATAAAATGAAAAATTTGTTATTTCAAAATAATAAAACTTTACCCTTTTATTCACACTTTTAGATAAGTAAAATAAAATAGATAATAGATAACTTTTAATATTATGATACTAAATTTTTTGTTTTAGTTTTGTTCTTTTCATAATTTATATTATATTATTAATTTTTTTAATTCTAACTTTTTATATTAATTTCGTAAGTTTTATTTTTTTTCTTTTGTTCTTTTCAAGATTTATTTATCTATTTGATTAACTACAATTCAATTATGCCACAAACTAAAATTTAGCTTATTTCTATATATTTTTATATTGTCTAATATTACATAGTGTAAAATAATTAAAAACAAATTGTGAAAATGAAAAAAATAGTTCTTTTCAAAAAATAATAATTAAAAAAAATAAATTATGTAATGATATTAAGGTATGCATTAGTTGCAATTTAATTAATGTCATACATGTATAATGTATTTATGAATATTACTATTTACCTATAATATAATATGAATATTCATTTACTTTTATACCCTAACTAAAATTTGTTTTTACTTTTATATCTCTGTATGTTTTTATACGACCTTACTTATAGTGTAAATAAAAAGACAAATTTGTTATTTCACAATCGTAAAAATTTATCCTTTTATTCACACTTTTAGATAGGTAATTGTTGAATCCGATATTTTGGTGATAACAAACAACAACTCATTGTATAGGAATGTGCTGCCAACCATTGTATTTCAGGAACCTACTACAACTTCTACCGAAAGCTTGTCAACCGCCTTTGCTCTCGACCGGCTGAAGTCACAAGCCTATCAACTGGCTATCAAGACCAGCAGAGGATAAATCTATCTACCGGAAGCTTGTCAACCGCCTTTATCTCTCGACCGGTTGAAGTCACAAGCTTATCGACTGGTTATTCAAACCAGCAGAGGACAAATATCTCTACCGGTAGAATGCCAACTGCCTATCTAGATATCTCGAGATAAGTACCTATGACAAGATGTTCTTTGCAGGATCTTTTATTAAAAGCAGAACCGGCGTTTCAGAAGATTTGTTGACTCCTGCAAATCAAGACAACAGGTTGTACCAAAATGGCAAAAACACAGAATGACTGCAGATAAAGCATTCGACCGTTTATTCCAGTTTTGGACCCTGGAAGTTGTCTGCAGTGTACGATCCTCATGCAGAATCATCAATGCATTTATGAGCATTAAATGTGCATTCAATGCAGCATCAGAACGTTCAAAATAAAGACGTTGATGATTGACCTATATAAAGGGAAGATTGCTCAAACAACACCAACAAGTGATACGAGACAACGAAGAGAGACAAGCAACTCAGAAAAATTTCAATCACTTGACTAATATCAGAAGTCCTCATCTGATATACTTGAGCACACTTACAAGATCAATCATCTGCTGCTCAAATAAACCCTCGCCTACAGTTCACATATCTGATCGTCAAGGATCATCCTAGGGTTTTCAAGCCTCTCGACCGCTCTGCAGTCTGAGAAGCTCAACTCAACTATACTCAGTGTTGAAGAGACTTGAAGCTGCTCTGAAAGCTTCCACCAGTCTGATAAGAACTGAGAATCTTATCTGTGTAAATCTAGGAGTTTCGGATTAGGCATTGGATAAGTCCTAAGTCTGAAGTGGGTGTATTACAAGACGTTGTAATAACCAAAGTCTTCTAGTGAATTCCTTCCTAAGTGGAAGAAGGGGAGACGTAGAAGGATTAAGCCTTCGAACTTCCATAAAATCGTGCTTTAGCATTTACTGCCACTTATCTCACATCCTGCTCATACATTGCATTATAAACTTTGCATCACTAAAACCTCTGAACTATTTCCGCACTATTTAAGTTGTTCAAAACGTTTTAGAAGTTGAGAAAACTGATTAAGTGAACTAAACTTCACTTGATCATTTTAAAGAAGTAGAAGAAAAGTTTCAGAGTGTATTCACCCCCCCCTCTACCCTCTGAACCGATCCCAACAAGTGGTATCAGAGCGGGTTCCTTTCTCAACTGCTGATCTGAAGTTTTCAAATCATGACTTCTTTCAACAGAATTCCTATGTTTTCTAAAGAAGAGTATGATGATTGGAAAATTCGCATGCAGGCACATCTTGCAGCACAGGATGATGACATGCTATATGTCATAACAGACGGTCCTATCAAAATTACGAAGGTCAACCCAGCTCTAGCCGATGGTGCAGGACAAATGATTGAGAAACCAAGAGCTGAGTGGACCACTGAGGACAAAAAGAAGGCCAATCTTGACAATGTGGCCCGGGACATCCTATACAAAACACTGGACAAGAATATGTTCAGCAAAATCAAGTCATGTTCCACAGCAAAGGAGATTTGGGAGAAGCTCACTCAGCTGTGTGAAGGGAATGACCAGACAAAGGAAAACAAGCTCACTCTGGCCATTCAAAAATATGACAACGCCAAAATGAAGCCAGGGGAAACCATGGCTGAATTTGATGAACGGTTCAGTAGTATCATCTGTGATCTTACTGCTTTAGGTAAAACTTATACTAACCGAGAAATTGCTGTGAAGGTTATGAGAGCTCTGCCCAAAGAATGGGAGATCAAGACAGTGGCCATGAGAGAGTCAAAAGACTTGAGCAAGGTTGAACTGCATGATCTCTTTGCTGATCTCAAAGCCTACGAGTTCGAGCTCAACATGAGAACAGAAGATGAACCATCCACATCTCAACCAACCAAGGCCTTAACCTCAACCGTGATACGTCCACCGGTCGAGGAACCTCCAAAGAGATCAGCTGAGCAAATCAGCAATGAAGCCATGACACTCTTTGTCAAGAAATTTGGTAAATTTATGCGTAAAAACAATTCTAAATTTAAAAATTATCATAAATCGGACCATACAAACGATGGTCCTACTTGTTTTAACTGTGGAAAGCCAGGCCATTTCATTGCAGACTGCACCAAGCCTAAGAACAATGATCAGAAGCAATTCTCCGAAAGAAGAAGGGGTAAGGAGGATAAAAGGACGTTTAGAAAAGGAAAAGACCAAAGGGTTCTAGTAGCAGATGAAAGCAAAAGCAAGTGGGCTGAGTCTGACTCTGACAACTCCAATACCGGAAGCTCTTCAGATGACAGCGATGATGAAAAAGTGGAATGCCTTATGGCCGACATCGAAGAAGAAGCTGAGGAGGTATTTGACTTTGGCTCACCTGAATTTACTCACAGTGATTTAGTTACTGCTTTACACGAAATGGCTAATGAATACAAAGCATTATCCAAGGAGTTCGAGGAACTAAAGGCAGAAAGAGCTAATCTAAAAGATAAGTCAAGCAAATCAAGCTGCATGCAGCAAAAAGAGCTTGATGGTCTTAAGGTCAAGCTAAGTCTGCTGGCTACTGAGAACGACACCTTGAAAAGAGTATTCCAAGCTACCTTGATTGAAAATAAAAAACTACTTGAAACCATTAAGGCTTGGAATAAATCTTCGGTAACCATTGACAAGATTCAAGAAATCCAAAGACCGGTACATGATAAAACCGGTCTAGGGTTTGGAACAAATGAACAGTCTATGGAATCCTGTATTCAGTCAAGCCTGGACAAAGGCAATCTTAACAAAATAAGATTTGTCAGGTCCAACACGATATATGAACACGATGAGTGCAGCTTTGACAAAAATCAGAAAGTATCGAACGAACGAAGCTCTAAGCATAAAGGGCTGGGATATGTGGATCCCCAGACCTCTAATCAAAGAGGAACTTGGATCAAACCAAAACCTAATGAAAGAAGAAAGGAAAACCAATCTAATTTCAAAAGGCCATGGAATGAGTCTAACTACTCTAAGAAAATATGGTCAAAGGAGAAGCCTTACCAGTACTTTAATTGCAGGCCAGTTCAAAAGAGGTACATGCTAACTGATGAAAATAAAAAAGGCAAGCAGCACACAGCAACCTCACAAGCACACACATTTACTGCCTATCAACCGCACAGATTTCTGGACACACACACGGGCAAACCTGTAAGGGTGTTCCAGGTGTGGGTCCCGAAAGGGCTAATCCGACCTGGACCCTACTAGATATGGGTACCAAAAGTTCTTCACTCTTTGCAGGTACTAAAAGTCCAAACGGGCGAGAAAACCACTTCTATCAAGGACACTACCTGGTATTTAGATAGCGGTTGCTCACGACACATGACAGGGAATCCAGAACTTCTAACAGAAGTGGTGTTGTGCAAAGGACCAAAGATCAGCTTTGGAGACAACTCCAAAGGTAAAACCGTGGGTAAGGGTAAGATCATCCATGGTAACATCATTATTAAAGATGTGTTACTTGTTGACAAACTATGCTATAATTTGATAAGTATTAGTCAACTATGTGACAATGATCATTCGGTCGAGTTTCACAAACACACTTGCCTCATAAAAAATGACAAAGGTGAGACTCTTATGACCGGTGTACGAGACCTAAACACCTACAAGGTAAACTGGTCTTGCTCACATATTTCTTCACCCACTTGTCTTACTGCTCATCATGATAAACATTGGTTGTGGCATAAGCGGTTAAATCATCTAAATTTTAAGTCCATTTTTAACTTGAGGAAGCATGATTTGGTTTCTGGTCTGCCCGAAGGAGATTTTATAAAAGACAAAGTTTGTCCTGCTTGTCAACTAGGAAAGCAGGTGAGAGCAACTTTTAAAAATAAAGGGTGTATGTCTTCTTCCAAATGTTTAGACTTACTTCACATGGACCTATTTGGTCCTATACCAGTAAGAAGCATAGGGGGAATGAGATATGCTCTTGTTGTTATAGATGACTTTTCTCGATTTACTTGGGTCATCTTTCTCTCTTCAAAAGATCAAACTGCACCTCACCTGATTAAGCTTTTTAAACGCTTGCAAAATGAACAATCTACTGTGATAGATAGAATCAGGAGTGATAGAGGGACTGAATTTTTAAACACCACTCTTATGACTTATCTAGATGATCAGGGAATCAAGCATGAGTTGTCAGCTGCTAGATCCCCACAGCAAAATGGGGTGGCTGAAAGAAGGAACCGTACTTTAAAAGAAGCAGCCAGAACTATGATTGCTGATTCAAATGTTTCTCAAAGACTTTGGGCAGAAGCAGTTAACACAGCTTGCTATACTCAAAACAGATCTATGATTAATAAACGATTTAACAAAACTCCATATGAGATCTGGAATGGCACAAAACCTGACATTTCTTATTTCAAAATTTTTGGGTGCAAATGCTTTATCCACAACAATGGCAAAAACCATTTGACAGCCTTCGATGCCAAAGCAGACGAAGGAACTTTTATTGGTTACTCAGCCGTTAGCAGAGCTTATCGAGTGTTCAATCAAAGATCACTAACGGTCGAGGAAACCATTCATGTTGTTTTTGATGAATCTACTCTATGTACAGAACAAACTCAAGGGAGCATAAATGATCTGAGTCACAGACTGGAAAACACAAATCTACAGGAAGAGAATGACAGTGATCTATATCCTCCAAAGAAGGATGATCCAGTTCCCTCTACCGGGTGTGATCAAACAAGGCCAGAAGTGGATCCACCGGTTGATAACAATCCTCCAGCCAATGATGATCCAGTAAACGAGGATGTTCATCAACCAATTGATGACAACCCTTTAGGGAATTATTTTAGGTGGAACAAAGATCATCCACCTGGGTTGGTCATAGGTGACCCTTCTGCTCCTCGAAAAACACGTGGTCAAATGATTAATGAATTCTTGCATGCAGCTTTCATATCTCAGGTAGAGCCCAAGAAAATAGATGAAGCTCTATCAGATGCCAGCTGGATTGAAGCTATGCAAGAAGAGTTGAATCAATTCACCCGCAACAATGTTTGGCATCTAGTTCCTCGACCGAAAAATCAAAATGTGATTGGAACTAGATGGGTGTTTCGTAACAAGCTCGATGAACATGGCACTGTTGTGCGTAACAAAGCTCGACTTGTTGCTCAAGGATTCAGACAAGAAGAAGGCATAGACTTTGAGGAATCTTTCGCGCCAGTTGCAAGACTAGAAGCAATCCGCATCTTTCTTGCTTATGCAGCCTTCAAGAATTTTAAAGTTTATCAAATGGATGTGAAGTCTGCATTCCTCAATGGTCTACTTCAAGAAGAGGTGTACGTTGAACAACCACCAGGTTTTGTCAATCCTACTCATCCTCAATATATCTATAAACTTGACAAAGCTCTCTATGGATTAAAACAAGCACCGCGTGCTTGGTATGACACTTTGCTAAAATTTTTACTGGAACATGATTTCCAAATTGGAACGGTCGATAAGACCCTGTTTAAATTTGTAAAAGGTGATCATGTGTTACTAGTACAAATTTATGTTGATGACATTATATTTGGGTCAACTAACCCCAAGTTGTGCTCAAAGTTCTCTAAACTGATGAAGGAGAAGTTTGAAATGAGCATGATGGGCGAGCTAAACTTCTTTCTTGGACTTCAAGTAAAGCAACTTGAAACTGGAATATTCATCAATCAGTCCAAGTATGCCAAGGAATTGGTAAAGAAGTTTGGAATGGAACAATGCTCAACTGTATCTACCCCCATGAGTACATCAATTAAGCTTGATAAAGATGAAGGGGGAATTCCGGTTGAGGTAACCATGTATCGAGGCCTTATTGGTTCACTGCTCTATTTGACTGCCAGTCGACCGGATATCATGTATTCAGTTTGTTTATGTGCTAGATTTCAAGCCGCACCTAAGCAATCTCATTTCATTGCTACCAAACGAATACTTAAATATATTAAAGGAACTACTAATGTGGGTCTTTGGTATCCCAAAGATTCAAATCTTAATCTTATTGGCTATTCAGATGCAGATTATGCAGGTTGTAGAATTGATCGCAAAAGTACAAGTGGCACATGTCAATTCCTTGGAGATAGACTAATCTCGTGGTCAAGTAAGAAGCAGACATCAATTGCTACCTCGACCGCCGAAGCAGAATACCTTGCTGCTGGCAGCTGTTGTGCTCAAATACTCTGGATTCAACAGCAGCTTAATGATTATGGGATTCGGTCGAGTGAAGCTCCAATCTACTGTGACAATACAAGTGCCATAGCCATCACTCACAATCCAGTGATGCACTCTCGGACAAAGCACATTGATGTCAGGCATCACTTTATCCGAGATCATGTCTTAAAGAAGGAAATTAGGCTGGAATACATCTCTACCGATCAGCAAGCAGCAGACATATTCACCAAGCCTCTACCGGACGCTAAGTTTTCATATTTTCGAAATATTCTTGGCTTAGTAGATTTAAGTTAGTATGCATGTGTTTAGGGGGAATAATTGTCAATATGACATTAATAGATTAGCTGTTACGTTGCCATTAATATTGGCATATCATCCGCCTTTAACTAGTCTCTGACAGGCTTCGTACTAGCAGCTTGGTGCTTTGAACCAAATGACATTAATTGGGCGCCGTGATTATGCTCTTCAAAACTTTTTGAATTTCAAAAATACTTTTCATGACATCACCCTATGGCCCATAGGTTCCTATATATACTTCTTTACACTCGTATATCAATTTTTCACCTTTGCTAAAAACTTTCATATTGTATTAAACGCTCCATCGAATTACTCTCAAGCTTTTGCTTACTCTTTGCTCGAGTTCTTATCTATAGATATCATGTCGATCCAGAAGACTTGCCTCGCCATCAACTTTGATTCCGTTGTTAAGGCAAACAACGCAGGAATAACTGAGGTCTTCACCATGCTTGAAGCCTCTGGACTGAGGAAATTTCTGGAATGCAGCGCCATCTGCGATTTGCCTGTTTTGAAGGAGTTCTTCGCAACCGCTCAAATCGAGCATGGGACTATCAAATGCTTGATCAAGACAGAGGTCTACTCCTTCAATCAGAAGTTCTTCGCCAGCACATTTGATCTGCCCTCCAGGGGTTTGACAAAATGCACGGATCTTCCAGATGGTAACTGCTCTTATTGGTTGAAGGAGTTCTCAACTACTGATGCTCCGATCAAACTGCCGGCCCAGAAGACATCTCTCAAAGCTCCATTCAGGCTACTGACTAATATCGTGGCCAAGAATCTTCTGGCCAAGGCTGGATCTTACGACAAGGTGACGCTGGAGAAATTTCAATACATGGCTTGTATTGCCTCCAAGATCAACATAAACTGGTCAGACATTCTGTTCAATATTCTATGTGAAATGATCAGGGGCAAAGGGCAATCCGAGGGATTTGCTTTGCAAATCTGCCACATCTTGGGCGTCCTTGGAGTGGACTTTTCCAAGACTGAGCCTCTGCATCCCACCAAATGGCTCAACAAGTCTACGATTCTCAAATTCCTGAACAAGAAAGAGACTGCGGTCGACACCTTGCCCTCAACCGCAAAGGTTATTGCTATCCCTCAACCGCTTTCAACGGTTTCGGTCGTGGCCAAACCAGTCCATACCAAAAAGTCTGCCAAGCGTCAACTGATCATCGAATCTGACTCTGAGGATGAATCACGTGAGAATGTTCCACTGATTCAAGCTTTCAGCAGGTCATCCCCTTCGGTCTCCAAAGCAGCTGTGTCATCCACGCCTGCAGGCGAGAAGAAGAGGCAGCACAAGAAGCTAAAGTCTCTTTCTGGACTTGCTCCTACCCTGCCAACGGTCGAGACTACTACCGTTGTTGCTTCTACTGCTCCTCGTCCTACAAAAGGTGTGATAATCCGAGAAGGTGCCTCATCAGCTCCTGAGGTCACTCTAGCTGATCCCAAAGACAAAGGGAAAGGTGTGATGATCTACACACCCAAGGCTCAACCAGCAGCTACGATAGAACTCAATATGATCATCTCTCACGTACTCCGTACTATCAAGCGTCATCTACAACGTTTTGACAGATGGCATCACTCCCGCACTCACTTGACACTCGCTCAAATATTTCCTAAATGGAAATCTCTAAACGTCATTGAGCAGAAGATGCTTCTATTTGCTGATACTGAAGACATCGTGGAGGCTCTGGGAAGAAGACATCTCATAGACTTGAAGCTTCGAGGAAGCCTGCTATCACTGCTAATTAATGAGCGTGTCAAGAATTTCAAATCCAAGAGTCCTACCGCTGCCGATGACTTTGTGATTTTGACTGGACTACAGGATAGTCTACGTCAAATCACTCAACTACTTCAGCACTTCCAAGCTCTCAACAATGTCAAAACACCAGCTTCAGCAGCCTGTTTGCAAGCTTATGTGCTGGAAGCACAAGTGATGATGAAAACCTTTCTCACTCAAGATCAGGGTGAAGAAGACGTCTATGCTCTTCCTTCTTCAGATGGGATTCTGACCGATCTCATCACTGCTGACCTCTTTCAATCATATGCTCTAAGATCGAGTGTAGCAGCATCTTCATCGGTCGACCCCTCCTCAACCGCAGTCCAAGTAGTTACTCCACCGGAAGCAGTTGTGATTGCTCGCTCCTCTCCCGTGACGACCGCTCACACTTCTCCCGGTCATTCACAAGATGTTTTAGAAGTGGCTGCACAAGAGATACCTGTCACCTCTGTGACAGAGGCTCCTTGCAGTAGTGAAGCAACAGTGCCCCCAACGGAGATATCAAGCACTATTGTATCACCTGCATCTCCAGAACAGCAAGTGACTGATGCTGATCCAGCACTTCAACCGTCTCCATCTACTGAAAAGTTTATGGAAGATCTCATTATGGATGAACCAAGTGCTGATCCTGGTACTCCACCAACCATATTGGCTGCAGTCGAAACTATTACATCTCCAACTGTACCATTATTGGAAGGTCCATCGGGTAGCTCTCCAGCAAGTTCACCCGCACCACATCATCGTGAGTCTAGCCCTGTTTCACCAAGAAATGACTCAGAAGGGCAAATGATTCAGACTGATGATTCTTTAATTGAAGCCATGGCCGCAGCTCTAGATCATACCTTGATAAATCGGCTTCATGAGCTCATGCAAACGGTTAGGTCCTTCTCTCAAGACATAACAAACTCATCCTTATCGGTCGATAATTCACGCCAGACGATGATTCGGCATTTCGAGACCGTGTCTCGAGACCTCGCTCGTCTGTCCACAGAGATCACTAATCATCATCGCACTCAAATCAACACGCTCTCTACCGTCTCCGAACAAGTTATCCGATCCGAAAATCGCCTTCATAAGCAGTTGAATGATCGGATGGACACTATGCAAGCCACTCTACTTGCTCAAATCGATGCAAAAATAGACACTATGCAAGCCTGCCTTGGCACTCAACTCACTGAGGTCATCCTTCGGCTTAACCAAGGTGATGCCAAAAAGGGGGAAGAAGAGCAACGTAGAGCAGCAGAGGCAAGAAGACGTGAAGAAGAGTCCAGAAGAAAAGAAGAAGCCGACAGAAGAAGAAGAGAAGGCGATAGGTCAGGAGGAGCCAGTTGGTTCAAAAGATGAACAACTTATCTCTTCTTTACTTATCGCAGCCGCATCTTTTTTCTGTAGGTGTAATAAAAATGCTTATTGTACTTAATGAAATTCATTCTCTCAATGAAGTTCATTTTAATGCTTTCATATTGTTCTTGGAGCACTTAAGTTTTGTCATCACCAAAAAGGGGGAAATTGTTGAATCCGATATTTTGGTGATAACAAACAACAACTCATTGTATAGGAATGTGCTGCCAACCATTGTATTTCAGGAACCTACTACAACTTCTACCGAAAGCTTGTCAACCGCCTTTGCTCTCGACCGGCTGAAGTCACAAGCCTATCAACTGGCTATCAAGACCAGCAGAGGATAAATCTATCTACCGGAAGCTTGTCAACCGCCTTTATCTCTCGACCGGTTGAAGTCACAAGCTTATCGACTGGTTATTCAAACCAGCAGAGGACAAATATCTCTACCGGTAGAATGCCAACTGCCTATCTAGATATCTCGAGATAAGTACCTATGACAAGATGTTCTTTGCAGGATCTTTTATTAAAAGCAGAACCGGCGTTTCAGAAGATTTGTTGACTCCTGCAAATCAAGACAACAGGTTGTACCAAAATGGCAAAAACACAGAATGACTGCAGATAAAGCATTCGACCGTTTATTCCAGTTTTGGACCCTGGAAGTTGTCTGCAGTGTACGATCCTCATGCAGAATCATCAATGCATTTATGAGCATTAAATGTGCATTCAATGCAGCATCAGAACGTTCAAAATAAAGACGTTGATGATTGACCTATATAAAGGGAAGATTGCTCAAACAACACCAACAAGTGATACGAGACAACGAAGAGAGACAAGCAACTCAGAAAAATTTCAATCACTTGACTAATATCAGAAGTCCTCATCTGATATACTTGAGCACACTTACAAGATCAATCATCTGCTGCTCAAATAAACCCTCGCCTACAGTTCACATATCTGATCGTCAAGGATCATCCTAGGGTTTTCAAGCCTCTCGACCGCTCTGCAGTCTGAGAAGCTCAACTCAACTATACTCAGTGTTGAAGAGACTTGAAGCTGCTCTGAAAGCTTCCACCAGTCTGATAAGAACTGAGAATCTTATCTGTGTAAATCTAGGAGTTTCGGATTAGGCATTGGATAAGTCCTAAGTCTGAAGTGGGTGTATTACAAGACGTTGTAATAACCAAAGTCTTCTAGTGAATTCCTTCCTAAGTGGAAGAAGGGGAGACGTAGAAGGATTAAGCCTTCGAACTTCCATAAAATCGTGCTTTAGCATTTACTGCCACTTATCTCACATCCTGCTCATACATTGCATTATAAACTTTGCATCACTAAAACCTCTGAACTATTTCCGCACTATTTAAGTTGTTCAAAACGTTTTAGAAGTTGAGAAAACTGATTAAGTGAACTAAACTTCACTTGATCATTTTAAAGAAGTAGAAGAAAAGTTTCAGAGTGTATTCACCCCCCCCTCTACCCTCTGAACCGATCCCAACAGTAATAGATAATAGATAATAAAATAAATATATATTATCTTTAATAATTTTAAATAATACATGCATATTTTTATTTTCCAACATCTGAATCATTTTTATGTTAATTGTTTTTAGATTTTTCTAAGAATTATGTTTCGATAAAATTTTATTTCTCTAATTTATTTTTATAATCAAATATCTATTGAATTATGACGTATCATTATTTTCAAATTTTCTTATAAGTGTGTCGTAACCAAATTTTATTTTTTTATAAGAATTTTTTTTTAAAAAATGTGTTTTAATTTTTTTTTCTTAAATTGATAAAAAAACATATAATCAAATATCTATTGAATTATGACGTATCATTATTTTCAAGTTTTCTTATAAGAATTTCGTAACCAAATTTTATTTTTTTATAAATTTTTTTTATAAAAATGTTTTTTAAATTTTGTTTTCTTAAATTGATAGAAAATAATTCAAACCAATTAATTGAAGGTGAATTTCTATAATTAAATAAGAGCTAGTGAATTGACACAATATATTTGTAATAACAAAAAAACTATATGAAAATAATTTATTTTTTGATTTCACTTATATTGCTATATTATATGATTAACTTTACAAATGCAATATGATATTTAAAAAACCAATTAAAATGTTGTGTTTAAAGAGTTCAAAAAATTTTATATTATTTTTTATTTTCTTTCTAATATAGCATGTTTTTATTAATAGATTATTACAATATGGAACATATTCTTCATAAAATTTATGGTGATGTTATATATCTATATATTATATTAAACACAAATTTTTTAGAAGTGTAAATATTGCTTAAATATTTTAAATGATCAGTTATTTTATTGTCATAGTACAAAAAGTTTGTGAATTCTTCTATTACTATATTTGTTATAATCCTTATATAATTCATTCTCTATTCCAATATGATTAATTCATCATTTTTATTATTATCTTACTATTATATTATCATAACATGTTTTTCCTCTTAATTTACCAAATAATTCTATATTTTTCATGATAAAAAATCATTATTACCCATAAATATTAATATTAAAAATAAAAATAAAAAATGATTCACTTAGAACATAATCCACAAGAGCTTTTTAGCTTATTAATTTACCTCATACTTTTAAATTTTTTAAGACAAAAAATAATAATGATTCATTTATAAAATTAAAAAAATAGTTTATAAGAAAAAATAGGTAGTAGAAATAATGCATTATTTTATAATTTTCTTCTCATTATTATTTTTTTAGAATGAATTTAGGAATATGATGACAACCATTAAAATGTTGTATTCCATGTGTAAAATAATAATAATAATAAATGCATCAATTAACCTAATAATTCTATATTTTTCAAGATAAAAAATCATTATTACCCATAAATATTAATATTAAAAATAAAAATAAAAATGATTCACTTAGAACATAATCCACAAGAGATTTTTTTCTTATTAATTTACCTCATACTTTTAAATTTTTTAAGACAAAAAATAATAATGATTCATTTATAAAATTAAAAAATAGTTTATAAGAAAAAATAGGTAGTAGAAATAATGCATTATTTTATAATTTTCTTCTCATTATTATTTTTTTAGAATGAATTTAGGAATATGATGACAACCATTAAAATGTTGTATTTTTTTACACCATTTTTTTAGTCATGCCCATGCAATTAATACCAATAATTCATATCTTTTGGACAATGTAGTAAATACACAATGAAAAACTTTGCCCTCTATTCATACTTTTATAGTAGAAAATAGATAATAAATGCATCAATTAAATGAATGAACAACACATTGATTTTTATAAATTCTACATCCCAAATTTGTCCCTAAATTTTACACCATTTTTTTACTCATGGCCATGCAATTAATACCAATAATTCATATCTTTTGGGCAATGTAGTAAATACATAATGAAAAAAGTTGCCCTCTATTCATACTTTTATAGTAGAAATAGATATATATATAATAATAGATTAAATATATATATATATATATACACACACACACACACATTCCCTTTTAATGCTTTTAATTAGTGAGAATATATTTTTACTATCAAATATCTAATCATTTCTCATTATTTTTAGATTTCTAAGAATTATATTTTAGCAAATCGTTATTTCTCTAATTTAATTTTATTATTAAATATCTATTCAATTTTGATGTATCATTGTGTTGGAGATCAAACCCTAATAGTTTCGGTGATAACAAGTCAAAACAAAACCAAGTAATAAAATAATCTAAGGGCTAAATCTATTCGGATTCTTCCAGATCAAATGTCCGAGATTTCAAGCGGATCAAATATAATGCCAGATCAAAATGCAAGATATTCGGATAAACCAATTCATGTATAAATTGCTAGAACAAGTGTCCGATATCCAGATCAATCAAGAAGACTCTCAACGGATTTTACAGATCGATCTAAGACAGATCTAACATGTTTTCAACCAGATCAAAAGTCTCACTTCAAAGTAACCGTTGCTGAGATTGTTGAAGAAAAGACAAAATCATTTAATGATATTTTGAACGTTAATCTGCCTCCATCAAAGTTAAGATTTGTGAGCTATTTATTAAGATATGTTGGCGGCTATCTATCAGAGATTGATTGGCGGCTCATCATCAGAAATTGTTGGCGGCTCACCGGCTACTTTTGAAGATTATAAATACTCAAACACTTCAAAGATTCAAATACGAGACCAAGAGTGAAAAACACAAGCTATCTAAATCGAAGTTCATTCAAAAAGCCTTCACTCAGCATAACTTAGATACCCACATCATCAGATAAGAGTCTCGATATTTTGAGTTAGAAGATATTTTCAAGATCGATCAAACTTCAAATGAATCATATACGAAATCGATCCAGATCAAAGTCACTCATAGCTATCAAGATCAAAACACCGAAATACACTCTGTATTTGTATTGTATAATTCAAAGCAGAAAGTTCGATCTGCTTCAAGAGAAAGTATTGCTAGGAGTTCCTCTCAAAGGATTGATTGGATTGGATTTGTACAAAGCCTTGTATAAATCAAAGTCTTCTAGTGAAATTCTTCTGAAAACAGAAGAAAGGGTGACGTAGGAGAATTCATCTCTCCGAACATCCAGAAACAACTCTATCCATTTATTTACTGCACTTACTTTACCTTATCTGCCTTAGCTTTACATATATTCAATCTGCAAGAAAGATTTCTTCCGCCTGTTATCTTTCAGATCTTTCGAGCATATCAAAAGTTTTAAGCAACAAAAACTTCTGTCTGATTTTAACAAATCAGATCGAAGACTCTTTAAATTTTAAAATAGCGTATTCACCCCCCCTCTACACATATTTTCGATCATAACACATTGTTTTCAAATTTTTTATAATTATGTTGTAACCAAATGTTAATTTTATATAACTACTTTGCTCCTCACATGTCTTGATTTTGTTGTTAAATTTATAGGAAATATTCTAAATAAATCAAGTCATTGAAAGTGAATTTGTGTAATAAAATAAGAGGTGAATTGACACATTATATTTTTATAATAAAAAAACTATATTAAAATAGTTTATTTATTAATTGCACTTATATTACAATATAGTATATGGGGTTAGCTTTACGATGCAATATGATGTTTTGAAAAAATGGCATATTATTTTTACTTTCTCTCTAATATATGTGTTTTTATTAGTATATTAAATTATGAAACTTATTTTTAATTATAACATACTAGCAAAAAAGCACACACGTTTGTGTGTGAAAATACATAAAATACAATAATTGAAAGAAAAATTTGAGTGAAAAAAGATAAAAATGTTATAAATATATTATTATTGTAGATGATTATCTTATTAAAGATTTGTGATCAAGATAAATATGTCAAGATAATATTTGTAAAGATTTGTATCTTGTAATCATTCCCTATAAATAGGGGTGATTGAGTTGAATAAAATTTGCACCTGAGTATTGACTCATATGATTCTCTCTTCTCTCATGAATTCTCTCTACTCATCTTTCTATTTCTATTATGATTTATAACACGTTATCAGCATGATGCTGTAACCAACTGAGAATGAAAATAATTCTCATTTTATTCATGCTATTGGAATAGCACAACGTGTTGTCAATACTCAAATTTATGAGAGATATTCATTGGTGCTCAAGAAGTAGCTCAAAGAGATATTCATTGGTGCTCTAGAAGTAGCACAATGAAAATAATTGATATATTGGTGCCCATGAAATATCATGAATATGTTGATGGCTATAAAGTAGCATAACTTGATTTTATATTGAGAATTTGAATAAATTCATGATCATGATATAATATATTGAGAATTTTGAGATATATTACAATTTTGATATATCAAAAGATATTCATGAATTCATGATATAATATATTGAATATTTAAATATTCAAGATTAAGATCTGATATAAGATCAAATATATTGAGAATCTAAAGAGATTCCTAGTTATAATATATGAGAATCTGAATAGATTCATGATAAAGATATGATATATAATTTCGTATATCAAGAAACTGAAGAAATCATGATTGATATATGTTATGATATCCAAGATCTATAAATATCATTGAAGAAATAGATCTCATGTCAAAGTGTATAAATATTGAAATATTGATAAAAAGATGCAAGATTTGATAATATTCATGAAGAATATTAATATAAGATCCAAGATTTGGAAATATTCTTGAAGAATATAATTTAATGTCCTTTTGGTTGTTGAGAATCTTGTGAATTGAGAAATTTAGTATAATTTCTCAAATAATATCGATATATGATCTAAAATTTGTCAATATCCATAAGAGAATGTTATAAAATATATGGGATATATATATTGTTGGGATCGGTTCAGAGGGTAGAGGGGGGGTGAATACACTCTGAAACTTTTCTTCTTCTTCTTTAAAATGATCAAGTGAGGTTTAGTTCACTTAATCAGTTTTCTCAACTTCTAAAACGTTTTGAACAACTTAAATAGTGCGGAAATAGTTCAGAGGTTTTAGTGATGCAAAGTTTATAATGCAATGTATGAGCAGGATGTAAGATAAATGGCAGTAAATGCTAAAGCACGATTTTATGGAAGTTCGAAGGCTTAATCCTTCTACGTCTCCCCTTCTTCCACTTAGGAAGGAATTCACTAGAAGACTTTGGTTATAACAACGTCTTGTAATACACCCACTTCAGACTTAGGACTTATCCAATGCCTAATCCGAAACTCCTAGATTTACACAGATAAGATTCTCAGTTCTTATCAGACTGGTGGAAGCTTTCAGAGCAGTTTCAAGTCTCTTCAACACTGAGTATAGTTGAGTTGAGCTTCTCAGACTGCAGAGCGGTCGAGAGGCTTGAAAACCCTAGGATGATCCTTGACGATCAGATATGTGAAATGTAGGCGAGGGTTTATTTGAGCAGCAGATGAATGATCTTGTAAGTGTGCTCAAGTATATCAGATGAGGACTTTTGATATTAGTCAAGTGATTGAAATTTTTCTGAGTTGCTTGTCTCTCTTCGTTGTCTCGTATCACTTGTTGTTGTTCTTGTTGTTCTCTTTTTGAGCAATCTTCCCTTTATATAGGTCAATCATCAACGTCTTTATTTTGAACGTTCTGATGCTGCATTGAATGCACATTTAATGCTCATAAATGCATTGATGATTATGCATGAGGATCGTACACTGCAGACAACTTCTAGGGTCCAAAACTGGAATAAACGGTCGAATGCTTTATCTGCAGTCATTCTGTGTTTTTGCCATTTTGGTACAACCTGTTGTCTTGATTTGCAGGAGTCAACAAATCTTCTGAAACGCCGGTTCTGCTTTTAATAAAGGATCCTGCAAAGAACATCTTGTCACAGGTACTTGTCTCGAGATATCTAGATAGGCAGTTGGCATTCTACCGGTAGAGATATTTGTCCTCTGCTGGTTTGAATAACCAGTCGATAAGCTTGTGACTTCAACCGGTCGAGACATAAAGGCGGTTGACAAGCTTCCGGTAGATAGATTTATCCTCTGCTGGTTTTGATAGCCAGTCGATAGGCTTGTGACTTCAGCCGGTCGAGGGCAAAGGCGGTTGACAAGCTTCCGGTAGAAGTTGTAGTAGATTCCTGAAATACAATGGTTGGCAGCACATTCCTATACAATGAGTTGTTGTTTGTTATCACCAAAATATCGGATTCAACAATTTTCCCCTTTTTGGTGATGACAAAACTTAAGTGCTCCAAGAACAATATGAAAGCATTAAAATGAACTTCATTGAGAGAATGAATTTCATTAAGTACAATAAACATTTTTATTACACCTACAGAAAAAAAATGCGGCTGTGATAAGTAAAGAAGAGATAAGTTGTTCATCTTTTGAACCAACTGGCTCCTCCTGACCTATCGCCTTCTCTTCTTCTTCTGTCGGCTTCTTCTTTTCTTCTGGACTCTTCTTCACGTCTTCTTGCCTCTGCTGCTCTACGTTGCTCTTCGAGAATGAATTTCATTAAGTACAATAAACATTTTTATTACACCTACAGAAAAAAAATGCGGCTGTGATAAGTAAAGAAGAGATAAGTTGTTCATCTTTTGAACCAACTGGCTCCTCCTGACCTATCGCCTTCTCTTCTTCTTCTGTCGGCTTCTTCTTTTCTTCTGGACTCTTCTTCACGTCTTCTTGCCTCTGCTGCTCTACGTTGCTCTTCTTCCCCCTTTTTGGCATCACCTTGGTTGAGCCGAAGGATGACCTCAGTGAGTTGAGTGCCAAGGCAGGCTTGCATAGTGTCTATTTTTGCATCGATTTGAGCAAGTAGAGTGGCTTGCATAGTGTCCATCCGATCATTCAACTGCTTATGAAGGCGATTTTCGGATCGGATAACTTGTTCGGAGACGGTAGAGAGCGTGTTGATTTGAGTGCGATGATGATTAGTGATCTCTGTGGACAGACGAGCAAGGTCTCGAGACACGGTCTCGAAATGCCGAATCATCGTCTGGCGTGAATTATCGACCGATAAGGATGAGTTTGTTATGTCTTGAGAGAAGGACCTAACCGTTTGCATGAGCTCATGAAGCCGATTTATCAAGGTATGATCTAGAGCTGCGGCCATGGCTTCAATTAAAGAATCATCAGTCTGAATCATTTGCCCTTCTGAGTCATTTCTTGGTGAAACCGGGCTAGACTCACGATGATGTGGTGCGGGTGAACTTGCTGGAGAGCTACCCGATGGACCTTCCAATAATGGTACAGTTGGAGATGTAATAGTTTCGACTGCAGCCAATATGGTTGGTGGAGTACCAGGATCAGCACTTGGTTCATCCATAATGAGATCTTCCATAAACTTTTCAGTAGATGGAGACGGTTGAAGTGCTGGATCAGCATCAGTCACTTGCTGTTCTGGAGATGCAGGTGATACAGTAGTGCTTGATATCTCCGTTGGGGGCACTGTTGCTTCACTACTGCAAGGAGCCTCTGTCACAGAGGTGACAGGTATCTCTTGTGCAACCACTTCTAAAACATCTTGTGAATGACCGGGAGAAGTGTGAGCGGTCGTCACGGGAGAGGAGTGAGCAATCACAACTGCTTCCGGTTGAGTAACTGCTTGGACTGCGGTTGAGGAGGGGTCGACCGATGAAGATGCTGCTACACTCGATCTTAGAGCATATGATTGAAAGAGGTCAGCAGTGATGAGATCGGTCAGAATCCCATCTGAAGAAGGGAGAGCATAGACGTCTTCTTCACCCTGATCTTGAGTGAGAAAGGTTTTCATCATCACTTGTGCTTCCAGCACATAAGCTTGCAAACAGGCTGCTGAAGCTGGTGTTTTGACATTGTTGAGAGCTTGGAAGTGCTGAAGTAGTTGAGTGATTTGACGTAGACTATCCTGTAGTCCAGTCAAAATCACAAAGTCATCGGCAGCGGTAGGACTCTTGGATTTGAAATTCTTGACACGCTCATTAATTAGCAGTGATAGCAGGCTTCCTCGAAGCTTCAAGTCTATGAGATGTCTTCTTCCCAGAGCCTCCACGATGTCTTCAGTATCAGCAAATAGAAGCATCTTCTGCTCAATGACGTTTAGAGATTTCCATTTAGGAAATATTTGAGCGAGTGTCAAGTGAGTGCGGGAGTGATGCCATCTGTCAAAACGTTGTAGATGACGCTTGACAGTACGGAGCACGTGAGAGATGATCATATTGAGTTCTATCGTAGCTGCTGGTTGAGCCTTGGGTGTGTAGATCATCACACCTTTCCCTTTGTCTTTGGGATCAGCTAGAGTGACCTCAGGAGCTGATGAGGCACCTTCCCGGATTATCACACCTTTTGTAGGACGAGGAGCAGTAGAAGCAACAACGGTAGTAGTCTCGACCGTTGGCAGGGTAGGAGCAAGTCCAGAAAGAGACTTTAGCTTCTTGTGCTGCCTCTTCTTCTCGCCTGCAGGCGTGGATGATACAGCTGCTTTGGAGACCGAAGGGGATGACCTGCTGAAAGCTTGAATCAGTGGAACATTCTCACGTGATTCATCTTCAGAGTCAGATTCGATGATCAG
Source organism: Henckelia pumila (assembly GCF_033568475.1). Taxonomy (NCBI): domain Eukaryota; kingdom Viridiplantae; phylum Streptophyta; class Magnoliopsida; order Lamiales; family Gesneriaceae; genus Henckelia; species Henckelia pumila. The sequence goes on from NC_133121.1 coordinate 103,449,609, forward strand.
TTGACGCTTGGCAGACTTTTTGGTATGGACTGGTTTGGCCACGACCGAAACCGTTGAAAGCGGTTGAGGGATAGCAATAACCTTTGCGGTTGAGGGCAAGGTGTCGACCGCAGTCTCTTTCTTGTTCAGGAATTTGAGAATCGTAGACTTGTTGAGCCATTTGGTGGGATGCAGAGGCTCAGTCTTGGAAAAGTCCACTCCAAGGACGCCCAAGATGTGGCAGATTTGCAAAGCAAATCCCTCGGATTGCCCTTTGCCCCTGATCATTTCACATAGAATATTGAACAGAATGTCTGACCAGTTTATGTTGATCTTGGAGGCAATACAAGCCATGTATTGAAATTTTTCCAGCGTCACCTTGTCGTAAGATCCAGCCTTGGCCAGAAGATTCTTGGCCACGATATTAGTCAGTAGCCTGAATGGAGCTTTGAGAGATGTCTTCTGGGCCGGCAGTTTGATCGGAGCATCAGTAGTTGAGAACTCCTTCAACCAATAAGAGCAGTTACCATCTGGAAGATCCGTGCATTTTGTCAAACCCCTGGAGGGCAGATCAAATGTGCTGGCGAAGAACTTCTGATTGAAGGAGTAGACCTCTGTCTTGATCAAGCATTTGATAGTCCCATGCTCGATTTGAGCGGTTGCAAAGAACTCCTTCAGAACAGGCAAATCGCAGATGGCGCTGCATTCCAGAAATTTCTTCAGTCCAGAGGCTTCAAGCATGGTGAAGACCTCAGTTATTCCTGCGTTGTTTGCCTTAACAACGGAATCAAAGTTGATGGCGAGGCAAGTCTTCTGGATCGACATGATATCTGTAGATAAGAACTCGAGCAAAGAGTAAGCAAAAGCTTGAGAGTAATTCGATGGAGCGTTTAATACAATATGAAAGTTTTTAGCAAAGGTGAAAGATTGATATACGAGTGTAAAGAAGTATATATAGGAACCTATGGGCCATAGGGTGATGTCATGAAAAGTATTTTTGAAATTCAAAAAGTTTTGAAGAGCATAATCACGGCGCCCAATTAATGTCATTTGGTTCAAAGCACCAAGCTGCTAGTACGAAGCCTGTCAGAGACTAGTTAAAGGCGGATGATATGCCAATATTAATGGCAACGTAACAGCTAATCTAGTAATGTCATATTGACAATCATTCCCCCTAAACACATGCATACTAACTTAAATCTACTAAGCCAAGAATATTTCGAAAATATGAAAACTTAGCGTCCGGTAGAGGCTTGGTGAATATGTCTGCTGCTTGCTGATCGGTAGAGATGTATTCCAGCCTGATTTCTTTCTTTAAGACATGATCTCGGATAAAGTGATGCCTGACATCAATGTGCTTTGTCCGAGAGTGCATCACTGGATTGTGAGTGATGGCTATGGCACTTGTATTGTCACAGTAGATTGGAGCTTCACTCGACCGAATCCCATAATCATTAAGCTGCTGTTGAATCCAGAGTATTTGAGCACAACAGCTGCCAGCAGCAAGGTATTCTGCTTCGGCGGTCGAGGTAGCAATTGATGTCTGCTTCTTACTTGACCACGAAATTAGTCTATCTCCAAGGAATTGACATGTGCCACTTGTACTTTTGCGATCAATTCTACAACCTGCATAATCTGCATCTGAATAGCCAATAAGATTAAGATTTGAATCTTTGGGATACCAAAGACCCACATTAGTAGTTCCTTTAATATATTTAAGTATTCGTTTGGTAGCAATGAAATGAGATTGCTTAGGTGCGGCTTGAAATCTAGCACATAAACAAACTGAATACATGATATCCGGTCGACTGGCAGTCAAATAGAGCAGTGAACCAATAAGGCCTCGATACATGGTTACCTCGACCGGAATTCCCCCTTCATCTTTATCAAGCTTAATTGATGTACTCATGGGGGTAGATACAGTTGAGCATTGTTCCATTCCAAACTTCTTTACCAATTCCTTGGCATACTTGGACTGATTGATGAATATTCCAGTTTCAAGTTGCTTTACTTGAAGTCCAAGAAAGAAGTTTAGCTCGCCCATCATGCTCATTTCAAACTTCTCCTTCATCAGTTTAGAGAACTTTGAGCACAACTTGGGGTTAGTTGACCCAAATATAATGTCATCAACATAAATTTGTACTAGTAACACATGATCACCTTTTACAAATTTAAACAGGGTCTTATCGACCGTTCCAATTTGGAAATCATGTTCCAGTAAAAATTTTAGCAAAGTGTCATACCAAGCACGCGGTGCTTGTTTTAATCCATAGAGAGCTTTGTCAAGTTTATAGATATATTGAGGATGAGTAGGATTGACAAAACCTGGTGGTTGTTCAACGTACACCTCTTCTTGAAGTAGACCATTGAGGAATGCAGACTTCACATCCATTTGATAAATTTTAAAATTCTTGAAGGCTGCATGAGCAAGAAAGATGCGGATTGCTTCTAGTCTTGCAACTGGCGCGAAAGATTCCTCAAAGTCTATGCCTTCTTCTTGTCTGAATCCTTGAGCAACAAGTCGAGCTTTGTTACGCACAACAGTGCCATGTTCATCGAGCTTGTTACGAAACACCCATCTAGTTCCAATCACATTTTGATTTTTCGGTCGAGGAACTAGATGCCAAACATTGTTGCGGGTGAATTGATTCAACTCTTCTTGCATAGCTTCAATCCAGCTGGCATCTGATAGAGCTTCATCTATTTTCTTGGGTTCTACCTGAGATATGAAAGCGGCATGCAAGAATTCATTAATCATTTGACCACGCGTTTTTCGAGGAGCAGAAGGGTCACCTATGACCAACCCAGGTGGATGATCTTTGTTCCACCTAAAATAATTCCCTAAAGGGTTGTCATCAATTGGTTGATGAACGTCCTCGTTTACTGGATCATCATTGGCTGGAGGATTGTTATCAACCGGTGGATCCACTTCTGGCCTTGTTTGATCACACCCGGTAGAGGGAACTGGATCATCCTTCTTTGGAGGATATAGATCACTGTCACTCTCTTCCTGTAGATTTGTGTTTTCCAGTCTGTGACTCAAATCATTTATGCTCCCTTGAGTTTGTTCTGTACATAGAGTAGATTCATCAAAAACAACATGAATGGTTTCCTCGACCGTTAGTGATCTTTGATTGAACACTCGATAAGCTCTGCTAACGGCTGAGTAACCAATAAAAGTTCCTTCGTCTGCTTTGGCATCGAAGGCTGTCAAATGGTTTTTGCCATTGTTGTGGATAAAGCATTTGCACCCAAAAATTTTGAAATAAGAAATATCAGGTTTTGTGCCATTCCAGATCTCATATGGAGTTTTGTTAAATCGTTTATTAATCATAGATCTGTTTTGAGTATAGAAAGCTGTGTTAACTGCTTCTGCCCAAAGTCTTTGAGAAACATTTGAATCAGCAATCATAGTTCTGGCTGCTTCTTTTAAAGTACGGTTCCTTCTTTCAGCCACCCCATTTTGCTGTGGGGATCTAGCAGCTGACAACTCATGCTTGATTCCCTGATCATCTAGATAAGTCATAAGAGTGGTGTTTAAAAATTCAGTCCCTCTATCACTCCTGATTCTATCTATCACAGTAGATTGTTCATTTTGCAAGCGTTTAAAAAGCTTAATCAGGTGAGGTGCAGTTTGATCTTTTGAAGAGAGAAAGATGACCCAAGTAAATCGAGAAAAGTCATCTATAACAACAAGAGCATATCTCATTCCCCCTATGCTTCTTACTGGTATAGGACCAAATAGGTCCATGTGAAGTAAGTCTAAACATTTGGAAGAAGACATACACCCTTTATTTTTAAAAGTTGCTCTCACCTGCTTTCCTAGTTGACAAGCAGGACAAACTTTGTCTTTTATAAAATCTCCTTCGGGCAGACCAGAAACCAAATCATGCTTCCTCAAGTTAAAAATGGACTTAAAATTTAGATGATTTAACCGCTTATGCCACAACCAATGTTTATCATGATGAGCAGTAAGACAAGTAGGTGAAGAAATATGTGAGCAAGACCAGTTTACCTTGTAGGTGTTTAGGTCTCGTACACCGGTCATAAGAGTCTCACCTTTGTCATTTTTTATGAGGCAAGTGTGTTTGTGAAACTCGACCGAATGATCATTGTCACATAGTTGACTAATACTTATCAAATTATAGCATACTTTGTCAACAAGTAACACATCTTTAATAATGATGTTACCATGGATGATCTTACCCTTACCCACGGTTTTACCTTTGGAGTTGTCTCCAAAGCTGATCTTTGGTCCTTTGCACAACACCACTTCTGTTAGAAGTTCTGGATTCCCTGTCATGTGTCGTGAGCAACCGCTATCTAAATACCAGGTAGTGTCCTTGATAGAAGTGGTTTTCTCGCCCGTTTGGACTTTTAGTACCTGCAAAGAGTGAAGAACTTTTGGTACCCATATCTAGTAGGGTCCAGGTCGGATTAGCCCTTTCGGGACCCACACCTGGAACACCCTTACAGGTTTGCCCGTGTGTGTGTCCAGAAATCTGTGCGGTCGATAGGCAGTAAATGTGTGTGCTTGTGAGGTTGCTGTGTGCTGCTTGCCTTTTTTATTTTCATCAGTTAGCCTGTACCTCTTTTGAACTGGCCTGCAATTAAAGTACTGGTAAGGCTTCTCCTTTGACCATCTTTTCTTAGAGTAGTTAGACTCATTCCATGGCCTTTTGAAATTAGATTGGTTTCCCTTTCTTCTTTCATTAGGTTTTGGTTTGATCCAAGTTCCTCTTTGATTAGAGGTCTGGGGATCCACATATCCCAGCCCTCTATGCTTAGAGCTTCGTTCGTTCGATACTTTCTGATTTTTGTCAAAGCTGCACTTATCGTGTTCATATATCGTGCTGGACCTGACAAATCTTATTTTGTTAAGATTGCCTTTGTCCAGGCTTGACTGAATACAGGATTCCATAGACTGTTCATTTGTTCCAAACCCTAGACCGGTTTTATCATGTACCGGTCTTTGGATTTCTTGAATCTTGTCAATGGTTACCGAAGATTTATTCCAAGCCTTAATGGTTTCAAGTAGTTTTTTATTCTCAATCAAGGTAGCTTGGAATACTCTTTTCAAGGTGTCGTTCTCAGTAGCCAGCAGACTTAGCTTGACCTTAAGACCATCAAGCTCTTTTTGCTGCATGCAGCTTGATTTGCTTGACTTATCTTTTAGGTCAGCTCTTTCTGCCTTTACTTCCTCGAACTCCTTGGATAATGCTTTGTATTCATTAGCCATTTCGTGTAAAGCAGTAACTAAATCACTGTGAGTAAATTCAGGTGAGCCAAAGTCAAATACCTCCTCAGCTTCTTCTTCGATGTCGGCCATAAGGCATTCCACTTTTTCATCATCGCTGTCATCTGAAGAGCTTCCGGTATTGGAGTTGTCAGAGTCAGACTCAGCCCACTTGCTTTTGCTTTCGTCTGCTACTAGAACCCTTTGGTCTCTTCCTTTTCTAAACGTCCTTTTATCCTCCTTACCCCTTCTTCTTTCGGAGAATTGCTTCTGATCATTGTTCTTAGGCTTGGTGCAGTCTGCAATGAAGTGGCCTGGCTTTCCACAGTTAAAACAAGTAGGACCATCGTTTGTATGGTCCGATTTATGATAATTTTTAAATTTAGAATTGTTTTTACGCATAAATTTACCAAATTTCTTGACAAAGAGTGTCATGGCTTCATTGCTGATTTGCTCAGCTGATCTCTTTGGAGCTACCTCGACCGGTGGACATATCACGGTTGAGGTTAAGGCCTTGGTTGGTTGAGAAGTAGATGGTTCATCTTCTGTTCTCATGTTGAGCTCGAACTCATAGGCTTTGAGATCTGCAAAGAGATCATGCAGTTCAACCTTGCTCAAGTCTTTTGACTCTCTCATGGCCACTGTCTTGATCTCCCATTCTTTGGGCAGAGCTCTCATAACCTTCACAGCAATTTCACGGTTAGTATAAGTTTTACCTAAAGCAATAAGATCACAGATGATACTACTGAACCGTTCATCAAATTCAGCCATGGTTTCCCCTGGCTTCATTTTGGCGTTGTCATATTTTTGAATGGCCAGAGTGAGCTTGTTTTCCTTTGTCTGGTCATTCCCTTCACACAGCTGAGTGAGCTTTTCCCAAATCTCCTTTGCTGTGGAACATGACTTGATTTTGCTGAACATATTCTTGTCCAGTGTTTTGTATAGGATGTCCCGGGCCACATTGTCAAGATTGGCCTTCTTTTTGTCCTCAGTGGTCCACTCAGCTCTTGGTTTCTCAATCATTTGTCCTGCACCATCGGCTAGAGCTGGGTTGACCTTCATAATTTTGATAGGACCGTCTGTTATGACATATAGCATGTCATCATCCTGTGCTGCAAGATGTGCCTGCATGCGAATTTTCCAATCATCATACTCTTCTTTAGAAAACATAGGAATTCTGTTGAAAGAAGTCATGATTTGAAAACTTCAGATCAGCAGTTGAGAAAGGAACCCGCTCTGATACCACTTGTTGGGATCGGTTCAGAGAGTAGAGGGGGGGTGAATACACTCTGAAACTTTTCTTCTTCTTCTTTAAAATGATCAAGTGAGGTTTAGTTCACTTAATCAGTTTTCTCAACTTCTAAAACGTTTTGAACAACTTAAATAGTGCGGAAATAGTTCAGAGGTTTTAGTGATGCAAAGTTTATAATGCAATGTATGAGCAGGATGTAAGATAAATGGCAGTAAATGCTAAAGCACGATTTTATGGAAGTTCGAAGGCTTAATCCTTCTACGTCTCCCCTTCTTCCACTTAGGAAGGAATTCACTAGAAGACTTTGGTTATTACAACGTCTTGTAATACACCCACTTCAGACTTAGGACTTATCCAATGCCTAATCCGAAACTCCTAGATTTACACAGATAAGATTCTCAGTTCTTATCAGACTGGTGGAAGCTTTCAGAGCAGCTTCAAGTCTCTTCAACACTGAGTATAGTTGAGTTGAGCTTCTCAGACTGCAGAGCGGTCGAGAGGCTTGAAAACCCTAGGATGATCCTTGACGATCAGATATGTGAACTGTAGGCGAGGGTTTATTTGAGCAGCAGATGAATGATCTTGTAAGTGTGCTCAAGTATATCAGATGAGGACTTTTGATATTAGTCAAGTGATTGAAATTTTTCTGAGTTGCTTGTCTCTCTTCGTTGTCTCGTATCACTTGTTGTTGTTCTTGTTGTTCTCTTTTTGAGCAATCTTCCCTTTATATAGGTCAATCATCAACGTCTTTATTTTGAACGTTCTGATGCTGCATTGAATGCACATTTAATGCTCATAAATGCATTGATGATTCTGCATGAGGATCGTACACTGCAGACAACTTCCAGGGTCCAAAACTGGAATAAACGGTCGAATGCTTTATCTGCAGTCATTCTGTGTTTTTGCCATTTTGGTACAACCTGTTGTCTTGATTTGCAGGAGTCAACAAATCTTCTGAAACGCCGGTTCTGCTTTTAATAAAGGATCCTGCAAAGAACATCTTGTCACAGGTACTTGTCTCGAGATATCTAGATAGGCAGTTGGCATTCTACCGGTAGAGATATTTGTCCTCTGCTGGTTTGAATAACCAGTCGATAAGCTTGTGACTTCAACCGGTCGAGAGATAAAGGCGGTTGACAAGCTTCCGGTAGATAGATTTATCCTCTGCTGGTTTTGATAGCCAGTCGATAGGCTTGTGACTTCAGCCGGTCGAGGGCAAAGGCGGTTGACAAGCTTCCGGTAGAAGTTGTAGTAGATTCCTGAAATACAATGGTTGGCAGCACATTCCTATACAATGAGTTGTTGTTTGTTATCACCAAAATATCGGATTCAACATATATATATATATAATATATATATATATATATCAAAAGATATTAACTTAATATCGATTCAAATCATATATTCGTTCTTAATGCTCTGGAAGAAGCATGATCTATTATTTGTCACTATTTTTATGAATGACAACTTGATGTTCAATGATGAACTGCATAGGCTATTGATTGACAATTATGAATGCGCGGTAGTAAGATCGCAACACTATCAATCGAAAAAAAATAAATGTTAAACCCAATGAATTGGATCATCATCTATATTGGGAAACAACGATGATGGATTGATGGTAGTCTATGCATGATGATGTCAATGGGTTGATTTATGACTAACTTCAAGTCATTTTATTTATTTATTGAACTAATTTATTTTTGGTAAATTAATTTTGTATTTGTTTAAACTAAATTTTGGAAAACTCTAGCATGTGTTTTGATTAACATAATTATTTTGATGATATAAAATAAGGTCTACAAATTTTGTGAATCTATTATATTGGTCAATATATTGCATTAAATATTAATTATGCAATTTGATGATTTGAGAATTTTTATATTTTAAGGATATATTGGGTTGTTACATATATCTTTATTCCATAAAATTTGATTATGGATTTTAAATTCCTCAATTTTGATTGTGGATATAAATTTTTACTTTTTTTCAAAATCATTTGATTAAGCTATCACTTTTTAAATGAATGATAGAGTATTTTTATCACATGTTATTATCTTACATGTAGGAACATGAATTTAATGTAAAATGACATTCGTGAGAGATTGAATGTCACTATTAAAGGTAAAAGATCTACTTGATGCGTACAAGAATTTGAAAATGAATACAAATTCAATGTGAAATGATATTCGTGATAGATCAAATGTTATTGTTGAAAGTAAAAGCTCAATTTGGTGCATACAATAATTTGAAATATGTTAACTTGATTTTTCAATTTCAATTCTTGTAATATCTTATTTATGATATTTTGTTCAAGGAAAAAAATTATGAAAGATGTGTGATTAATGTTGTCCATTTTTTTAAGTGAATGTGACAGTGCCAATTAACACTGTTGATACACTGTAGTTTAATTTTTCAAGGAAGAATATGTCATATCGTATGAAGCGAGATATGAATTATAAATTTGACAAAAAATATTAAGATATACGTCATATTCAAGTATTGTACTAAACGTACATCGGTATCTCGTATCACAATCGTACCTGAAGTACGTAAAAGATTTATTGATATCTATCAAGTAAGATATAAAATTTTGTGGAGACTGTTGATGTCTACCCAAATCATATATTTCATCGTATGTTGATTGAATGTCTGAAAGATCTTGAAGATCGTTTGGTTGACGATGAAAAAAAAATGATGTGCTTGATATTATAGAATAGTGATACACAATATTGACGTATATAGAATTTTGAATCTAGTGGATATTGATTTGGTTTAAATAGTATATTACAAATCAATATTTCTAGAAGAGCTAAAGAGCTCCAAAAGTATCATTGATACAAATACTTTCAGAGTTTGGCATAATGGATTGAATTGAGCATTCAAATCATATAAATAGTTGAAAAACTAGTGATAGTTCACAAAGTTGTTAATGAATAAGCCAAGAGTTCCTGGATCGATAAATATGGATGTTTTTGAATCAAAGATCCAGAAGATTTTATGAATTCTTATTGTCTTATCAAATTTGATATCACTATAATTAGCTCAAATTGGTAGAGAATCCCATTATTATCTGGAATGAATAAATAACGTGGGCCCACGAAGCGCAACTTGATGTTTGCGAAAATACATATTGAGAAAAACTTTCAGATATGTAATCAAGACAAGATTGATAAAAAAAAGAGGATATGCATATCAATTTTATGATTATAAATACGTTGGTTTAATTGATTTATTTTGCCTCCAATCAACTATTAAACCATGAATATAAATGCGTCATATTTGGGGATATCTGAAAGATATATTATAAATATTATGCAAAATGCTCATGTACTGAAAGTTAATGTTTGTGCGAAAAAGGCACTAAAATAATTCTCTTGAAGGGATTGTAAATATGTTGGAAATAAATTGGATCTTATGATCAATTATTTTGAGCAATGAGATTTTATGACGTGAAATTCTCATTCGTTATTCTTGTGAAACAATGTTTCCAACATTGAGGAGGAGAAAATAGAAGCTACAAGAATATTTTTGAGATCGATCCCAATGAAATATAAAGTGAACATGGCGTTCAAAGTTTAAATCTCAAAATGTATTATTTGATCTTGTGTATAAGATCGTTAGCTTCATTTATATTCAAGTTGAACAATTATATAAATCGTCTTTAGTGATGTAAGGCCCGGGCTTAATTAAATTAATCCGAACTAAATTTGATTTTAATCCGAGTATATTTAATTTGAGAATATTTAGAGTTTTGATTTAAATTCTAATATTCTTAAATTATTTAGGATTGAAATTGAATTAAAATAAAGGTCGAGGACCAAATTGCAATTATTGAATAATTGAGGGACTAAATTGCAGTTTCTATTGAAATTATCTGATTTTAATTCTATTATCAACATGATACGTGTACATGCCTTAACAAATTCAGAATTCATGAACAGAGAGCCGAGTTCCTTCTTGTTTCTTTGAATCTTTGATTTTCGATTTGCCGTAACTTTGGAACCAATTATCCGATTTCAATTCCGTAAATTGTTCTGGAATCCTTACGACGAGGACTTCGATCTCGTGTAAGTTTTATGATGTTTTATATGTTCAAAATCAGTTTGTGGCAGAGATCAGATTTTAAGCTTTTGATTATGTTTATCGACGTTTATGCGATTCTATCTCGAAACCGGATTGAGGAGTTTGTATTAAACGTGTCCAAGAATGATTCCAGCTTATGATTGTTGTTTATAGCTGATATTATGAAGACTTTGATGATATGGTAGTTGATATATGTTGTACGAATGATTGAAGTGAAGTTAGAAATGGTTTCGGGATTACGTCGGTTACCGGATTTCAATCGCTACACCGTCAAATCGAGTTTTTAGACTGTTTTGATGGTTTATATCTGAGCTGAAGTTGTTATCTAGATGTTGTGAATGTTATAGAATTTTTATTCTTCAGTTTCAGTTGAGTTTGGAAGGACAACAAATCAAGACGTCGACTTTGTAC